>NW_003315101.1:0-491958 GCF_000151125.1 Trichophyton benhamiae CBS 112371
ATGGCCCATATCGAGTTTCGTATTTGAACTTCGGGGTGGAAATGTGGAAATACATTCAAAGCAAGAAAAGAACGAAGAAAGACAGCAGCTAAAATATGTATAAACATTGCTCGTGCTTGTTAAAAGTCCTTTGACGGGAAAAAAGAAAAGAAAAGAAACGGCCTTCAACTCCTCCCTAGTTGTTCGTTCAATCATTAAAGTCGTCATTATCTGGCCATTTATTCTCTTACTAGCACTGCCGTCGATGCACGCCATCCCTGATTCCCTGCCGATACTGAAAATCCATGTTGAAGTCAAAGTAGTAGCTGTCTTGAGCGACAGCTCGCCAATAGTGGTCTCGGAAGTGAGTGACTTCGTCGTGGAAGAACTCCAATCCTCTGTTCAGGAAACATGTCATTCCATGCAAGCCAATACCCTGGTAGGAGGCAGATAGTGCTTCGAATAGTATCACTGCCATGTCCGCACATTTTTCAACAAATGGTCGTCGGAGGCCAAGGTCCTCTTCGTAAAGTAGATTCATCCTACTTGTACAGGGGCAAATTCTCCATCCCTTAACGGTGCATCTGCGAGAACAAGTGCAATTCTCAAGACATACACAAAGATTTTGCTGGACATATAGGCGGATCACTTCCTGGCTATTCTGACGTCGAAACTCGCCAACAGTTATACCGTGTAGCATAGCACATGCTGCTTCTCTGTTTGCCTGTATTCGTCGTTCTTCCGCATAGGCCGAGTTGGATTTCCATGCTGGTGGAGGGGATTTAACCTTGACGTCGGCGCATTTGCCTTGTTTCTTCTCTCTTGCTGTAATACCCATGTACTTCTCCCTCAAAGTTGCAAATATCATCTCTGGAGAAGCGTCGTAAACTGGGTTAAGTCCGCTCCACTTCATGCGATATGGGGAGTCCGGGTCGGTGATAAGGCTCTGTATATATTGGCGGTAGCCAACAGGGTCATCGGCGAAGTACCCAGCCTCCTCACCCATTAGCATGGTTTGCTGGATATAGTCTTCTTCTTGATGGCGAATGAGTTCTGTGTTGAGCACACCGCACACTTCCTCTGACAGTAGGAGACATTTGCATGCCTCAAAGATCAATCTAAGGTGTTTGATTTCTGGAAGGCCCTTGCTTCGAAGAAGCCTTGAGTTGGTTCTAGCAAAACGATAATCAAACTCGAAGCTCTCTTCAATGTCTATTTGTCGGATTTCACTCTTCACTCTTGCAAGTAAGATATAGAACAGGTCTTCAACCTCTGCAAGGAGCTTGGCGGAGTATGGCTGTGTCAATTCTTTCTCCACTCGGGCAATATGAAATTTTATATCCGTTGGAGTGTCGTCCAACTAAATACCGATTGTTAGCCTGATGTTCTTTTGAAATGCAGCTGTTCTTCAGTATTCCCACTTGCTTCTGATCCAAATGCCTTGAGAATTTCAGAAATCATCTTGGCGACGCCATAGACCTTGGAATAAGCAATGACGGCTCTGCCTTGCCTCTCGGACTTGTTGTCTTCAAAGGTCTGCGGACCGCAGAATTCTGCCTCATTTGACCCCGGAATATACCTAACTGGCTGTAGGAACTCCATTGGTTTTTGAAAATATCTTAAGGTGGGTATAATTGGTTTCTTCAAAGGGGGTGGAAAGGGGTGGATTGTGAATTCGAGAGCTGTATATCAGAGATAGCTGGCCGTGGTGAGGATGGATGGAGCTCTTGGTAGGGTTCCTGGAATAAAGCGTCATGATGGAAAAGAAAAGGAAAGGCCGAACTGAAAGGGGGGGTTATATATATGTGGTGGCTGGTAGTTTGTCCTCGATTGTAGGATGTGAATTCACCTAGGCTGCCTATTCAAAGTTCCTGTGTTATTGAACTTTGAATGCAACGATGAGCTCATAGAGTTCCATTGAGCAGGCCAAACATCGATATCCCTCAATAGCCTATTCAATGCTCAGATTTTCTTCTAACCTTCGCAACGATACTCGCTTTGATCTGTGAATAAAGTCCTTTGGGCGTTGTTCAGATGGGTTCATTCAATACGCGACCCAGCAGATTGGGGGCTTACTTATCTAATCAAGCACTTAATGCCAGCATACGCGATTTCTCCTGTAATTTATTTGGTATAAGGGCAATTTGCAGAATCTCGTCAAGGAAATATGCATATATTTAACTAGACTTATTGTACGTGGGTTCAAACAATTGGAATTGTGACCGTTGCGCTGAAAAACCAGCAGCACGTTTATTGAGAGGCATGTCTTCATTTGTGTTAATTTTCTCTAACCTTGGACACGGAACGTCCTTCCACTGGCGGTCTTTCGCTCCTTTTCTTCATTCTCGGGTCTCGCACGGTTAAGGACTAGAGAAAAAGGTACAATTAGTATAAGCAAAGTGGTTAGCGTTGAATCTAAGCAAGCTTACCCTGCAAGAAGTCTGCAGTGCGTTTCCGCATTCTGGTGTGGATATAAGCCTAGACAAGTAGGTCAATAATTGGAACACGTCCTATTTGGTGGTATATATTCAGGATCGTACCTTTGAAGCTTTGATATGATAGTGGAAGTAGTCGCGGAAGGTTTGTATGTGGGATATCGTCTCCGCACGTTTTTGTGGCAGGAGGTGACGGGGATAGAGGACTATATACCATTAGCGGAGTTATACCGAGATATTGCTTGAGCATTTGGCCTTACCGAATGTGATGTAGCCGACTTCCCCATTTCGGGAGTCCTTTAGGCCTGGAATCCCTTGGAGTTCTAGCGGTGGATCGTTGCGGAATAGGACTTGGGGGGCGTTTTGTATAGCTCGCCTTCGAACGTCGGCGAATTCCTGTCAAGAAATCAGATTATAAATCCAGAGATACATAGAGAAGGGGGGGATAGGCCATTATGGCATACCTGAAGGAACACTTTACCAAAGATCCTATCTGTCTCATCCCTGAAGATTGTGCTGAAAATAACAGTGACGCAATCGTATCCAGCCTTGATGAATATGGCCTCCTCATCTCGGTAATGGACAGTCATCACCTCTCCACCATCCTTTAACTGTTGTGGAAGAGCTTCAAGGGAGTATTTGTTAGACTCCTCCTCGAGTTTTTGGAACTCTTCAAATCCTCTCTCGAAGGGCGAAGCCATGGCATTCCGTTTCATGAGCGCAATGCTCATAATTAGTTGATCCCTTGCCTCCTGCTCAGTAGGGAGATCCTCCAGGTCTATGAGGATTGAAAAGTCATATCCAGGCTCTGGGGATACAATGTATGGTCCGTATTCTCTCTGAAGGACGCCCTCCGCACCATATTGTACCAGCTCGCGGAAGCAGCGTACTGCGATGGAGATGAGGATTTTGGATTTAGTCTCGGGAGTGGAAACATGAAACGTAACGCCGTCGAAATCAGATACTATCTGATCGATCGAAACTGGGGCAGCTCTATCATTGATTGTCAGTTGAATCTATCCCAAGGCAGCACACATTGGGTGGGGTATTTACCCTGAGAACCGCTCAGTTAGCAGCGAGTGTATGAGAACGTTGTGGTAATCTAGGAGTAGCATCTTTAGGAAACCAGTATCATAAAATCAATTCCGATAACCACGCTGCGCAGACGTCATGTACGTGTTGTTTGGACCTGTTTTGTTGCGCTGTGATACTTCTCCGTTCAACTGTATCGGCGTCAGCGATGCGTTCACTCGTCTGCACTTAATTACGTAATCTTAAAATTGCTACACTGGTCTTTGAGGGCAACCGCAGCTTATCCGTGGAACTCAATATTTCTTTTGCGCATTTCGAGACTTTGAAGCTTGGTTGAAGGGCAGATATTGGAGTCTCGTCTTTGACGCAAGAGAAATATGGTGAAGTCGTATTTGTAAGTTCTGCTTGTCGCTCTCAATTCGAATTGCTACTAACAGTATGCTTTTCATAGAAAATTCGAGGCTTCAAAGACTTTCGGCCTGGTCACTTCCGCCTCAGCAAATGCGGTTTGGCTGAAAGATGAGAAGACGGCCGGCTCAGTTCGAAAATCGGGTTCTGGACGTGCAGTTGTAGGCGCCGGAGAGAGTGTTCTATGTTGGGACATCAAGAAGGGGGATTTACTTTCAAAATGGACTGATCAAAAATGCCTGGCGCAAGTGACAGCAATTGCGCAAAGCAAGACCGATGAAGACCTTTTTGCAGTAGGGTGAGGATACTCTTTTGAGGAAATACCATACTTTTTCTTTATGGTGGATAAACTGTCTAACTCAAGAGCTATAGGTACGAAGACGGCACAATTAGAATATGGGACTCAAAGTTAGCTACCGTGATGATTTCTTTCAATGGCCACAAATCTGCGATTACCAAATTAGTATTCGACGCGCAAGGAACACGAGTTGCAAGTGGCTCTAAGGACACAGATATCATACTCTGGGATTTGGTGTCTGAAGTAGGATTAGTGAAATTGCGAGGTCACACTGACCAGATTACTTCCCTTCATTTCCTGACCACAGGCGCTGTGGATGATGCGGAAGCTCTTGCGCTTAGCCAGCACGATGGTTTCTTGTTAAGTACAGGAAAGGATTCACTGATCAAAGTCTGGGATCTCTCTTCTCAACACTGCATCGAGACACATATTGCGCAAGGAAACGGAGAATGTTGGAGTTTAGGCCTTTCGCCTGATATGAGCGGTTGCATCACTGGTGGTAATGAAGGTGAATTGAGAGTTTGGTCCATTGACGCGAGCTCAATAAGGGAGGTTGCAGGAGGGAAAGCCGAAGTGAATAGCCGCAAGATACTGACTGATCGGGGTAACCTTTATCGCAATGGGAAAGAAAGGACGTTGGGCATACATTTCCACCCACAATTGGATTACGTTGCCCTTCATGGATCCGAGAAGTCGACCGAGGTCTGGCGAATAAAGAGTAACGAGGAAGTACAAAAGAGCCTGGCAAGGAAACGCAAGCGGAAGAGAGAGAAGGCCCGAGAAAAAGCAAGCGAAGGTGGGACGGAAGCAGACGTGGATATGGATGACCCTGCCATTGCGGCCTCAATTACAGAAGTTTTTGTTCCGCATACAATTGTTCGGACAGGAGGCAAGGTATCGTCTGTGGACTGGATGGGCTCAAAGGGTTTACAACTACTTGTGGCTACGGCCAACAACCAACTGGAGACCTACGGAATCACACCAGCCGAGAAGAAAAAGTCTCAGGACCAGGATGAGCCTGATTATAGCCGTGTTCTTTCCATTGATATCCCGGGCCACAGGACAGATGTGAGATCCCTTGCCTTAAGTTCCGATGACAGAATGGTTTCATCGGCATCGAATGGAAGCCTGAAGATTTGGAATGTACGTACGGAAACATGTTTACGGACACTGGATTGTGGCTACGCTCTTTGCTCTGCATTTTTGCCAGGGGACAAGATCGTGGTCGTTGGGAATAAGAATGGAGAAATTGAGGTATTTGATATTGCGTCGTCCACCTTGTTGGACACAATACAAGCACACGATGGGCCTGTTTGGTCGCTTCAAGCCCATCCTGATGGAAAGTCGATGGTTACTGGCAGTGCCGACAAGACAGCGAAATTCTGGAATTTCCAGGTAGTGCAAGAGGAGGTCCTGGGAACCAAACGGACTACCCCTAAACTGAAGCTTGTCCACACCAGGACATTAAAGGTGACTGATGACATCCTCAGTCTACGCTTCAGCCCGGATGCTCGTTTACTAGCTGTTTCTCTTTTGGATAACACTGTCAAGGTTTTCTTTGTCGACTCCTTGAAACTCTTCCTTAACTTGTACGGCCATAAGCTCCCGGTCTTGAATATGGATATTTCATACGATAGCAAGATGATTGTTACTTGCTCAGCTGATAAGACTGTACGGCTATGGGGTCTTGATTTTGGTGACTGCCACAAGTCTTTCTTTGCTCATCAGGACAGTGTCATGGCTGTGGCCTTTATGCCTCACAACAAGGAAGGTGATGGGCATAATTTTTTCAGTGTGGGCAAAGACCGAGTTATCAAGTATTGGGATGGCGATAAGTTCGAGCAAATTCTCAAACTTGGGGGTCACCACGGCGAAATTTGGGCACTGGCCATGAGCCATTGTGGGGAGTTCATTGTAACTTCCAGCCATGATAAGAGTATACGACTCTGGGAACAGACAGATGAACAGATATTCCTGGAAGAAGAACGAGAAAAGGAAATGGAAAGCTTGTATGAGGACAACCTGCTCAAGTCCCTGGACCAGGATGAGGACGATGAAGACAAGGCTGAGGCAGTCGCAGCCGGTAAGCAAACAACGGAGACTCTTACAGCTGGAGAAAAGATCATTGAAGCTTTGGATCTTGGTATGGATGATCTTGCGCTGCTACAAGACGCAAAGGAAAAGAATCTCCCACCTCCTACACGACACCCGCAATATCTTGCTCTTGGAAATATATCAGCCGAGAGATACCTTCTCAACGTTATTCGAAAGATACCCGCTGCCTCACTACAGGATGCACTTCTCGTTCTTCCCTTTACCAAACTCCCTGCTCTATTCACCTTTGTAGATATATGGGCTAGAAAAGGGTGGGATATACCGCTTACCTGCCGTGTCCTGTTCTTCATCCTAAAGACGCATCACACCCAGGTTGTCAGCAGCAAGATGATGAAGCCCATGCTCGACTCTATCCGCTCTCACCTGCGCCGAGTCCTCGACAGGCAAAAGGATGAAATGGGATATAACCTGGCAGCTCTGCAGTTCATTGGCGGGCAGGTGAGAGAGAAGAGCAAGTCGGAATATGTCGATGAAGAGCAGTGGGAACAAGACGAGCAAAAACAGACCGGCGTGAAGAAGCGACAGTACGTTTCTGTTGCATAGTGTGTTTGGTCACGCATAATATACTATTTACTATTTTGGTTGCAAAGTATCAAAAGGGTGTTTCGTTGCATTTGAGGGATACCAAAAACATGTTGATCTTACTTTCTGTTTCACCAAGACGGCGGATTGGAGTTTTTGTACAGTTAAGAAAAAAGTCGATTGAATAGAAATGAAATAAAAGCAACATAGAATCAGTATTAATTCGTTAGTATGCCATGGCTATATCTACAATCTTGGCCATGAGTCGAGGGGATATCCTGCAGTTCGACACAGTAGAAGAACATCATGTACCATCGCCCACCAGTTATATATATCTAGACAGCACCCCACAGCATATCCTAATACTACAGGCATATCATTGACATTCCACGGTATATGGATGGCTCGGCTAGCAGGTTTTCTTCCCTAGGGCACGAAGCAGATTAGCACACTGTACCCACTGGTATTCTCAACGAACAATGTGCATAGCGAGAGGCTGAAAAGGACAAAAGGCACTCCAAAACCATACACAGCTTTCCTCAGCAGAACCGTTATAAGCATCGACGACACAAATAATAAATTAACCCGCTCCATGTGGTAACGGTTGCCATACCTCTTCCGGCTCTTCCTAAAAGTACTTGGTTCGTATGGTATTCATCATATGAAAGCCGTGTATGGCTTGGAGGAGTGGCAATACGTAGGAAAGGTCAACTTACATCTATACTGTCAGTATCCAGTGAGCCCAGCGACATTGAATGACATTATCAGTCGACGGGCGTAGCTAACGAAGAGCTTGCAGCGAAAGAATCAAAAGAGAAAACGCGAAAGCGCAAGCGACTTTTATCCCGGTCAACATAGCATCACGTGGTATGATTATGTAACGACCACAGCAACCAGGACAAAATAAAATAAAAAAAAAAGGGCAAAAAGAGAAAGCCGAACGCGAGGCTCGAACTCGCAGCCTTGTGGTGATCTCAGACCGTGTTTGCTGTAAAAGCCACACGCTCTACCGATTGAGCTAGCCCGGCTTCGATGGTGGTAGGCAGGGCATGGAAGGTATATCAGTGGCAGGTCGAGGCTGCGACGCCTTACATGCGAGTGTCAGTCCTGCTCTCCCTCACGGCAACGATGTCAAGCTTGCCGCAGTTTCTAGATTAAAAAGACGGAAGATGAGGCAGGATCTTAGAAGACGGCCGTGGTTGGTAAAGATGTTTGTGCCGCCTTTGGACTGCGGGGGTTGGTAGAAAGGTGACATTATCAAGGTAGAATACGAGCACGCTTGGGTTACAGGGGCATTCTTTACTCCAACATATCCGTCTAATGTTTCATTCATTTCGTTGAATTTCTGGCTATGTACATCTAGTTGCGTTACTGAAGAACTCAATACGGTACTCTTGATAGTTTCCCGGCTGGTGAATCCTCCAGTATCTTCCAACCAACTCCCGGCAGCAGCAGGAGAAAGCAAGTCTTGTCATCAATCATTTCCAATTACCATCCATTTAGCTGGTACCAGAGCAAGCAACAAAGCCGCTGCCGCTAGCACCGGTGTGAGTGATCTGACCGGCCTCGTCGCAGTTTCCGGTGATGATGACACGGTCAGCGCCGGGAGATCCTATATCATACGGTTAACCACTGCACATGTCGAGCATGTAAAATATGAAGGAGTTTCTGGTACATACCACCGTTGTAGACGCCAGAAGTGCGGAGAGGGAACTCGTAGAATGGTCCGCTGAGGCCCTGGAAATAGAAGCCCTCGTAGTTACGGTACTGGTGAGGGTAGGTAGAGCCGCCGGCAGTGGTGCCGCTCTGGACGTAGTTGCAGGCAGCGTTGCTGGCAGCGGTGACCTGGCTGGCAGAGTAGGAGGTGCTGCCGCAAGTAGTGGCACCTCTGGCCTCGAGGGCAGCTGGGGCGGCAGTGGCAGCAGCCACAAGGGAGAGGAGGGCGAGGAACTTCATGGCTTTGTTGTCTGATCTTAGGTCGAGGGTGTCTTGGGTGGTTGCTTGGTTGGCTGCTCCATCACCACACTCTAGGGACAGCCAGCTCTCTTTAAATGTCCAGCATGATCAGATAGATCGAGCAGCTTGCCAGGCTGATTACTTTACCTGCTTCTCTCTCTCGAGCTGGTGGAAATCAGCCTGACCATGGACCATGGGACGCGGCATCCTGACTGGTGGGCGGGCCGTCGATCAATGGCAACAGCTCTCTCGCTACTGTCCCGCAAAAGTCAAGGAAGACGAGCCACTCAACGCCGTGGCCTGGGCAGCATGTGCGAGTTGGTGGAACTCGAGGGTTCCATTTTCTGAGGAATTCGGCTGTCTGCAGATGTGCTGGATACGAAGCAGAGCTCAGGGACGGACATGGCTGGGTATCTCAATTTAAGCATCACCTGAGGGGCGCTGCCGAAGCGCTGTCGTTGGCTGCCAGCAGCAGCATCCGTGGTATCGTAGTCGTCCTAGTGGCTGATCCCCCAGGCTGCTGGCCTTGTCGTTGCATGCAGCATTGACGAGATGCATGCTTAGCTGCCTGCATGAGTGGACGGACCTGAGTTTGTCGTTCTTCTTGGAGCAGGCGTCCGTACGGGTCTCGCCGAAGGTGCAGCGGAGCTCGGTACATATAACCACCACCTGTTGGTTAGTTAGCTAGCCTGCAGATGGAGATAGTTAAACAGGCCGAGACAAACATCGAATTATTGGGAGCTACAAACCAAAGAATCAAGCACGCTGGCATTATATCTAAATATTAACTAATCATAACTAGCACACATATATACTTGTAAAGGAAAAAGAAAAGAGAAAGGGAGGAGGTCAAATAAATATCCTCCTGCTATGTAACTGGCTGATATGGTGAAAATGTTCAAAGAATGTTCAAACGAATTTTTATCGGAGTTATTACCGAATATGCTCGGTGATTGTCGAGATGGCAAGCCGGAATTCCCGTCCGACGGCGATGGCCTGCTCCCTGGTTAGGACGGATGACCAGTAGGTTATGTTTGCCGTCATCTCTGCTTCTCCAACAGTGACCACAGTGACAATGTCATACTAAATAGTGCGTTTCTGTCAGCCATGTGCAACCACCAGAGGGAGATAAATTAACCATATTGACAGTAGGAAAGAAAAAGAAAACTATCGTACCTCCGTAGCCTCCCGGGTCTCAAGTGCTTCAAAGTGGACGCCCGGTTCCTTCTGGTTGCTGTTGGACAACGGCTGTTCTACTGATAGACAGGTGTTGAACAAAGATCCGGTGCTGTCTATACGCTGCATCACCTCGAACAGTGAGCAGTACTGGTTGGATAAACGGTTTGCCATCGCGACCTGATTCTCTTGCAGACATTCTCTTAAGGACATATTCTCACTTAGAGTGAGCCGACATGCAAGAACATTGAATATAGAACCGACAATGTCATGTACTCCCGGTAGCGGTGCCTCTCTGCCCGTCGCCAAGGTCCCAAAGCACACATCGTCAGAGCCAGTGTGCTGTCGAAGTACGACACCCCAGGCAATCTGGAGCAGGTTGGTAATCGTTAAGCCGTTCAAAGCACACAGCTTTCTCGGCGGGCTAGGATGCCCCAGGCTCACTTCCACTGAGTTAAGAAAGTCCGTAACGGGCTGTATTTCTCTCGGCAGCCGCGGGAAGTGGCATGGCTTTGCATCAGCAAGGTATTCGAGCCAGAAGTCCATGCAGTCGGGTAGAGAGAGGGCATATGAGACCCAAGAGCTATACTCGAGCCCTTGCCTAGGTGGGAGCTTTCCCTCGTACGCTAGTGCAAGTTCTTTGATAAGTAATATCACGGAGACTGCATCGATAATGGCATGTTTGCCTTCCATCTTGCAATACACTTGGCCAGTATTGGTTTGGCAGATAGAAAAGACATGTGGAAGAACAGGGCCAGCGTTATCCCTCAAATTCAACGTTGGGTGACGTAGGACGCGCATGGCTTCATCATCTGTGCAGGAAAGTATTTTCACTTCGCGAGGATATGAATTGAGTACAACATGCGTCAAGGTCCCGCCTTCAATACCTTCAAGGGCAGCCTCAACTAATATCGTCCGCAAAGCAGCATGGCGCTGTGCGAGTTGATACCACGCCTTTTGAAGCTGGACTGGATCAATTTGATTTGTTGATCCTATCCTTTCAACTTTCCATATTGTGTGAGAGACATATGCATCGTTCCCCAATTGAGGAATAACTAGTCCTTCGTGGTACGGTGTGCATGGGTATACTTCTTTAATGCTCATAGTAGTTGAAGACCCTAAAAGATTTTCCACCTCCCACTCAAATCGTTTTGTTCGCTTGTACCTTGCTAGGTTCGTTGATGGTGGCAGCTTGGCAGCCTGCTTTGATCTCGCTGTTATGAGGCTCACTGTCCTTCCTTCAAAAATATCCATTGCCGTGATTGAAAGCTTGTCACGTTGACATTGTGACACTACTTGCATCACAGAAATGGAATCACCTCCCAAAGCGAAGAAGTCTTCGTCGGCCCCGACTTCTTCGGGTTTCAAGTGCAAGACTCTGGAGATAATAGATGCAAGCTTCCTTTCTGCTTCAGATCTAGGTTGTTGGCGGCCTGATTTCTGCAGCCAAGCTTCAATTTCGTTCGAAGTCAGCCGTGTTAGAGCTTCCTTCAAATTCTGGCGGCCTTGTGCACAGATGCCATTATCCCACATATATCCAAGTGGGATACACATGGGAGGTGCGGCAACGAACTCGGTCACCGTGTGAAGCTGGCGCTTTAGGAGCGCCAATGTCTTCCTTGAATCAGAATTTGGAGACGCTAAAATAAAGGAGTTATTAGGAAGAGGAATGTCCCCCTTTTGTGGTCCCTGGTCATTGCATGGCACGAGAAGGGCTAACCTTGGGTTAGACATTAGTTTGGGGGTGATCATCTCTGCATACACATGTCTGTTCCCAATGAGGTTTCGGGCAGCTGCTTCTATAGCTGCCAGTCGGGTTTTCTGGGAATTTAGCTGTTCCACCTTGCATTCGTCGTGAACTGAAGAACCAAATTCACACATATCCATCACCTCACCCAATGTTTGACTATCCACAGAGTCTACCAGCCGAGTTAAAAGGTATTCCAATTGTCCCAACATGGCGTTCACTTTGTCCAGTGATAAAACAGAAGCGTCGAATATGGCTCGTACCGACACCGACTCGACGTCAAGCTCACATATCACAGTCAGAACATAAGTGCAAAACTTCGTCTCGTCCTCGAGCGACTCTCCAAGTTTTAGAAGCCAGGTTTGAGGATGTTGATTATTCTTAGAGGAAGGCTGGATCACCAGCAAACTCTGGAAATCGCAGGCAGTCGATGCCTCAGGGCTGCAAGTTCTAATTCCCTGCATAGCTGTCTGCTCAAAAGGAATCAGAGCCGTGGCATGGTTTTGGACTTTTCCTAGAGCCACCTTGATGGGATCATTCCGGTCAAGTACAGTACGAACTGGGAAAGTTGCAATTGTTGGGCCAACGATCTTTTCAATTCCAGCAACAGGTGCATTTCTACCTGTTACCGTGGCGCCATGGACAACGTCGTTTGATTGAGTATCTTGCGCTATCAGCATTGCCCAAGATAACCGAATTAGCGTTGATGCTGTGAACCCTCCCACTCCAGTTGAAGCTCCAAGTGGAACACTCCTGCTGGCCACTGCTATTTCTCTAGGTACGTATCCCTCGGGCATGCGGAGAGGAAATACTGGAGCTTTTAAGCTCTGGAATTCGTTCTTCCAGAATGTTTTGGTACATTCAGGATTTACAGCCGATAGGTGGTGAACAAACGGAGCAAATGGGAATAATTCAACCGTCCTACTCTCGTATGCTGCTTCAACGATCTGTAAGATTTGTTCATAACTCCATTTATCAAAGAGCGCATGGTGCATTTCCAGAGTGAATATTGGAGCTTCATTCTTCTGGTGGCAACTGTTGTTCATGATACATCTGACAAGGGGGGTTCCATAAGACATGGGATCTGCAGCTGCCACATCTCCATCTTCGGAAAAAAACCATCTCAATTTGTCTCTGACAATTACCTGGAGAGCTCGGAAAGAAGTATCCGTCTGGATGATGCGAGTGCGCAATATAGGTGTTGAATTGAAGGCATAACACCAGGCTTCGTGGAATTTTTGGGTATCAATAGTGTCAGGGAGGCGAAAGATGAAGCGTGCCTGGAAAGAGCCGGGATTCCTTGCACTCCAAGACATGAGCCCTTCTTGCAGTGGAGTGCAACCATATATGTCTTCAATTTGGTCTCTGCTGATTTGACATTGTTCAATTGCCTGTTCGGTAACTGTTTGCAATTCGGATGTCTTCAGCATGGAAAAGGGAGCGCAAATTTGCATTGAATCCTGAGTAACGAATTCCATGGTTTGTGCCATCTCATATATAGTAGGAGCAGCAAATAACGAGGCAACTTTGATTTGTAAGTTGTATTCCTCTCTCGCCATACCAACCAGTATAATAGCACTAATCGAATCTCCGCCGAGTTCAAAAAAGCTGTCCTCCCTTCCAACTTCATCTTCAGACAATCCAAGCACCTTAGAGTATAACTTTTGAAGAAGACGTTCAGAATCTGTGGTAGGTGCAGCTTTCAAGCTGCGCGAACCCATGTTTTCCTTCAGGGAAGATTTTTGAAGAGCGGACCGATAATGCTGAAAGTCTGACTCTGGGAGGTTTGCAACTGCATTCCTTAGTATCTTCCTATCTATCTTCCCGGTCCGCGAAAGAGGCATTTTGACGAGAGGAATCACGGCTGTGGGTATCATATATCTTGGAAGTTCATCTCGCAGTTTGTCCTTCATTTCCTGAGCAATAACTCGAAAGTTCTCATTTAATGGTCGAACTAATGAATCACCAATATGCTCCTGGATGCCTTGTTCTTCCGCAACAAACAATACCAAGGACGGGGATTTCTCTTTTTGACTGGCGGGAACAACCACTTCGGCAGCAACGACAGAGTCAGGAAACCATTTCTGTGTATGATGTTCCACCTCACCGAGTTCAATCCGCTGTCCATGAAGCTTCACCTGAGTGTCCTTTCGGCCCTGGCACATTATGGTTCCATCAGAGTTATACCGTGCAAGGTCTCCTGTTTTGTAAAGCCTCATGTTACCGCCCATTGGGAACACCTTGGGTATCCAGTCTGGATTCTGGATGAAGGCAGAAGCTGTCTGTTGAGGTCGATTCAGATACCCCCGACCGACAATGAAACCTCCAATGACTAGTTCGCCCGTAACGCCGATGGGCACAAGTTGATGATGATTATCTTTATCCACAATCCAGCATGTCCCTGCGTATGAACGGCCAATGTTTCCAGGCTGGCAATCTTCTGACAGGACTGTTGACACCACAGTACACTCAGCAGGGCCATAGGCACATACCAAACGCACTTTATCGCTCCACATGGATATATCTGCTGGAAGCATAGCCTCTCCTCCAAGTACTAGTGTTTTCACGGATGGAATATCTTCCGGCCGTAGGAGTCGTGCGACAGAGGGCGTCAGCTCCATCCAGTTCACGCCGAGGCCAACTATTGCATCTTGAAGTTGATTGACGCGCTGTGATTCCGAGGGTATACAGACACATCCTCCCAGGATCAAAGGAGTTAGGTTCTCATGGATGCTTACATCGAATGCGTATGATGCGAATTGCAGTACTCGAGAGGAATGGTCGAGATTATGCGCGTTGCTGCTCGATATTGAATTCAGACAAAACGAAGCATGCTCTATCATTATTCCTTTTGGTACACCTGTTGAACCCGAAGTATATGCAATGTAGGCAATATCATCGGGTCTGACAGGTGCCTGACGAGGTATATGTATCCTTTCGTCATTTTTGATGGTGTTGTCCACGACAATAATTGTCTCGATGAGGCTGGAGCTAGCGGCGCGTTGCTCAGCAGAGGAAATGATGACCGTGGCCTCTATATCTCTGCAAATCGCTTCCGTCCGGCTGCGAGGATATGAGGGGTCCAGCAGGACAAACGCTGCACCAGCCTTGAGCACTCCTAAGATAGCGACGGGGGTCCATTTGCTCTTTTCAAACTGCAGAGGAACGACGGCGCCAAGTCCGATTCCACGATCCCGCAGCTTGGCCTGCACGACGGATGAGAGCCTGTCCAGCTCTCGATAGGTCAAATCACCATCCCAGGAGCACACTGCCTGAGAGTTCGGGCGCATCAAACACTGCTGGCGGATAAGGGTCGGGATGTTTGTATCGAGAGGTTCCGACGGCGCTTGGCTGTTCCACGAGATGATCTGCTGCAGGTGGTGGTTACTAATAATTGAGTTGTGGTCGGCTAACGTGCAATGCGGTTCGTCAATAAGCGACTTCAAGATACGCTCCAGCTCACTCGCCAGGTTCCGAGCCTGAGCATCGTCCACGATATATCGAGAGTACCAGAGCGAGATGCGTGGGACCGGTGCACTTTCATTCAGATTGACTATGACTTCTAAACCCTTCGGTTTTCAACAAGGATTTTCCAGATCAACCCGGTTAGCTGACACGTTTTCGCCTTGATCAAAATGAGGACAGCGAAGAGCCAAAGCTCACCTTCAGGTCATCACAACCCTGTAATGATTCACATGGCCCAAAGAGAAGACCGGTGTTGAAGCTCGCATTATACCCTGAATCCTCGATTTGAGTCAGAGAGACCGCGAGAAATCCTTGTTTTTGCTCATCGATGGAGGCAACCCATTGCTCGAAACAGGAGGGGGTATCCGAACGTCTGCATCCAATACCAAGAATATCGTTGCTCTGGTACCTGGTAACAGTACGAAAGGCAACAGGATTGGTATCTGTATACCTCGCAAGCAGAATCGACCAGGCTATTTTGAGGGTTGACTTTAAACAGACGTTTCTCTGATGAAGGTCCAATGGCTTTAACTCCACAAAGCCGGTCTTTTCATGTTCACGTTTCACGGGCCGATGGTTTAGCTTTGGAAATACACAAATGTTCGTGCTTTGCGATGGTTCATTGTCTCTTGTGCTTGCCGTCAGGCACACGTCTGGATTGAAGATAGTCATCTGGAGACAACACACCCTCACATAACAGCGAGGACTTTTCTTCTATTCTGGCATGGATCTATTGAACGACTAGCGAACAACCATGAGAAGATAAGTACTCTATTACTCCGTACTCTCTCCTTGCTGATTTTATCTTCGGGCTTTTCTCAACTTATCCACATCCACCATGAGCTTAGCCCGTACTCAGGCTAGCTCTATTTATACCATTTCCTCATATGTTCCACTTGGTCGTCTTGCAGATATCCCGAGGAGGATGTTTTTAGTGACATCCGGGGCCTGTCATTGACCGCTTTCTTGCCACCTGATGGAGCTTACGGCGTGTTGTGGCCCTGAACTCCTCTGTACCAGTCGAGGCTCATTGCGTATACAGAGCAATATCTGATACATTGAAAATCTGATTGGAGTATCTCCTCGTCATTACTTTTTGAAAACAAAGAATAAGTTAAAAATTAAAAATTAAAACTAGCGTTGAACCCTAACCCTTGCTTATGCCGCTGGCCGTTTTGTCAAACTGTATGGATTTTCCCTCTCATTCCGGACCCCCTCCCCTCTGTGGCCACAGGATGACGCTGATGAAGCCAGCCAAACTCAGCGCTCTCACTTGGCCAGAGACGCTTTACGAGGACTCCATATTCTGCCCGAAGTAAGGAGTACAGTGACAATCGAGCAAAACCATAACTCGCGGGGAGACTAAAAGAAGCCATGAATGAGACATCTAAGTCCTCAAATTACTTTACTCCAGCCAGCTAACTAGACATAGCGAAAATAAGGTTTACGGGATCTTTACGGAATAGTCATCCCGTAGTCCGTACCAAGGACCAAAAATTTGGTCTGATCCCAATGAGAGCTGAAAACCCGCCTAGAACGATGATATATCGTACCAGGCCGACGACGCAGGGAGCCTGGGATAACTTCGGAGGTGACGTTGAGGCAACATCAATAATCCCCCGAACAAGGATGATACGACCCGGAGTTAAATATGGAGTATCTGCAGAAGTATTGAGTCGTTATGGAGTACTCCGTACGGAGCAAGTGTGATACAGAAGGATCGCCCGATCTAAACCTTGCTCGTTTTTTTCTTTTCTTTTTTTCTTTTTTTTTTTTTTTTTCCTTTCCGCCTCGATTTCTTTTTCCGCCTGTTAGCTCACTCGTTAGTTAACGAGTTTAACGGATGAGTTACACCCGCCAACTCACTGACTACCGAATTTAACAAAGTATTAGCCGGTCGTCGATCTTTGCATATCAGCCGCCTCTCCGCCTCAATATACAACTTTATTCACATTGAATACAGAAAGAAAAAGAAAAAGAAAATAAATAAGTCAGTGGGCATCTGAGATGAGGAACTCAGGCGGCCATACTCCGTACCTGATGCAGCTGCCGAGACTTGGCTTTTTGTTGCGCCAGGGCAGGCTACCTCGGGAGAGAGTGAACGAACCAGTGGCATCCATACGGAGGAAGCTCTTTCTCATGAATAATTGTTAGTGGTTTTACAAGCCGGCTAGCCCCTGGGATGTCCATGCGGTTACCCGTTCCCAAGACCAAACTCGCGAACTAGTCAAACTCAGGGCCAGGAGGGTCCAGCAGGGGGCTGCGATTATGGATTATGGTGGCCCGAAAGACATACATACAGATCTGCAGGGATAACTAGTCCGTATTTTGCATGGAAAGTAAGTGACAGTTGGGCAACCAAGGACCGCCATGAGAGACAGAATCAGGGGTACATCACGGAGTAAGCAAGAGGAGAATCGGGAATCGACTTGTAACGAAACGGCTACACAGAAAGGAGGCAAAGGAGTTGCCATGCGCTCTGTCATGCCGCTCGGGAAAAAGGAGTACTGAACACGAGGTTATCTGATGTGACATCTGGAGAATTCTTGACATTTCTGATCTTCATGGGAGAACACACGTTTGTTCAAACCCAGGCTGCAGATAACCTGGTCCCGCCCCGTGTCGGGGAGCAGCATCTGACGGAAAAGCTCCGGGTCCCTTACAATAATAGCGAGGAGGATCAGAGATTACTTGCCAATATGCATCCGATGGCCTGCTGCATTAGTTATTGAAGGCGAGGTGTCCCCGCTGGAGAGAAAGGCCTGGGCTCCACCGCTCCATCTCAGCCCTCATGGATGGAGCAACGAAGGACGATCACAACGACGCCCCTGTCAAAGCAACAGAGCTGGAACCAACGCCACGACAGTATTGATCTTCAACATCTCAGCAACCGCGCTAGTCAGGAGAAGGTGACTTGTGGTGTAAGATACTCAAAATTCGGGACGGTCTTGAAAGCGGGCTGATGCATTTTCATAGCCTTGCGCAGAGGACTCCCCCTTCTTCGAAACCTGCTTGTTTCGATAACTAGTGATAACTACCGGAAAGTCAGACGGCTGTCTCCTTTAGTTAGTAATGGAGTGCTCCGTACACAATGAGAATAAAGGACGGCGATGAACTGCTTTTAAGTGGAAACATACATCACCACGTACGGATACATAAAGATATGATTGTGAGTTTTAAGCGTAATAGTAACTGTAATAATACGATGAGATCAGTCATAACATTTTGTCCAGGGCATCAGGCTCAGTTTATAATGAGATACTTAACTGCGGGAGTACTTGCCGGTCAGAAAGAAAGTTCTTCAATCGGCGCAGTGATTGCTTGCTATAAATAAGTCTTATCCTTCCCTTAATATCAGGCTGCATGTAGTCAAAAAGATCACTTTATACGAACTCTTTCTCACCGAAGAAAAAGATAAAAATAAAAATAAGAAAAAAACCGAGTATTTCTGCCTTCCAATTTAGCTGTTCACGGCTGTGTTTACGGAGATGGCAACTGCTGGAGTTGGCCCTGATGGAGTGGCCCAGCCCCATTCCTCTGGAATCAAAGTTATCATTGTCGGCCTCGGAGTGGCTGGGCTCACAGCAGCAGTAGAATGCCACCGTAAGGGGCACACTGTAATTGCCTTTGAGAAGGTGAAGGAAATGAAGCCTTTAGGTTGGTTCTCTGTCCACTGTTTGCGCTTCAGTCAATGGGAGCCATTTCACTAACACGAGAGATACCAGGGGATGGAATCGGCCTTGCATCCAATGCTGCCCGTGTCATTTCGAAATGGGGCGGCGGCAGCATCCAAGAGACTCTGGAATCATTCACCTCGGTGATGAATCCGTCTGCTATCTATGACGAAACAGGCACGCTGAAGGCAAGGGCGCCAATACCAGGTTACGGCAAAGGTGAAGGGTACCTCTTGCATAGGGGAGACCTGGCATTGACCCAGTTTGATCATGTAAAGAGTCTGGGTATCGATGTGCGCATGGGGGTATACGTCACGGAGTATTGGGAGACAGAGACGGCTGCAGGCGTGATTGTGGACGGAGAAAGAATAGAAGCCGACTGCGTCATCGCCAGTGATGGAGTGCATAGTCAGGCAAGGGGCCCAATCACTGGCCAGTCTCCTCGTATCCGGGCCTCTGGAAGAGCCATTTACCGCGCTTGGTTTGATGCTTCGGCGCTGGAGGGCGCTCCAGCGGCCAGCTGGATATTCGAGCCCAGGACTGAGGGTGCCGACAACGCCCATATATTCCTGGCGCAGGATGTTGTATGCATCATGAGTACGTCCCGAGACAGCAAAGCCATTACTTTGTCATGCATTCATTCGGTAACTAATAAGCTAACCCGGCCCTCTCTCCAAGCCCATCCATCCGTGTCTAGTCAGCTAATCATTCGTCCGGGGTTGCCTTAGGATTCTCGTGGGCCTACCGAGCGTTTCTACTATCCAGCAGAAGTTGATGATGTACTTGAATACATCAAGGACTGGCCTGCGAAGCCCAAGATCGAGGCTGTGATGCGAAGGATTCCCTCTGGTAACCTTATTGATTATCCGCTATTAACAGGAGACCCAATTGAGAATTGCGTGTCCAAAGGTGGAAGAATGATTCTCATTGGCGATGCTACTCACCCATATCTACCTACTTCTGGCCAAGGTGCCTGCCAGGCCATCGAAGATGGAGCAGTTGTTGCAATAGCTCTGGAGCTTGCCGGGAAAGACAATGTGCCTCTGGCTCTAGAGGTCACCAAAAGAATGAGGTACATAGCATTACTGGAAGCCATAATCATAACTGCACTACTGACGAATGTATAGGGCTCAAAGAACCACTGAGATCCATAAGCTGGGTTTATCCGCGCTTGAATCACTTGTCAACCCTGATTGGAGCGAGTCTGAAAAGAACTCTAAGCTCTTATCGATGCCAAACCCTGGGTGGGTTTTGAACCATGACTGCCAAAAGTATGCCTACGAGGAGTACAGCAAAGTGGTTGCATCCATCAAGGACGGGACTGAGTACAAGCCCCTGAATACACCTGCAGCACAAGTGTCAAACTAGTTAAAACTAGAAAGATCCAATAATATCTAGCTAAATTATAACACTTCAAGTCATATTCCTGCAAACAGTACTCAAAAGGCCTTACCAAATCTTTTCTTGCTTGGCTAACGAATTTGCCCACTATTTCAACGACTTTACCATGGATGCTCCTGGTCTAAATGAAAATTTCCAACTAGTTCAGTGAGAAATAAAATAGCATTAAACATTTTCAAAATAATACCATCAGATATCCTCAGCACCCACACTATCTGGTTCATTTCTGCTCATCCTCCAGCTTCCACATGTATTCAGACGAACTGTGATAATACACAGTGATGTATACACCGTTTTTCTCGGTGAAGGCAAAGGAAAGCCAAGAAATCACGCATGAGGTTCGGCTAAGATCCAGGTTGGGGCTGTTAAACGGGTTAAGTTAGCCATGTGTACAACAGTTGAGGAACAAGGAGATGGCACATACTATAGGGCCTGCAACTTATCAACGTAAGTCTCGGCAAGCTCCGTCCATCCGATCTGTGCAAAAAAGTCACAAAGACCCTTGGCAATCTGGAGATCGTTCTCGCCGTGGGTTGGGAGGTAGACTTTTGAGACAGGGTGTGGGCTACCGGGTGTGATCTCATAATTTATAAGGACGGGAGCTTTCTGGCCCTTGGAGGGAACCTGCATTGGGTCATCAAAATATGGTACCAGTTCCCGCACTCCTTCCGCAATCCCCGTTGCTTTCCATAGCTTAGAGAGCAGCTCAAAACCTTCGAGGGTAACTGGATCATTTACACGGCCACCTAGCGTGTACAGATCCTTAATCATACCCATCGTCACATCTGCGCTGCCGAGGTACATCTTGAGCCGGGATTTGGATGGTGCAACGCAATCCCAAGCGAGGAACCCAATGTTAGACCCAAGGTTGTTGGCCAGGATGTATTCCTTCAACAGCCCAAGCGCCGCCGAACAATCATTTTTCTTCTCAAAGTACTGCAGGCTCTCAAAAACCAAGGTCTCGATAGGGACGCCGTTCGCGGTCGCTTTAGCACGTGGATAGACGTACCCCTTCACTGATATTTGGCCGTCATCCGACAAATCAAAGCCCGGTGCCATTTGAGTCTTGAATACACTGACATCAATGTTGTTCTCAGCAATATGACGCTGCTCGTTTTTGCTGACTGTTAAGCAACTCGAGAAATAGTCCCATAGCTCGGTGTCGAAGTTGCAAAAGTCATAGCTAGCGATCTTTGCCATCAGCTCCTTCGTTGGAACTTGATTGAATGGATCAATAGGCAAACCGGATAGGTGGGTGCATGGCTCCACGCTGATTCGAACAGTTGACTGGCCCTGTTTCCTATAGTTGACGCTCAACTCGACAGGGACACCGCTACGCGTGATAGTGCTTCGCCATGTCCTTTGGGGAGGGGTATATGGCCCAAGAGATGGAACGAGGACTTGAGATAAAAGTAGCAGGTATTGATATTGCGATTCATTGCTGTAACCCGAATGTTGGAGGACTCTCTCGGCCATCGGGGCAACATCGTGCCACCAAGATGCTTGATCAAGGTTCTCAAATTGGGTCACCTTGCTGATGACGCTGTAAGGGGATGGAGCAGCGCCTGGCTTTTTATCCATTGTGACAGTCGTCATGTCGATTTGGTAATCAGGAGATATAAGAGGCCAACGAAAGTGGATGGATGTAGCGGGCTTGGAGTAGGTTGGGATAGGGGCGAGATTGGCTTGTCCACAGGTCGCATCAGACGGCACCCGGTATATATATAGATGATTGGTAGCATGTTTAACATACGCCGCTTGTCGGTAACGAAACAATTTTCAGCTCTTTTGGGTGAGATGCGCCATAATGCGAAGGCCAGACAGCGCCCAGTGGCTACCGCACTTTTGGGCATCCTGACAGGCGCCTGTCGTTGCCACCGAGCATGGAGTAAACATAAACTACTTAAACTTTGATAGCGCCCAAACGCTAACTTTTCTATCCACGTCTCACACACAGTCCTTTGGCTAACCAGGGGCCAAGTCAGAGTATGATTCTAGGTTAGAGTTCAGCTACCCGGGTGGGTAAAACATAACTCTAACTATCTGGAGTAGTTAAATATTACATGTCTCCATAGTTAAGCCGTACATCCCCGTCGATCAGGGAGAAAAAGAAAAAAAAGTGGAAGACATTTGCTCTTTCAGTACTCGGTAGTTACTCTGTGCATGATACAAGTCCAATTTTAAAGTATGTGGTTGGAAAAGTCCCCGAGAAAAATTGTGTCCCCTAACTAGCCAGTTACACTTCAGTGACCAAAAATATACCCTGATACAGCTGAGGAAGACAGGGAGGACTCCGTATCAACTTCGTATAGCCTTGTGCTGACATCTGGGCAAGCAACTGATTGTTATTGGCCTAGGTCATTATCTTACTTACTCCGGTTACCCGATTATTCCGTACTGAATATGACATGGAAACAGATGTATTACTCTGGTCTCCCCTCAAAAAATTAAAAATATCCAAATAGCGCTGCCGCTGCTAAATTACGAGTATCTAACAAGGGGGAAAGACTGCCAGGGTGCACAGTTCTCGGCCACCAATCATTGGCCATGCTCCATGCTACGTAGTATATTGGCGTGGAGCCGGCAAATGATTTCTGGCAAGGGACTGTATATGTACTTACACATATTGATTTTGAATATTCCTTGGCAAGGTTGTAGTAACCAGGTGGCTGGCTTGATACATGAGCCATGAGTGTACGAAATCGGACCTGGCCAGTGCCCAGGAGGTCAAAGTGGTCTATGACGGCTGCTTTTGATCCTTGACAACTCTACCAAAATCCCATCTCCCACAAATGTTATTGGACAATATCAAAGACTCCTCTTGAAAACATTTCAGCAATTAATGATTCATTCTTTCTCATTAATAAATTCACTAGTTAACATGAGTTGTGAGCGAATGCTGTTTTATTTTATTTTAATTAACAAGCCAGGCAGTGCTCGCTCTGCTCGCTATAAGAGAAAAAGAAATATTCACTACTTCCCATTGGATTACTGGATTATTTTATTATAATAGGTTGAAGGGTGATAGGGTAGGTGATAGTTATATATTGACGACAACATCCTGTAGCAGTGTGTCAGGCGATTGGTCATGGCAAGATTCTCGTTGATGTTATCTAGATACTACTTGGATGACTTAATGCTTTTGTGTGCCAATTACACCGAGTTCCTAGCGCGTAAAATCTCCTGCATTAGAAAATCATCATAAGCAAGCTCTTCAGCTGTAGGCCTTTCCTCGGGAAGCCAGCGTAGCACTCGTCTCAGAAACCCCAGAAAAAGTTCCCTATCTTCACCGGAAAATCGCGACTCCCTTATCTCAAACGATTGTTTTGGTATAGGTATAGAACCTTTCCAGTTTCCTGAAAATTAGGCATTAGAGGTGACCAAAAATATTATACGAGAGGCTTACCTTGGCTGCCCCAGTACTCGTTAGACTTTTGACTTCTTCTCAGAAACTGAGCAGGAGGAGGTCCCATTAAAGAGACCATTTCCGCCAGGTGCTGCTCATCATTCAGGACTCTATTCTTTTTTGCAAAAAAAAGATGACTGCGTTCTGCCAAATCCCAGATCTATGACTGTCAAATTTCAACCCACAGGTTAGTAGCCGGTACAGATTAGACATACCATAGTGCCCATTGACCATATATCAACCTTGGAATCCCATTCCATGCCCAAAATCACTTCTGGTGCGCGATAAATACCTGGCATAATATCGCCCCTATGATTTTGGGGTCCAATTCTTGCCTCGCCTAAATCAGAAAGGACTGGCAACCCAGTAGCAGTAGGCATTGGTCGAGAATAGTAGACGTGGCGATCATCCAACACTTTTCTGGCAACTGGTCGCCTTTTTTCATCTTCCTCGAGTTGAGCTAGCATGGAAGTGTCCTCAATTCCTTGTAGCAAGTTGTTCGATGAAATATCTATCACCCGTATTAGTACCTAGCATCTCATGAACTAGTGGTATTACAGACCAGTGTGGATAACGTTGTTTTCATGCATGAAAGCTAGGGATATGAGGGTGAGCTGCACGCTTCTCTGAATGAAAGCCTTTGGCAGCGCTTTACCATCAGACATGCTCTGGAATTCAGTAAAACTCATCCCCAAAGGCTTGTATATCAGGCAAGTATGTTTTCCGTGAGGCCCATCAAGCTCAAAGGAATCAAGAACTAGTCGGACCAGCTTCTTTCCGAAATGATCACCAGAATTGTTCAAGTGCTCTGACGCGGTGAGTTCACGGTCAGGTCTTCGTCCACGGGTACATACTTTCAGTGTGTAGTATTGATGGCTTCTGTATCCAATTAGATATTAAAACGCAATTGGTCAATAAAGTCTAGACATGGAGTCATACTGAACGTCACGGCAAAGCCATATTGTTGAAGTTGAACCAAATCCTAATTTGGCAACGATCCGATATTTTGACGCAAGCACATCTCCGATATAAACCGGATAAAAATCTTCTGCAATATATTCCGGGAGTTCTTCTTCTTCGATCTTCCGTGAAGAGTCCAGCTTCACAAAGGGTGTTGTTGTTGACAGTTTGCGGGATCGCGAGACTGATGTTATAGGTATTGACGGTTTAGGGCGCCGTGGACCGTACGCGTACAGGGTCGGATATTTGAAGGTTAACAAAGCTCTCAAGCCGCGTCGGCAGATTGACATTTCTGGGTAATCAATAAATGAATACTCAAGTATTGAGCTCCTAAGGATGATTGTTCACAGCAATTACAATTTTCGAACCTTGGCGTGGTAAGCTAACTTGTTAGTTAACTAGTTGTTTATCCAGGGCGAGAGTGTTAGTTGTTAACACTTACTTAATACAGCGTGCTCGTTCCGTCGAGGTCCGCTAACTTGAACCTAGGTAGCTACCTTAAGTAGCTGTACAGGGGCCTCCCGTTGAGATTCTTCAGCACTTGTCACATACCAAGCATATTTACTCATAGAGACAATATCAGTGGAAAAACTGGGGGTTTAATTGGGGCCTTAACTAGTAGTTATCGGCAGATTGCACCGCATGTAAAGTGGACTTGGCTTTATATAGCTAGCAATTGTTTCTAGTTTTCCCCGAAATGCCAGCAGTTAATAGAGCACAAGATCGTAGAAGGTTGGACTCAATCAGTCAGCTTCATCGTCCCACAGGCAGAACATGTCCACCATTGAGACTCCATAAAGGCTCCGCAACAATGGCATACCCACCCCAAAGATCGTTTTGGCTTCGGAGGCTGATTCTTTTCGAGCTCAATAATAGCCTGGACTGCAGATTTGCGAGTTTTCGTCCCACCATGTCTTCCAGATGGATACAGTTGCTTGCCAATCTTTTTTTCCTGGGCAAGCTTTGAAGTCACTTTGGAAAGAGGTGAAAAATTTGCGTCTGAGGTACGCTCGGTAGCGCATACTTCACAGGCAAGGAACAAGGGCTTATTGATAAACGTACAAGTGGAACACGTCCAAGGCTCTATGTCGTTTATATCCGAGTTTGACGAGAAGACGGTACTGTCTGATAATTGAAGTTTGGAAGAAGCTGCCGCAGGGTTCGGTGTTGGGGGTACTAGAGCCCGAGGGCCCATAGGATTCGACGAGCTAGGAGGTGTATAGGAGTCGCCATATTGTTCTCTCTCTTCTTGCTGGATAAGATCAATGTAGGCTTCCATAATAGCTTTCTCATTTGCATCTTCCATTTCGGCCTTAGTCCGAAACCCATTTCGAGTAGCCTCTTCTGCAAGTCTATCGCCTTCTATAGTTCCACTTGCACAACCTTTTGTAACTGTAGCTCGCCTCTCGGCAGCATCTGCAAGAACTTTTCGTATATCTGCTCCTGGAAGAGCTGAGGCACCACCTAGTTTCTTGCCAGTGCCAGAAGACAGCACACGCCGCTTTTCTGCCGCGGCACGCGCGAGTCGACGAGCTTCATCCATAGGTATTCGTCTTCCCCCCAGGCGGTGGCCGGCAGATAGAAATCCTTCACCAGTATAACCTCTGCTTAGCAGCTGCTCGTGTTCATCTCGAAGTTGATTCCATAGTGCATGGAACTTTTGATCATGTGGACCATGAACTATATGACATAACCTAGTTACTATCAGACTTGTCTGCTTCTTTTTATTTCCAGGGTATTAAAAGCTTTAAAATGACAACTTACTCATGAAGCATAGTGTCAACCACTTGTTCTATTGGAAGAAACTGCCTTTCATCGTATGGCTGCCTTAATCGAAGACATATTTTCTGTCCGTGGTTCACGTTTAACCCCAGTAGATTCTGGGTAGAAGGGTAAAATTCACAGAGAGTCCCAACCTTCCACATCCGCTGCCGCATAATTGGCTTAACCATAGAAGCAACTTTGCGTAGGGTTAATAGTGCTTCTGCTTCACGAGGTCGGTGTTTATCATGTTGAAACTCCGAAACAAGAGGGTCAAGCTCCCTCATCCTGTTTCCCTGGGATATTCGATCACACTAGATAAACAGGCTGCGGGGATAGTGCGACTGCTAGGAGAAGGTATTATATCAACTGTTGAATTTATGAAAATGATGATCCAAATGCTAGATAATCTCCTTCGCAAGCTAATAGATTTGTAGCGAATATACAGGGTATCAAAAAGCTCTGGGCTGCCGGAGGTGTTGCTTAAGGCAAGAAGATCGACTGTGAATCCAGGTGGTTAGCCTGCTCGGAGTTAACACTTGTCATTTCCGTGCCTGGATTTATAAACCACAGTCTGCTGAAGACGCTTCGGCCGTTTTCTTCACCCTTCTCTTCACCCTGCCCTTCTTGATCTTCTTCTCTGTCCCCCTGGGCCAGGCTGCTATCAACGTCGACGCGGCTCGAAAAGCTTAAGATAGCAAAAAACCTTATCTTATCTAGATCTAGGTTCTTATTTATTCCGCTCCGAGGGCGGGAAACGGCGGCAGAATCTGTCTTTTCGTCATCGAAGTTTTTATGAAGCTCACCAACTCGCGATTGCTTGCTCAATCGTCTTAACTTGACCAAATTATATATAACTAAAGGAGAAGACAGCTGTGGCTGTATGCTGGTCAGCACTGAAGTTAAAGAGCCATGACGAGTGATGATAACTTCTTCTTCAGCTATGTGAGTGAGCTTTGGTTTAAAACATTAGCTTTGAGAACCTAGAATGCTGATATAGATGGCTTCAACTATATAGCTGGCTTGGGTTCCTACCAACGTGACAAAATACTCCAACGATCTGGCAAACTCGATTGATAACCATGTTGAGAATGCAGCTCTCTCCATTCGCGAAACTTTATCCAAGCAGTCATGGATCCCTGCATCCATACGGCCGCCTCCGCCGAACCCTAAGTTCTTCTCGGATACCTTCCTGCCTCCAAAATCTACGTTTGAAAGATGCCAGGACTGGGTAGCGACACATCGAGTACTAGCTGTATCAGCATTAGCGTTTGTTGGAACGGGCGGTGCCTTACTATATGGACAGCGGAAATTTCATGTTAGACGGAGAAGAGCTCGACGTGCTGGCACTGGAGCTCGAAAAGAGATAGTTGGTAGGTGCTGAATGCCCTAATGCTTACCTATGAGATATCCTGTGGAATTACTTACCATGAATACAGTAATATCTGGCTCACCTCATGAGCCCATGACAAGATCGATTGCCTGCGACCTTGAGAAACGAGGGTATATTGTCTTCGTTACTGTTACATCAACAGAGGAACAACATGTCATCGAGAGTGAAGCGCGAGAGGATATTAGGCCGTTATGGTTTGACCTCTCACAAGTACGTTCATAACGTTGCTCCGACTCCCTAGGCCCATTCTTTTTTCTAATCAACCACATAGACTCCGGCAACTCCGTCGGACATACATCCTTCCCTCTATGTGATACAATCCATGATTACTCATGCGCAGACTCCATTACCTGGGGTACCGGCCCATTCCTGTCAGCTGAGCGCTGTTATTCTCATACCCTCCCTCAACTACCCTACGGGCCCGGTTGCAGCGATCCCAGCGTCCAGTTGGGCTGACACGATCAACACACATATCTTATACCCTATCCTCACCACTCAATTCCTCCTCCCTCTCCTCACACTTAAGTCGAATCCCGCTTCCGTCGTCTTCGTATCTCCAGCCATTCAATCCGCCCTCTCCGCTCCATTTGCCAGTCCCGAAGTAGCGACTGTACGTGCTATATCTGGCTTTGCCACAAGCTTACGCCAGGAGCTGAATCTATTAGTTTCATCAAATGGCAATTCTAGTGGTGTTGTTGATGTTGTCGAGGTGAAAATCGGTAACATCGAACTTGGTCGCCAATATCGAAGTGGACAAAGACATAACAGTAAAGGAACGGAACTCCTTACATGGAAGCCGCACGAGCGGGCTCTTTATGGGTCTCCTTATCTCTCGAGCATCGACTACCGCCTGGGAAAACCTATAAATATAGCCCCGAACTCTAGTCCGGCGCGAGAGTTGCATTACGCGATATTCGACGCGATTGCTCCATCTAAAAAGACCATTTTTGGATGGCGCAAAAAGAAACCTCGCACTATTCATGTTGGTCGGGGGTCTATTGCATACAGCATCATTTCGCGGATCATCCCTGGTGGAATGATTGGATGGATACTTGGTCTGCGACCTAGCTCTCTTGATACCTACGCCGAACGACCAACGGCCGACGAAGGCAATGCAAGCAGCAACGAGGCAGGCTGGGAGAGAGTTGCAGGTGCCTAAAAGGTGTTATCTATTTGCCCAAGCACTAAATGTATTTTTATCTTATATTATCCTACCTTTGTCTCTTCCCTCACTTTTTATTGTCATGACTGATCTTCTTTCAAGCAGGAGTTATGTTTGGGATGTCATCTTGACATGTATATTACGAACTTTTTAATAGCAGCTGACACTTTGAATATATCAAAAATTGGTATAAACAAATCGCAAAAATATACTATGAAGGGCCGAGCAGACCTTGTAAAATTAATATTAAACCACTAGATACGGAGTAGATACATCGTTAATCAGGGTGGAAGGACGCTTGATCGTCGTAGAGTTTAGCCCTTCCAACAACTTTGGGAGGAAGGGGATAAGATATCCCCCTACCTAACAAGAAACGTATATTCAGAAGAAAGTGAGCGCGAAGGATACAGGAGAAATGAACTCCAGCCAGAAATAACGCGCATCATAGATTATGTATCTTTCGCTAATTTGTTAAAGTGCAGCAAGGAGCATAAATTATGGTCACTTTTCTGGACCCATCGCTATTTCTTCGTCCACTCGTACTGGCAGTGTTGCAAGAATTCTCTTGCCGCCGGTCAGGCGCTTTCTTAACCAGATTATAAACCATGATGCACTGAACAGAAGAGCAGTCCCAATGGCAATCCCAAACGAGTATCCGGTCACCAGATTGCTGCGCTCACCGTTAACTCCAGGGTCAAGGAAGCTATAGGTATAAAATCCGTTTATCGAGTGGTTGAGGAAGGCCAACGCTGTGTATAGGAGGAGTATGATGATGAGGAATGGCAGATGGAGGAGCGGAAGAGGTTCCGTAGCTGGGATAACGAGCTCAAAAATGGCATATCCAGTTTGCATAATATGCTTGGAAACCTGTAGATGGGTTAGAATGTCTCAACACTGACTGTTGCGGGAAGGATACCAAAAAAATATAATAAAAATAAAATAAAATAAAAATAACTTGCATTTGACCAGGCCTCAAAAACCTCTGGAAACCATGGGCCGCCGAAGAGCAGTGTCCAGTACAGTATCGTGACAATGATCGGTAAGATGATAATCGACGAATAGAGCAAGCTATGCAGCGCGCGCAGGAACCGCGGGGCCTTATCGAAGAACACGGAGCGTCCCGTCCGCGCGTAGACGAAGCTGTGAATCGCGGCAAAGAGGAAGTAGAAAGCTACTCCCCAGTAGCTCAGGTTGGTGAAGTAGACGAACATGTCCTTCATGTTGTCGACCTGGTGGTGCACTGCCCGCCATCCGATGATGAAGAATATGGTCACGAAAGCATAGAGCGAGAAGGCAGCTCGAATGCACCCGAGGACGAAGGGCGAGAAGAGCCAGGAGGTTTCGAAGGCATGGAGATGGTCCTGCGAAGGGTCCGCGCCCATAAGGCTCATGAACGAGCGCATCGTGGATAACTGGCTTATCCGCTTCGACCAAGGCTATTATCTATCGCATAATAGCTGCTCGTGGAGCCTGGATATTGTACAGAGCAAGAGGCAAGGGGGAATCTTGTTGTGTGTATATGAGTATTATACTGTCCAGGGTGTAAACAAGGGATAGAGAGATTGTCGTTGCCACCGATTCGGCAGAAAGGAGTTTCCTCGCGGCTGCGGGTGCAATCAAGGACCTAACTGCAGCACGAACGGGGAAGACGAAAGACGAAGACGGCTGTTCATCTCTCGCACGACGGTCAAAGCCGGCGCCGGCGCAGACGTTGCACCAGGTGATGCTCTTGGTCCAGGATGTGGCTCTCAAGCCTTCGCTTTAGCGGCGAATCCGGGCTGGGCCTCGAATCTTGTGATGCTCGCGCGCTACATCCACGGCTGAGATCATGCTGGAATAGTTAAGCCTGTTTCGAAGGGGGTTGCTGGCGTTAACCATTAGTTGCAAGCAAGCTCGAGCGTGGGATATTATGCCCTATCTTGACTTTAGGCTGGGTGGGACTTTGATTCTTGGGGGGCCCTCCCTCCGGACGGATGTTACCGCGAGAGTTACATACGGAGCCCAGCTTGCATGTCTGGCTGAACACCACCAGAATAGGCGCAGATACCGCGATAGATGGGATTCTGTCCTGGAAGCTGGCTTGCTAACTAATGGTTATTGGAATAATAACTAAAGGCGAGAGAGTGAGACATCTGGTGGGCTCTCACTCCTTTTGATATCCTTGTCCTCTGGGATAACTAACCCGACGCCTGGAGGCGCTCCCCTGGTCCTGCAGACTCCTGGACAGAGTTGCACCGTTCCTGCAGTATCATTATTGTTTGCTTAACCCCAGAAAGATGGCACGGAGCCGCCGAGGCCGGTTCTTTGGCATATTCTCGTCCTTTCGACCATCGCTGCTTTCGATGTCTCAGGACCTCGACCAAGTTGCATGTCCCTCCCTTTACGGAATGCCCATGGAAATCGTGGAGATAATCGCCAGCTTCCTTCGGTATAAAAGCCTATGCTCATTACGGCTCACATGCAGACTCTTATATGAGAGAACTTTGCGCTGCTTTGGCGTCTTCCTGGCGACTGTGCCCCTGGATTTTTCGTCTCATAGCCTACAGAGGCTACAGGCTATATCCAGTCACCGGTACTTGAACCGATACGTCCAGTGCCTGTCTATCATAAATCAAACCCATGGGAAACTGGGGGTAGATCTGCGATGGAATAGGTCCTCTTCTGGGTGCCTCATTGTCCCTCAACATATAGTGGATATTCTCAGTGATGTCCTGATGCTCTTGGTCAATTGCCGCTCGTTCGAGGTCCATCATATTTATCGGCGAGAGCATCAATACACTTCTAATTTCTTAGGGGGAAGTGATGCGATAAAGATTCTCCTATACATTATGGCTGAAACGGCATTCCCGGTGAAATCACTCATGCTTGAGCGTGGAGTTGCTCGAGGATGGAGATACGGTGATCATATCCATGGGGAACGCCTGGATATTTCAGCTCTTCATAAGTTGGGCGTTCGTGCTGGGTTGTCCCAGCTTCAATGCCTTACGTTAAACTATCAGAAAGAGCTCGAAAGCAGTATCGACTGGACCTGCGAACTGATAAGAGCCGCCACCAGCCTGACGACATTAACAGCCCGGCTGAACGAGTTTGACAATGCGCCGCTACTTTTTGACCGTCTCACTTTGGCCAATGTTCTTCCTCCCTTGAAAGAACTTGTTCTAGAGGCTTGCGAATTTTCCTCCCCGGAAGGGTTTATCGATTTTCTTCATTATTTTCGCTCTAGTTTGCGATTTCTTTCTCTCACACGTATTAGACTAAGTACTAATGGGTGGATCTCAATCCTTCCAAGGCTCCGAGAACTTTTCCCATCCTTGACAAGTATCAAATTACATCACCTACGGGGAGACAAGCGACCCGATACATTGATAAGCTTTCCGGATATCCACAAGCACAGAACATCTTTTGAGATTAGACAGGGGATCTCATACTACTATAAAAACTGGAGAGGGAAACGGAGTTTGGTGGGTGTGCGATATTCCGGGCCTGACATGGAAACCGCATTGCGGATAGTGGCGAGCTCAGCACGAGCCTGTTAAGGATACTATGGGCCGAGCAATAATTCTATAACAAGCATGCAGACGGACGTATGGAAATCAGAATGCAGTGTAGAAGTCACTAAAATATTGGGTATCTGTATATAGACTAAGCAGAAGAAGTACAAACTCTCTATGCTCCGAACAAAGAAAAGTAAAAAATATTGGTCATACCACTCGGGGAACTTCACGTGCATCTTCATCAAAGTGCAATAAAGACGAGGAGTTGCTAGAGAACGTATTGAAAGAGGGGGTTGGGAAGGTGGCCAGTAGCTTATCTGATTTTAAGCCTTGTTTGGGTCCTTGTAGCTCGGTGGTGGAGCTCCCACTGGGTAGCTAGAAATACCGTCTCCTTGATAATAAGGTTGCTGATATCCTGGCTGGCCCTGTGGTGCATATGTCTGTTGGGGCGGGGCAGGACCCTGGTTCGGCATATACCCATATTGCTGTTGTTGCTGCTCCTGAGGCGGTGGAGATTGGGCAGGGTAAGGATATGGCTGCTGCTGCTGCTGATTGTACGGTTGCGGCTGAGGGAAGGGTTGTTGAGGATAGGGCTGAGGACTTGTGTTCTGCAAGGGGATTTGCTGTGGTGGCAGAGGCCCGCCCTGCCCCATGACATATACGTTGGTTTGGTTTCCTTGAGCTCCTGAAGTTGCTGTCGCTGCTGCTGATGCTTGGGGTGCAACATAGGTAGTAGTGGCAGGTCTTCTTCGTCGTAGTCGGAAGAGAAGGACAATTATCAAGATGAAGAAAATTATCCCACCAATAATTCCTCCAACCGTGGGCCCATAGCTGTAATAATAATATCTCTTTGCAAGGTGGTGTGGCTTGCTGGAGGACCGTCGGAGGAGAGATAGAGCCGCCATCCCTTCGAAGATATCAATATCTCCGAAACAGAATATGAAGTCAACGTCTGCTGCGTGACTAGAGGTAGGCCCTGGATTTGATCAGTAAGTTATCCAGCAAATCTGAGAGCAAACATGTGTGAGTCACCTCAGCAAAATATGTGGCACTCACCAAAGTAGTTGTATGTCAACTAAAATTGAAAATAAATGTCAGTTTCCTTGCAATGGATGTTCGGCCTAGCTGGAGTCGTCGGTAACACTCGAGGTTGTTAGTGTGACAGCAGTGTTGGACCGGAAGTTCTCCATTATTAGCAGGGCAGCGAACTCCTTTCATAATATATACCAACGCGCATGGAGAAAACGGCCTCATCACATTAACCCAACATGCTTGGCTTTCTCATCCCGTCCCTTGCAATCTATTTTCTCATGGGGCTTAGCCCTGCACCTCGTATCCTGACCATGATGGGACTCCGCTCGAGCTCAGAACATGTTGGAGCTTCGCCAACCCTTGACGGAGTTCTTGTTTGCATATTAGTAGACGGGCTTCCATGGGCGCATTAAATCAGGTAATTTAGGCGAGACCATGCATTGTATGAGTAGCGAGGGAAAAGCGACAAGTTATATATCGCGGAACGCGAGGTAGCTCTGGCAGCACCTGCAAAGGGGGAGAAAACCATCGCGAGGTCAAAAAACGCCCTTGAGTTGTTTTTAGAAGCTTTAAGCTTAGCGGGAAGTTGTGGAGCGCTCTACCAGAGATGCTATTGGCTGCAGTGACCCGCTTTTACGAGAAGAGATGAGTCAGCACGACGAGGCTCGAGAACAAGCAACGACGAGACGAAAAAAAGCCAACACAAGATCGAGTGACGGGCATGCGACAAACAGACGGTATGTAAAAGGAGGCTATGGTCGGTTCGGGGACCTCTGCAATTGATCGCGGCTATGTCTGTATGTACATTTCTCTGCGCTCGATATCGCATAGCTCACGTAGCAAAGTATCTACGGAGTACCATGGAATGTTTGTTTCAATTTACTGGTTGTTAGTTCTCCATAGCCACATGAAAACAGACTTCGGAGCTTATCTCTGGATAACAGGGATTGCAACACAAAGCAGTCGTATGTTCGTCAAACTAACCAGTAGGGATGACAGGGAGAAAAGACTGTTTAGTTTCAATGGCCTTCAGCGCCTGGTCAGGTAGCCACTCAGGAGCGGGTACCAGAGGAAATCCTCCAATGTATCGGGGCAGAAAACGAAGACTCTGTATCCATGCATCATCAGTGCTAGTTACATGTATCATGAGAAGGAACGTCTGTTGGCTGATGTTGTGAGCCATCCTTTTTGAGAGTGATTCCCACGCTTCATCTCACCAAATTGAAGCAGGTTGACCAATAACTTGATCCCTCCAGTAGTTACTAATTGGAATATCAAGATAAAGTCGCTTTATAATTATCAGTCCAACGTCAACGTCTAGCTCTCGGGTTCTTGAGGCAATACTCTCCATGTTGCCGTACTCCGTACAGTATAATAATATAGAAACCGAAACTTGCAGCTGCACTCTTCTAAACGTTGTGGATAACCTAGCCGAGAATATATTACTTTTTACCGACTTCTCAGAGGTAACTCAAGAGCCGGGTATACGTGAATAGAATAGCAACTTCTTAGTAAATTGTCGTAGTAAAGCCGAACTTCTAGATGTCTAGTGAGCATTTTTTTTTTTTCGTTTGGACTTGGGATGTAATGGATAGTGTGATGCTAAATGTTTTCAGCCACCTAGAATGGTTACTGATGTGGATGGCTTATTTGATGTTCTTGGAGAGTGACGAAGACGAATACACACATAGTCCTGGACTCCATAAAATCAGGGTTTCCATAATTGCCCCTGGGGCAGGAATGTTAGACGTTGGTTGGACATTGATAGCTCCCAGACCATGCTGGATATCGCTTGCAAATATGTGAAGGGGTCCTTCGAAAGGTTGACACGAGAGCTTACGAGCCAAAAGTCCTGTTGATAGGATTTTTTTTACAAGTTCTTTTTCGTTACTTAAAATGGCCACTCTCGAAATACCTGCAGTAAGACTGATTATCGGAACCGTTTTGATCACCTGTTTATGTACGGGTGCATCCTTGTATAACAAATCCGGAAGGTCCATGGATACTTTTGAAACAATGGATAAAGGTTGGAATGCTGAGGGAGCTGTTTACCAAATATGGCTGGCATAATATGTTGACCAGGGTCAGCATGGAGATCGAGTTTACCCACAGGGATCGAATCCAGCCAACGGGCAGGCCGTTCTGGATCTCAATTGGCCGCCGCTTGATTCGTGGAAACAATTTTCGGGTATCTTATCTTGTAGTTAGAAGTTGATCGTCTATCTCTAGACCATGGCTTTCCTAATATTTGCCGCATGCCCTTAGTTTGGTATTTTCAATCAATTTCCCCAATATTGTTAAACTCGGGTTGAAATAAAACTAACGTTGTATTTAACTTGGAAATAGAGTTTAGAGTATTGTAAAAACGACCGAATAAAATAATCTTGCTAATTAACAAATGAATTAGTCAAATTACTATTGGTGGAATAAATAAATTAGCTTATTAAGGACATTAATTTAATTGGACAGTGATTTTCAATCAATACAATACCCCTTCTATATACTCTGTACATCTTGGATTTTATATATTTATATTGAAAGGCCCCCTTTTGCCATCGACATGGCTAAATATTTGTGTAACTCTTCAATTTTCAATATTCATTTCCATTCAGCCTTCAAGAATTCTGACGAGAATTATATTATATCGCCGGCCCCGAAATTCAACCTCGAAAGGCTGCGAGCATGTGATCATCACAGATGACCATTTGGCAAAGATGATAGAGGCTACAATCGAAAATGATATCGGTATTTACTAAAATGAAGGCGTTCCTACGACTCGCGCTTATTGCACTGGCCTTATATCACGCGACTAGATGCCAGCCCAAGCGCCCAGGATTTCTACCGAGGCGTGATGGACGACAACACGACAGCCTGACCGTTCACGAGCTGGTCGGCCGATCCAAAAAATCTCTCCAGCTGATGCACTGGGATATTGACTAAGGAAAACGTGTACCCAATAAGATAGAATATCGCACTAATTTCTGAGAGAGTTAACATATTTTATCCCATGTCTATTAGTCGAATATACACGTGGATTAAGCCATATTGGCATAATGACCACACTTTATTCTTTATGAGTGTTTGGTATGACCGTTCCACCCGCATCGGATCGGTACCTGACTGTCGATCCCGACAATGGGGCAGTTGCACGGGAGCGATATTGAATTCTCCGATGTGGGCAATGGCACGAGCCGAAGTAAACATTCTGTCCACAGTATCTAGTGTGGTATACGGTCAAGGCATATTGGGTTGGTACCCCTAAAAACTATGCAGTGATGCGGTATTTGGAAGTCTGACTCCTGGTCTGTGTCCTATTAAACCAAAAGGTGGGCTGGAGAATGGACGATTGTCGAAACCTTACCATTATCAAGAGTACATGGATGGAGTAGGCGGCTGTCGCAGCTCCTGCGCGTGCTATATTTTCCAAATACGACCACCCCATACTCAATAGGTGGTCCCTCCATCCGTGGGTAGTATCCCATTCCCCCGTAATGTTCACAAGAGCCATCAAAACGTTCATGTCCAACATCTCACCGATAAATGTCAAAGATGTAAGCCACAGAGAGGTAAAGGATGACGTGCAAAATTTCTGTAGTGGTGTTCCTGGGCCGGCACCAGTGCACGTCATGAGGAAGAATGACGTCCAAAAGTCATCTCTAACATATCAACAGCATCGTCGGTTGTGTAACAGTGGCCACGAGAGGATGGATATATAAAGGCATTCGAATGGGTAAACGATATGTCTCATATTCCAACCAAACAGACAGACAGTTCTATAAGCCTTTCCGAGACACCTGTTCAAGGACATAGCCTAAATAGGGCAATATCAAACCTCTCCCCTTTGGCACACCACCAACCGAGTCACGCACTTGCGGGATCAATCACACCATGAAGACCCCTTTCACCATACTTGCGGCCCTGACCGTGGCGACTACGGTAGTGGCCAGACCATTTCCAACCAACGGGACGGAGCTCAACAAGCATGCAATGATCGATCGGGTATCTACATGCAAGCTTTGCTAACGGGTCTGGCTATCTGAAGCTTGCAGATGTTCCTGATGAATGGGACATTATCGAACTATCTTTTGGGGAGCCTACATCTGTGGACTCGGGGGAGATCAAGTTTGCCATGTGCCCCAAGACAGAATGTCCTAACGTCGAAAGTGAGGAGGAATTCAAGGCTGCCATCAAGGCCAAGCGAGCCAAAGGCAAGAAGGTACTCCTATCAATCGGGGGGCAGAACGGCCAGGTCCAGCTCAAAACGACCGAGGCGAGGGACAAATTCGTCAGCTCGGTGGGAGGTATCATCGACAAATATGGCCTTGACGGCCTGGATATCGATTTTGAGGGGCACTCTCTTTACCTCGACCAGGGAGATACCGACTTCAAGAATCCAAAGACGTCCGTGGTTGTCAACTTGATTGCTGCCTTGAAGTCCCTGAAGGAAAAGTATGGCAAGGCCTTCGTCTTGACCATGGCACCAGAGACTTTCTTCGTGCAGCTGGGGTACAGTTCCTATGGCCCCTCGAACGGCAACGATGCTCGCGCGGGATCCTATCTGCCTGTCATCCACGCCATGCGAGATGACTTGACTGTTCTGCAGGTACAGAACTACAACTCCGGCCCGATCATTGGTCTTGATGACCAGTACCATAACGTCGGCACTCCGGACTTCCTCATTGCCATGGCGGATATGCTCAAGGCTGGTTTCCCCGTGGCTAAGACGAACAACACCTTCCCACCGCTTCGAGAGGACCAGATTGCCATTGGACTACCATCCACCGTCAGCGCTGGCAACGGCTTCGTTGACGAAAAGGGCGTACAGGACGCCCTGAACTGCTTGATGAAGGGCGAGTCTTGCGGGACCTACAAGCCTCGCGGTGGTAAATCTCCATCCTTCAGGGGTCTGATGGCCTGGTCCATCAACTGGGACAAATTCTCCAACTGGGGATTCCTGAACCCCCACCGCAAGTACCTCGACAGCTTCCCCTGAGTTATCAGTCGTCTCATATTTTCTTCCTTTTCTCTTCTTTGTTGACTCGAAGACGTTCATGTCTATTCCTTGTACAAAGAGACGACGTCTATATTTGGACATATATATATATGCTTCACGTGATATCTGGATATCCCAAAGCGGAAGTTTTTACTTCCTCGATGTTTTTTTTCGGCTTCTTATGAATTTCTGCTTTTCTGTATTGTATAGATAGATTGGATATCATGAATGAACGAACAATCTTGATGTTTTCTTCTTGCGTGGCCACTTGATATCGTTGAAGCCGTTCTTTTCCCTGTCCCCTTGTCGGCTCTGCTGCAGTTTCACGTCGGACTGCAGTACCATCAAACACAGGCCCGATGCAAGCCCTCCTCACCACCACCTGCGTCGTTTCAGCTGTCTCTCCTGTCCGCCTGCGTCCATCAGGAGCACTCCGGCTGCTTTCTTGCGTGGGTTTTCAAGGCAACGGCCTTAGTAAGCTCGCCTCCCCGTTCTCGTATTCGACTGATCGCGAACCTGATGGCTAACTCGTTAGTTAACTAACCCCGAAGGCAAAGCTGAGCCGCCCATAGACGTTAAACTCCGAGCAGCAAAAAGAAATTTCAAACGGGGGAAAAATTTGACAGCGAGCGACAATCTTGGTGACAGGTTCTTCGTCTGGAGGACCCATCTTGTGTGAAGCAACAACGTGAGTCTCCATCGATGTCGTTGTCTTAGCCGGCTGGCCCAATCTATATCGCTCCGCCCTGGGTTAGTTCGGCCCCTGCATGACTGCCCCTTGTCTCCCTTAACTAATCTGCTTAGCTCCCTTTTTTTTCCCATAATTAACTCGCGGCCTTAGGTTGAGCCCGTACAATTTCGACAGTCATCAAGAAAATTCCCCCCTTCGAACGACACCTCGCCAGGCATTCATACATATATTCAAACATCGAGACCCCTTGTTTCGAACATCGCAGCCCGCTTATCGTGATGATATGACGGCAGAGGCAGGGCGTGCTCTCTAGCTTCCCCAAACCAGACACTCCTTTTACAACCAACAAAGTCGAAAGAAGCGGAAGGAAGACGATTACAAAGACCAGCATTTATCGATGTCCCGAACGAGAATCAACGCACTCCATTTCAAAAATACCATCGTTACCCCCGAATCGAAGTTGCAACTGATTGCTTGCCCGATAAAACCCGATGGCGACCCCTAACAACGAGCTTCCGTTGCCGGACTCCCTTTCGATCTCTCAACAGTCCACAAGCCGGCTCCAGGCATCGAAGCCGCAAGCGCGGTCACCGTCACCATCTCAGTCTCCAACACCAACTCAACTTCATCCAAGTCGTCCCTTAGTTTCCCCCCGCTTACAACATGTCGCAGGCGAGATTCCTCCCGCCCTCTCTCCGCTCGATGCCTTTGCAGCCCAGGGCCGGCTGTTGGCTAAGCAATTTGATGAGTCCCGCAAGGCTGGCCGCAGGTTAAGCCGGCTGCCGCCAGCGAGTGTGGAGCGGTCACTTTCCCAGCCGAGAGGAGGGTACCATCGGACGCTGTCTGATGAGGATACCAGGCAGGCCCAGACGCCGATGCGCGCGGGGTTCAACTTCGAGCAGAGAGGACGGGGCAGAGGAGAAGCGGAGAGAGCGCCGTTCAGCAACGGCATGTCGCTCGAGGAGCCTTCCTTTAGGCCCAAGTCACAACATCCCAGAATCAGCGGACTCCCTCTTAACACCAGCACTGGAAATACGTTCCCTATAGATGATAGCTGGGATACCAGGTCGGTTGGAAATAGCGCGTATGGGATCCCCCGCGCTAACTCTCCAGACACATTCTGGAACCGGGATGGCTCGCGTGAACGAGGCAGAACTCCTTCTCCTGGCCCCGGACCGACTATAGACAATAGACTGCATGTTGTACGTTCTCATTCACCACAGCCTGGTGGCTCACCTACCCGATTCTACGCAACCCAACAGCAACAACGCAGCAATAGTAACAACTCCGGACAGCAGCATAATCACCTCGCGCCTCCCCCGCTACTACCGTCTTACAGCAGCCCAGCAGGCTCTACACAGGAGAGCTCAGACGATGACGGGTCGAGCGCGAAATCAACATTCTCACTGCCTCGCAAAATGTCGTCGAGCAGCGGCATATCGATGCTCCATTCGCCCCAACCGTCACAAATGAGCCGAGCATATCAGCGGTCCCCGTCGCCAAACTCAGAGGCGGGAACAGGAGGAAGCATGACACCCAACCTAACGAAGCCATCTTTTAATTTCTCACGGCCGATGAGCCGATCTAATACTTCTCACTCCGTACATGATTCTGCTACGAGTTCTCCGGCTACGGGTAATACGGCTACGGCCAATTCGATCTTGAACAGGGAAAACAAACCAGCACCCATAACCGTGCCGGCGCCTCTGGCCACGCCGTCTCCATCTGCGGACGAGGCCACCGAACCACCCCTCTCGGCTGGACAGTCGTACATCTATGCAAAGTTCTCCCTTCCCCGCGGCCGGTTGATCTCACGGGACTCCAAGACCTTCAATGGCGGCGAACTGCAAGGAGAGTTCCAGCCCCCTCAATTTGAGAGATCGATCACGGATCCTGGATCTACCCAGGACCAGACTCAGACTCAGTCTCAAACAGAGACGCAGACGCAGACACAGATACGGACAGAGACCCCGACACCGATTCAGAATCCAAACACAACGTCTCCAGCGAAGAGCATCAAACGGGTGCGGCCGTCGCTTGAGCAGGAACAATCCAGCACGCTCATTGCTTCAGCCAACGCCGAGACCAAATCAGTATCCGTTCAAAGCCAGAGCACCGTACGTGCCACCCCTGCAGAAGAGAAAGAGAAGGATAAAGACGCAGAAAACGAGCCGACGACGGCCGAAGAGCATGTAACGAGGGGTATTGAATGCCACGAGTCGGGCTCGCTGAAGGAATCAACCTACCACCTGCGCCTTGCAGCCATGCAGAACCACCCAACCGGAATGCTCCTGTATGCCCTCGCCTGCCGTCACGGTTGGGGCCGCCGCCCCGACCAGACGGAAGGTGTGCAGTGGTTACGCAGAGCAGTCGACACGGCCGGGCTCGATCTGGCGAGCAGCAACCCCCCTAGCCCGGAGACCTGCGATGCAGCACTGCAGAAGCTGCTATCGAGCAGCGGCAGCGGGAAGATGAACATGTCGGAGCAGAAAGCGCGCCAGGCCCAACTGGCACTGGCCATCTACGAGCTGGGCGTGAGCAACCTGAACGGCTGGGGCGTGGGACAGGACAAGGCTCTTGCACTGAGATGCTTTGAGATTGCAGGACGGTGGGGGGATGTCGATGCCATGGCTGAAGCCGGCTACTGCTATGCTGAGGGCGTCGGCTGCAAGAAGGACCTGAAGAAGGCGGCCAAGTATTACCGCATGGCCGAGAAGGGAGGCATGAGCATGGTAGGAAGTAGCTGGTACGTATTTTTCCCCCCTCTCCGCTAACCGCCTCTCCACCTTTTACCTCTGTGTTGGAAGTGAGTGCTAATGTAATATGAATGGGATGCAGGATCTACAAGGACAAGTACATGGACGACGATGCGGTGTCGAAGAAAAAAGGGGGAGGCAGCGTCAAGTCGACAAGCTCCAAGTCTCGCACGCGCAGCCGTAGCATCTTTGGCCGCAAGAAACCCTCTGACGACTGACCGACCCACCACTCTCTTTCCTCGGCTCTATCACATTCACTTCTGGCTTTTCTTCTTCTTCTTCTTCTTCTCTTCTTCTTCTCTTGACATCTTTGTCTTTTCATTTCCTTCCGCCCTCCCCAATCTACTTCTGCCAACTGTATATATATCTATACCTTCTTGGTGCCGGATACCCTTTGCTTACTAATCTCTCACAACTTTACCCCCTTTCTTATATATAGCATACATAACATCTACATACTTATTATATATTTATTCCCTTATATATAGTTCTTTAGGCCCAATTGCACGTTTGAGCATCTTCCGTGTACCAACGTTCTCCTTGCTTATGTACTATATACTGGGCATTATCATTGCTCATCTTTCTCCAGACAGACCCCAGGTTGCGAGGTCGGAAATTAACACGAGAGACCCTCATTTCCCCGGCCGCGGAGGACTCGTAAAACAGCCACGCTAGCCGAGCCTCCTCTTTTAGCCTTTTCTTTTTTTTTCACTTTTACCCCGGAATCGGCCAAGGTCAGGCCTCCTTTGCCATGGTTTGAAGGGTTTGAGAGTCAAGTTTTGAGCGGCTCGGCAGGCGTAATGTGGGTGTACCTTGTGGTGTTCTTAGTTAGCCGGACATTGAGATGGCTTAAAGCAGACTAGGTAAGCTGGCAGCGGGAGCATGGGCCGCAGGTGGCAGCATGCAGACTCGGTGTCATATGAAAGAAGAGAACGAACGAGGACGATGACGGGGAGGAAGACGATGACGGGAGGAGTTTTTAAGCAATTGGGAGGTGATGTCGATGAAACGGCTTTGCCGGTCGAGGAGTTGCTTGTCCCGCCCGTCAGTCGACGCCCGCCGTGGCCATCGCTGCCTTTCGTCCGCCGGCCTATCCCAACACTTGCATCGGGCATATGTCAGCAGCCAGTATACCAGTATACCAGTATACAGTATCCGTAGTTGACGGTCTCCATCTCCGCAAAACGGAGTATCAGTAGTGTCTCTCTCCCAGGACGGCTTCTGTCCGAAGCATCCAAGTCGACTCGTCTCACCTTCGGGCTCCATGCTCGTCGATCCAACTCCATCCATGAAGTCATGAGAGAGCGCCTATCGGTAAGCGCTGACCATCACTACGACTTCGACTTCGACTTCGACTTCGACTTCTACTTCTACGACTTACCGGCCATCACCGTGAGCATGCACGTCACCGTAGCCATGCCGTGTCATCGTCCAAGTGCTCGAGCAGTTATAAGTAGAAAACGGGCAAGCCGACGCCGCCAGCCGCAGTAGCAGTAGCAGCAGCAGCAACAGCAGAAGAAGAAACGAGCGAACGCCGCCCCAAGCAAAAATGCTAAATATGCACGCCGACTGGTCTGTGTCGCTCGCATGGCAAGCTCTTCCAAAAAAGCAACGAGCGCCCTTCTTCCTCTGCTGCTGTCTTTCTTTTGCTCTCGGTTGGCTTGCCATGATCTACGGGATGCCCGTCGCAAATCTCTCTTTTGTCACGTGCGGGGGGGCTGGCTGGCTGGCTTTTCGGCATGTGTTGGCCTGCTCGTTTTCGTTCTTCCTCCCCTAAGTGTCAGCACTTACGGATGTTATTATCATTATTATCATTATCATTATTACTATTATTGACTGATCCGATCTGATCTCATCTTATCTGCACTCCACGACTGCTTCCCCGGACTCCTGCAAACCCAATCGCCCCCTTTTTTTTTCTTCCTATAAGAATGATAGCAATAATTAATATTAAATGCTGTTCGAGTCAAGAAAATAAAGTTCTACCTCGGCATTACATAATCACAGCAGAGTTTTCAAAGGGCGGAACGGGGCTAAGGCCTAAACGGGACTAGGTTGGCCCCACCTCAGGAAAACCAAAAAAGAAGAAAAAAAGAAGATGAAGTTGAAGTTGAAGAAGAAGAAGAAGAGGAAGAAGAAGATGATGAAGAGGAAGAGGAAGACAGAGAGACAGAGAAGACGATGTCAAAGCAGATGCCAGAAGAAAGGAGGTCCAGAGGTGCAGCAGATCGAGAGAGAGAGAGAGACAGAGAGAGAGAGACAAGGACATGCGAGAGCTTGCCAAAAGGTTTCTTCGACCCAAGCTTTTTCCTCCTCACATGCTTTTTCCTTCGTTTCTTCTTCCTAAACGCTAAAGACTAAAACACAAGCAAGAAGAAGAACTGAGCAGAAGACGAAGAAGACGACGAAGAACAAGACTCGCAGAGTTCCTACTACTCGCTATGGCTGCCAGCTCTATAGCCCGTCGGCATCACGAGCTTCTTCTCCCCTTTCACGCTGGCTACCCCGGACTCTCTCCATCGTGCATCTCGCATCGTGCATCCCCCATCTCCAGCCCCCATCCCCCATCCCCCGTCTCCGTCTCCATCTCCATCTCGCAGCTCTCTCTCCACGGGGAAGTATGTTAATACCTAATGGATATGGTCAGGATGGGCCGTCTCCTCCTCTCCTGCGCCGCCCGCCCAACCGCCGTCCCTCGATCTCCTCCCCGTACCCCGTTGGATTGGAGACACGGTACTCCGTATGGCCGTCCGCGTAGCAGCTCGTAGTTGTATCCCGGGCATGGTAAAGTAAAAAAAAAAAAAGGACAAGAAAAAAGCAAAGAAGGTCGCCTCCACCGAGCTGTCGCTGCTCGCCTGCTCTCCTCTTCTTCGTCGTCTTCGTCGTCTTCTACCTAGTAGTCTTCTACCTAGTCTTCTACCTAGCCTTCTACTTAGTCTTCTACATGCCAGAATATCCCTGCTGGCGTCCCTTCGTTTCTTTTCCCCCTTTGGCTTTTTCTTTTCTCGGGCGGGCTGCGGGTTCGTTCGTCTGTCTCATGCCTTTGACGCCGTCCTTGCTTTAAGTATAACAAGCCGCCCGGCCTCCCCCCCCGTCCCTTCATCTCCCACCGTCGCAGACTCCTGTCTCCTCCTCCTTGCTGGCTGCTGGCTTCTTCTTCTTCTTCTTCTTCTCTCTCTCTAATTCTGCTTCGCTTCTGAGTGCTGCTGGCACAGGACTTCAGGTAGGACCGGCGTTCCTCTAACATTCCACCACCACCAACCCCCCCCTTTCCATTTCTCCGTCTCTGTTGCATGAACAACATGCAATCCGGCGTCATCGTGCGACAATTTGCGCCCTCTTCTCTTGCTTTTGACTGTCCGCGCTAACCAGGGGGGTGCTCTCTAGTTTATATTGCATATATTTGCCTGACATTATACATAACCACCGCCTGGCATTCCCGTACATATCAACATCTTAGACCCTCCTCCTCCTCCCCCCCAAGTTACCCTTCATCTCTACGCGGTGTCGGGGGGCTTGACTTGCATATATTAGAGAGACAGTCGCCGGCCTCTCTCTCTCCCCCTTCGCGTTTCCTCTCTTTCTATACATCCCCCTCCCAGCCACAGAGGAAGGCTCACCACCACCACCACCACCACCATGACCGGCAAACACAACATCGAGACCATCGACACCGTCCCCAAGGGATCGCTGGGGTCTCGCATTGGCGCCTTCTGCCGTCGTTTCTGGTGGCTGCTGGTCATCATCTTCGTCATAGTCGTCCTGGTCATCGTCCTTCCAGTGTAGGTCCAAGCTTATTTCTATACATACCACACACACACATATGATATATTCTTTGTTCAATGCTGATGGTGTTGTAGTATATTCGTCGCATACCCCAAACTGGCGCAGGAAGATGTCTCTGCCTCCACCCTCACCATCGCAGACATGCAGACCACCAACCCAAGACCAGATGCGCTCCACGTCAAGGTCACCCAGGTCATCGGCTCCAAGTCAAAGTACCACCCTACTCTCGACCCCTTCGAGGCCAAGGTCTACCTCGAAGGCCAGCAGGAGTCCTTCATGACCCTCCACACTCCCCAGGTCAAGGCCGACGACGGAGTCAAGGCCATCATCGACCAGGACGTCAAGATCGAGAACTCAGAGGGCTTCTCTGCTTTCTCCAAGGCCATCATGCTCTCCAAGGAAGTCAAGCTCAACATCGTCGGCACAACCAAGCTTAAGCTCGGTGGCCTGCAGAAGACAGACGTCGACTACGACAAGACCACCACTCTCAAGGGTAAAGCCACACTCTTGTCTATACTCACTCAATTACCCGCTTGCTAACCTTTTTCACCAGGAATGAACCACCTCGAGGGCTTCAACATCACCGATATCAAGATCGGAAATATCCCAGACACCGAATTCAACATGAAGGGCAACGCCTTCATTCCCAACCCTTCAGTCCTTACCCTGGACATGGTAAGCCGACACCCAGCCATTCAATATATCTATATCTATATCTATATACTAATCTATGTAGGGCAACCTCACCCTTAACCTGGCTGTCGACGGCCACCCAATCGGCTACTCTGTCCTCCACGACGTCGTCATCAAACCAGGAGACAACAACATCCCCATGCAGGCCAAAGCAGACCTCGCCTACGTTCTCAAGCAGACCGGCAAGGAAAGCAAATACTCCAACGGCATCGTCCCCGTCACTATCCTCGGCAACTCCAGCGTCGCCCACGGCAAGGAACTACCATATTACACCAAGGCGCTCGCCGCAAACACCCTCAAGGTCGACCTCAACGTCCCCGCCATCCTAAGTGGAGGAAAATAAATAATACCAATTTGCTCTTGCTCTTTTCTTCCTTTTCACACTACCTTTTACTTCTCTCTCTACCTTACTGACCTAATGTATGTACGGAAAGGCTCTATATATATATATACCGGACGGGCACCAGGTTTGTTTTGCATTCGATTATTTGTACAGACTTGTTGATGTTTTTTCATCCTATATACCTATCACGATACATGAATGATACCTCACTTCAATATCCATCTCCATCCCCCTTTTCTATTCATTCCTAGTCCATCGCCGACCTAACGAGCTACTACCGCGTATACCAACCGAGCTGTCTTTGCCTCTAAAACATGATAACAAGCTTTTTCTATTAAATCATAGCTTGGCCATCAACCTAACTAGTGATTATTGCTTGCATGCATCTCGCCCATCGCACCATCGCCCTACCAACTCTACCAGGCGCCTCTCCCAAGCAGATCTTCCACGCTCACGAAAGAAAAAAAAAAAAGGAAACCTTGCACATCACTTTCAGCCCTCTTCTTCTTATTCTTCTTTTTTTTTTTTTTTTTCTTGCCCTTTTCCTCCCCTCCTCTGCTCTCAAACACTAACGTGCTGTCAAGAGGCGAGTCAATGGAGTCATCACTCGTTCCCCAACTAACTAACTACTACTGTCTTATTTTTTTTCACCCACCTTTCTATCGTCCACTAGTATGTCTTCGATCGCAACGCATCGCGCCTAGTTTTCAGATCGGTCGGTTAACTAACGTTACCGGGGAAACTAACCAGTCATCTCCAGCCAACGAGGTTACTCCAATTTCCTTTGAACTTTTCAGCTGGTCATGCGCCCCCAACCCAACCAGACTTCAATTGACAAGAATTCTTTTTTTTTTTTTTTTTTTTTTTCTTCTCTTTCCTTTGCATCATCGATTCTACCATTTACCCAATGCTGAAAGTCGAGTCAGTCCACCGCACTTTTACAACGCATGCCATTGGCTCAGGCTGGTTCTGTTGGGCGTCCTCTCCCTGGTTGGTCTGATGGAGACAGCAGGCATGGCGGTGGATTCTCCCTTGGCTTCGTCCCTTTTTTTTCTCAAACCCGGACCAGGTTACAGGTTACAGGTTACAGGCAGGGGCTGTTCTGTGGTTGCGAGCGAAAAGGAGAAAAAGGGGTTAACCAGGAGAAAAGGGAAGTTTCCGCCGGCGTGGAGCCGCGCGGCCGGAGTAAGAGCGGAGTTTGGGCCGGAGGTTAGGGCTTGTTAGTAAGACGGGTATTAGGTAAGCGGCAGGCTAACTTTGACGAAGAAGGAAGGAGCCGTTTGACCTTAAGACAACGTCCAAGTCAGACTCTTGAATATAACTGTGCTATACAGCTACCAGGCGGTTCTATGAAGTACGGGAGATGCCGTTCTGGACGGGTGGACGGCATGTATGCAGGTACAGGTGCCTACATACTCCCGGTGCTACCACCAGGATGAAACGCATGGCAGCCTGACAGCATGGCCCTGCACATACCCTCTCTATGTAACAAACATGCTTGATACAGCGTGCTTTCACGACAGATGTCCATCTACACCAATAATGCAGAACATATACCCCTCGGCCATCTCCATGAGGAGCACGGCTACCGTCTGTCGGCATCCTGATATGGCTCGCCTGAAATAGCTCCTCCGCGCTTGCCAAACTGCGTCTCTGTCCAACTCTAGCCTCGCCCATGGCCGCGTAGACAGCAGCATACACAGCATCGGGATTTCCCTCCAGCATGGCCAGCGTCGTGCAAAGAGCCTGTCATGGCCGTTTGATATCGGGCTTATATCCTCTTCGGCATGGAGGATGGAGGAATGAGGATGAGGATGTAAATTGGACAATAGGGGAATTCTTCTTCTGCGACTGCTTTAAATCCGCCAGCGTAGTCCATGTGGAGGGCGAAAAAATGCACATTCATCCTCTACCTATTCCAAATCAATGGCAATGGCTACATTTCTCAAGTTGACCCTCTACATGGTCGTTCTGGCCTTTGCTGCACTAGCCTCCGCGGCCGGGCGCCCTGTACCTACAAACCTGCAGAAGTTGTACAACCACGCAAAGGCATGTGCTACATATATTATACATGCACATATACATCAATCGGACAAACACCTCGCCTACCACAATACTAACGGCTACTTGCATAGAGTAACCGTTGCCACTCCCCTCTAAGCAGCACCAGGTTCACCGACGGGCACAACCGAAGTATACCCCCACCCAAACCTATATCAAGATACCGGTCCCCCCTTTCCCGAAACGGCCTGCCTTACCCACTAACAATTGGAATGTAATAAGGCGGTTTCACCTACTGCGGCGACCACGAAGGCATCATCTACCTCACTGGGTCTTCGGACCGCATGGCTCTGGCAGACATGGACGTTGACTGCGATGGAATCAACAGGTCCAAGGGAGCCTGTTCCAATGACCCATCAGGACAAGACCAAACAGCCTTCAAACACGAGATATCTCGCTATGGCATCGAAGATCTAGACCCGAACAAACACGCATACGTCGTGCTGGGTAACCAGGGCTCGCAGCCAAGTTACATGCCCTCCACCTCGGGCGTAGAGTCACTCAGCGTCGTAGCTGTGGTATGCAATAATACATTGGTAGGAGAAAGCCTTGTCGCCGGTGGAGACGGATGTGTTATCTAATGAATATACTACAGTTCTACGGCGTATGGGGCGACACCAACGGCGGCACCGATGTAGGCGAGGCGTCAGTGTCTCTTGCCAACGCATGTTTTCCCGACGAACATTTATCGGGCGATAACGGTCATGAGAAGCACGATGTTCTTTACGTTGCGTTTGTGGGGAAGCAGGCTAAGCCTGGTGGTAAGGGGGCGAATTGGAAGGCGTCGATATTCAATGGCTTTGAGACTTCGTTGGCTCATATTGGAGATACGCTTGTGTCAAAGATTAGAGTGTAGCGGGCGATAACTGTACATATTGCTTGCTTTGCTGGTGTTATGATAATGGTTGGACCTATTGTTGACAGTGGTAGTTAGGGTAAATATATTGGGAGCAGGTTTCAACAGCTCCTCCCATTTACTATTGGCTGAGCTCTAGTTAATATTGTACCTGTTTCATGATTGCCGTAGCTCCTAGTGGTACCCTGTAGATAGTATGCAGTCACCTTCAATGAAGATACGATAAGCCATGGTACCTAAAATCATGCTCACTTCTCGTATCTTGTTTTGGAAGGCAGTTAGGGTAGAATATAGACACTTTGTTCTCGAGCACGAAGACACAATTCTTGTACACACGGAGTAGTTTCTATAGATCCCAGGGTCAAACCATGCCTGTAAAGCTGGTCGTAGCCAAGTAATACATCCCAGGGGTTAATGTCTCTGACATACAGGGCAGGCTGCAGGTCGACGGTCGATAATAAAACATCAGAACCTGTTCTCTTGAATACCAAGAATAATAGCTACAGTAAGATGCTATATGCTTTTTTGATTCAAAGACAAGGATAACTACAAGCCAAGCACCTTCCAATATCCGATGCATGAGGAACGATGACAATGCCGTAACTCCGATGTGCTGTTCAAACAACAAGAACCAAACAATAATAACCCAACAACATAATAAACGCTCCTACAAATCATGCATGGTATTATACCCTGTAGCAATCAGACTTCTGGCTGCAGTAGTCGAGTCTGCGGCAATGTGCCAATAAAACAGCCCCGCCAGACCCGTCTGCTTAACAAACTGTGCCTTCAACTTGACACTCTGTGGTGAATCGTACGAGATGAACCCGGAATTCTGCTCGTTGTCGACGCAAAACGCCGCATTGCCAACTTCAGGGTCATGTTGCTCTATCGAACCTGACACGGGGAGATCACAGTAGTCAAATACTATCTCTTTTTCGTTACCTGCGCCGTCATCTACCGGTTTGTCGGATCCATCAGGTGCGGGACATGAGTACTGCCCAACACTGTTGGTACCTGGGAAACCACGACCGTACACCGGTATACCCATTAAGATTTTATGAGGCGGAACACCTTGGGCGAGCAAGTATGAAACGGCAGAGCTGCATGAGAGATGAGCGGCATCGTTATGGGGTTGCTCGGGAGCGAAGAGCTGAGATTGGTGGCCGCATTGCGGCACCCATGGGCCAGAGAAGTCGTATGTCATGACATTTATTACATCAAGGTAATATTGCGCTAGGTGTAGATTGATATGTTGCAGGGCCCACTGACCGGCCGGCAGGGCGGATGAGAGGATGTATTGAGGCGATGGCAGCTGTTCTCGAAGAGTAGCGAGAAGAGATATGTAATTTATACCCTGCTGGGGGTCAGATGGATGCTCCCAGTCAACTATAAATATGGGTTAAGAATAATTAGTATGTTTGCAGTTCTAAGGGAAATGAAGGTACAGATGGAGTATTCCGTACCATCTAGTCCGTCAAGGCTGAACTTGTCTACCAGATTCTTTGCGGTCTCCACGAAGTTCGCTGTCAAAACTGGATCCGCTGCAACGGCTGCAAAGTTCTCGCTGCCAGCCCCTCCACCGCCGATTGAGAGGATGACCTTCAGCTGTGGATATTGCCGCTTCGACTGGGTGAACGCTCTGATGCAACCCTTTGCACCGTCTACCGGCATCTGTTCGTCGGCCCATTCATCACTCAACTACTGGCTGCGTTAGAATCATTTTCCTTTCAATCATACCCGCCAAGCTAATGAAAAAGGGAGGGAAGGGGGAGTACTGACATATACTGTGCCATCTGGCTTGACCCTATATACCAAAACACACGACAACATGCATCATCTTTGGTCAGTCTCGACCCTTCTATCAGAAAATTACCCTATGGCGGGCAACATACTCCGCGATAACATCCAGGGAGTTACGCGGGGCTGGCCATAAAATGTAGGGGTGAGGGTGGGGAGCCGGGAAGGATCTCTCACCAAGCAAATGCATAAAAAACATGCGAGACGTAGCCCAGCTTCAGCGAGGACGGAGGGCTACTCTTGTATATCCGCCAATTGGGGTAGTAGACGGCGTTTGAGAATATCGGAATCTGGCAGAGAGACTGCTCGATGCAGCTGATGGACGCGGCGGCGCCCACCTGCGACGCTTGGCTGTCCATGGTTTCTCTAGAGGAAAACCACGACGACGGCTTGAACCGAAACATCTCAAAACACATAGGCGATATAGACAGAGGAATACCCGACTGCGGTTTTTACAAAAAGGACAGGCGACACAGGAGAAGGAGAAGCGCCGGCGAGGAGAGAGAGAAGGGGGAGGGAGAGAAAAGCATGCAGGGTTGGTGTTGAGGGACGCCCCTTCTGGTAGGTGGACACGAGACCAGCAAAAAATAAAATAACGATCAGGAGTAAAGGAAGAAGAAAAAGCCCTCGCATGCATGAACGAGCCAGCAGGGGAGGGGAAGCGGGAGCGGACGGATTAAATATAATTCAGCCGTTTAGTTGGTTCTCTTGTCCCAGGCTGAACGGAGGCAGATGCGAAAAATAAATATGGAAAACGGTGGTGTGCAAGTAAGTATAAGTATGTATGCTTCGAAGAAGAAAGGTTGCATGTATAAGTTTTTTTAAGGGGGGGTCACGGCGCCCCGTCGCAGCCATTCTTTGCTTCTTCTTCCTCTCTCAGTCCTGCACGATAGCAATCTGGTCGAGGCGCCCACTGCCTCGAGCCAGACGAGGGCTCTGGAGATGCGCGGATGGCGGTGGAAGCGCCAGGTCGGCTGATACATGACGCGGTCTGCGGTGGTTGATGCTGTCACCGAGCCAGGGCCGCGCAGGGTGGACGGAGTATAAATTTGGGGTAACGAGCCCGGGTAGCGCCAGCACAGTCGCGAACGGACGGAAAGGACCTTTACTTAGTGCTCGGGAAAAAGCAAGCATAATCAATCAACTGGGAGTTATGGCTTCCTTGCGCTTTCACCTCGCTCCATCATCCATGCGTCTGCCAGGGAGGCTCCCTCTCTCTCGTATTCACACGAGGCATGCCGCAGACCAAGTCTAGACGCCCAGCAGCGATAACTCGCCATGCCCAGTGATCGCACGGAGCCATCGCCGACCGATCGCCTCCTGTCCTCGCCCTTGTTATCTGCCTCCTCGGCCGCTTCTTCCGTTGCCCCTTTTCCCCGTCTTGTCTTGTCGCTTTGCTTGCTTGCTTGCTTGCTTTAATCCGCGAACCGAGAGTTTGATATCAGAAACCCTCACGTGATCTAGGATTACATAATAACACCTGGCTTTTGGCGCCAAAAAAACCAAAACCCAAAAATAAAATAAAAAAAACAAACGACCGAAAAAAGACGTGCAGAAAGCGAAGAAAAGCAGAGAAAGCAAGCTCAAGGAGCTCTGCAAGGCACACTGGGGGAACGGGACAGGCAGATACACATCCAGACCGGGCTGCCCAGCACGCGAGACACACGTTTCATGTTATAATTACACTCCCAAGGTCCCGACCGCTGGTACAGAAAGAGCGCAGCGGGAAAAGGAGAGGACAGCAAGCCATCCGTCACCGTCGCCGTCGCTGGTTTTGTCGTCGTCATGGCCGAAGTCCAGAGAATCGCAGATCGAATAGTCTCGCCTGGAACGCCTCGAGACCCCAATTTCACCAAGTTTGCCTTTTCAGACTTCGTTGCCAAATCCTTTAGCTTTGCCCTTGCTTCCGATGTGCCGGTTTGCAAGGCCTACCGTGAAGGCCACTGTCCGCTCGGCCCGCTCTGTGCAGAGAGACACCCGACTCCATCTCGCATATCGACCTCTTCGTCTCCCGCGATAGCCCCTTCGTCCACACATGGGAGTCTGGTATGCAAGCATTATCTCAAGGGGCTGTGCAAGAAAGGGCTGAAATGCGAATATCTACACGAGTACAACCTGCGGCGGATGCCAGAATGTCAGTCCTTCTCCCGTAACGGATTTTGTCCCAACGGGGACGACTGTCTGTACCAGCATCTCTCTGGTGATGCAAAGCTGCCGCAGTGCGAACATTATGATCAAGGGTTCTGTCCGTTGGGTCCTATCTGCGCCAAACGGCATGTGAGGAGGAAGCTGTGTCGGTTTTATCTTGCGGGTTTCTGTCCTGCTGGGAAGACGTGTACTGAGGGTGCTCATCCGCGCTGGTCAGAAAACTTGCCCAAACCGACCGTCAGAGTGGAAAAGACGCAGGAGGAGATTGAGAGTGAACGAGCAAGGATCAGAGAGGAACAGGAGCGGGAGGAAGAGCGGGAGAGAGAGTGGAGGAGAGAGAACCGTGGTCGAGATGGCAGATATCCACGAGGACGGTATCGGGGGAAGAGATGATCACCTCCCTGCCTTTCCTTTTTTTTCACTAATCATCTTCCGGACCCGCCGTTACACCTATATATACCCTACACGGCGGCCGATGTACGTTTTATGTCTTCTATGTCTTGCAAGCCCGGCGTTACGGTGTCTCATCGCACTTCATTTCACTGCCTGCAGGCTTGGGATTGGAAATATCGGTTTCAGCATGGATATCAGTACATCTACATGCATAAATTTCAACTTGGCATTGCCCTATCACACATTTCAGTTCCTCAACTATCCTCCGCTTTACCCAGCGCAGTTATATAACAAACACATCCATAAGTATCGCATTCCTGGAAGTGAACAGTCTGTTTCCCTCTTGGACGGAATAGAGCATGAGCTTGTCGAGCCAACCAGTGGGTGCTCTCCAGGGCTCTGAGGTTGTAGCTCGTTCTGCGGTCCTGTTGACAGCAGATAAATCGAAGAATGACCGGCTCCTCCTTTTTTACCAGGACGAGATGCATGGAAATTGATGAGACTCCGTTGAGTCCCAACGCCTCCATTCTCCAGGGACTTTCTGCTCAGTAGGGTATCTTATGCGTATTAGGATATATGCTCCATGAAATAATGGCTACTGCGATGGAAATTCGATCGCTAACTTAACTCCTGTGGGTGTATCAAATGGCGTTTGAAAGACAAAATATCAAGAACCAAGCATCAAGTTTCTCTATAGTTTTTGCAACTTGAAAAATTTGACAGCAATAATTGGAATAAACCATGCGTTTCGAGACTTTATTGTAGTCATAGTAACTCTGGGGTATCGCCGTAGTCGAGATGCGATGAATGAAAACGCAATAGTAGTACTCCTTGCTCTGTATCTTAAGATCTCATCGCGACAGCATATCAAGAGCAGAGAATGCTTCTAACACTCTTATCAAAACCAACAGAGAAGCCTCCAGTTTCTGTTAACATTCCTTCCCCCCTGCGTGTTGATATATAAATAGACAACCAAGTCAGGCTGAAACTGCCCAGCAAAAGCAGTGCGCTCCACGTCATAAACTTGGTGAACTCGTTACTTGAGTTAGCGTCGCGCTTCGCCAACCTCCTGCGTCGGCCACAAGACATCACAACCCACAAGCAAGCGCTTCGTGTTTATTACCCTGCTACACTCTGCAAAAGCCAGCAGGCCAATAGGCCATGTTCTGAATACAGAAGATACCTTTTATTATTACCATTCTACACTCAAGCCTGGCGAGCCTGTCTGGGCTGCCCTGAAAAAAGATGTCGCCAAATCTCCCTTTCCGTGACATCAACCTCTACGCCTCGCCGCACTGCTATGCCTTCAGATCGGCCTCTGCTTCCACCACTCATAGCTTGGTCATAGACCGACCGACAGGCGACTTGCGACTTGAGAAGGCGTCTACTCATCAGGCAAAACGAGTCTCTAGCATTGCTGGAATATTGGGTATTATCAAACTGAAGCTTGGTATGGCTGCCTGCTCCCCTCTTTGATATCTGGCCTACGTAGGGGAAATGAAACTAATTATTATAGATAAATATGTCATTGTCATTACAAAAGAACAACCAATGGGGAGGCTGAGGGGTCATATGGTATATAAGGTCGTTGCGACTGAATTCTTACCTCTCCGTGAGACGCCTCTCCACGACCCAGACGAAGATGCCTACCTCGCACTCCTAAAGAAACTATTAGCCACGGGGCCGATGTATTACTCCTACTCGCTCGATATCACGAACAGTTTCCAGCGCCAGTCCCAGAGTGACCTTTCACTGCCTCTTTGGAAACGAGCGGACGACCGATTTTTTTGGAACCGTTTCATACAGACAGACCTGATAGATTTTAGCACCGGGCTATCTGAAAACACAGGGATCAGGAGTGGACAGTCGTCGGATGTCGACCCATATATATTGCCAGTCATGTTTGGCATGCTGCGCATAACTACAGCCAAAATCAAATCTACCCCATTTACCTTTGCTCTTATAACTCGCCGTTCGAGGTTCAGAGCAGGCACCCGATATTTTTCCCGTGGAATTGATGAACATGGAAATGTCTCGAATTATAACGAGACAGAACAGATCGCTATCTTGAATGATTCGAATGGAGCAGTCTCCGGGTTCGCAGGAGGGGTGGGTATGGGAGACAGCAAAATTGGGGAGAAGAGCCACAAAGAGCTGCAGGTCCTGTCATTTGTTCAGACCCGAGGAAGTATTCCAGTCTACTGGGCTGAAGTGAACAACTTGCATTACACTCCAAAACTTGCCGTGCGTGGTGTGGACGCTGCATCTTCAGCAGCTCGAAAACACTTCTCGGACCAGATCGAGACCTACGGAGAGAACTTCCTCGTCAATCTGGTCAATCAAAAGGGTCGCGAAGAGCAGATGAAAAGAGCGTATGAGCAGATGGTGAGATTACTCTTATCTTCACCAACCGAAGCAAAGGAATCCGACATACTCTCTCCTGAAAAGATGCACACCCTAGAATCTTCGAGTAAAGAGCAACTGATGGACCGACTCCATTACATATACTTCGATTTCCACAATGAAACCAAGGGTCTGCAGTGGCACAGAGCAGAACTTCTTTTGAACCAACTCAACGAGGGCCTCCAGCGCGGCCAGTACTTCAGTGGCATTGAGTCGTTAGGTAACCCATCAGGTACTCTGGAAGCAAGAAGACTGCAATCCTCAGTCGTTCGAACAAATTGTATGGATTGTCTGGACCGAACGAACGTTGTTCAGAGCATGCTTGGCCGATATACCTTGACCCGCCAATTTATCGATTGCGGCATCCTGATGCCAGGAGAGAAGACTGACGATGATTTGGTCTTCCGAGACCTCTTCCGAAATATGTGGGCTGATAACGCAGATGTTGTCTCAAAGTCGTACTCTGGGACTGGCGCTCTGAAGACCGACTTCACTCGGACCGGCGAACGAACGAAGGCCGGTGCTCTTCAGGATGGCAACAACTCCATCACCAGGTATATCTTGAATAATTTTATGGACGGACCGAGACAAGACGCCTTTGATCTCTTCCATGGCACCTACCTCCCGTCGACCACTGCATCATATGTATTTGCCGACCGAAGACCCCTCGTTATCCAATCCATCCCATACATTTTAGGAGCAGCAATATTTATGATACTGGTAGCTACATTCACTCGCCAGCTGCCAGACTCTACCGGATGGCCGTTGAGAATCTTCCTTATCTTTTGGATAGTAGTTGCTGCCTGGTGTCTAAATTTTATACATTCTCACGGCATGTTATATGTAAGTTGTCAGCATTCCAGGCTTCGGGTATCTCTCGATCTATTTTACTAATTTGATACATAGGTCAACTGGCCAAAGCTCAACACCCCTACTACAGGAGCGGAAGGATATGCAGAAGCCCTTCGCCGGGCGAGCAAGGATAAGCTCATTGGTGACTTTATACCGACTACGGGACGCCAGCGAGGAGTGAGCAACGCACGACTCGGCTTTATGGAAGAAGGCAAAAAGAGGATAGAGTAGATGGACATTTATAGACCGGGTTTTCTGTCTTCCCTTTCTTTTGTATCAATTGTGCATAGACGCAGCTCCTTTTGCATTTACCCTTTTCTTCTCTGCTGCGGCTCATTCGAGTTTATAGTCACAAAAAATGTTTAATACAAGTTATCATGCTGCCTTGTGCGTCCCCAGCATGTCGGCAACATCGACAGGTAGTCGTCTTTGCCTATGAAAAGTCCCTTAGCATGTTCGGCTTTTATGCATGTCTGGCTGTTCCTGCAGGAGCGCGAGAGTTAAGTTAGTTAAGCTCCGGTAGTTAAGAGAAAAAGTTCTCTTCGGTCCGAAACGTCAAAACGAGGAGGGATTGAAGACGCAGCAACAGCGAGCGCAGAACCAGAACACACACCGGCAGCTCCTTTCACGACTCTCGATGCTAATCAGAAGTCATTGGTCTCACATAGTCTTTAAGTCCCGTACTCACTATCTCTCGCGGTCCTGCCGCCGGATTTCTACGATGGATCGGACATATGGGGTAAGTCTGCGCATGTCCACACGGGCGGTCCCCCGCGGGGAGTAAGTACTTCGACTGATACAGGACTTGCTTTGCAGGACGCTATTGCGGCGTTGAATTCGCTTCAAACAAATTTTTCCATTATTAATGCTATGCGCCAGTCTGGTCGTGTTCTGAATGAGCAGTCAATACCAGAAACGATTGAGTGGTGCAAGAAAATAGGACACAAAGTGAGTTGCTGAAGTCCCCCATTTACCGCCCACGAAAAGCTGCCAGGCGCACTGCTAACCGTTATTCTACATTCATTTTACTGATAGCCATCTGACTTTGATCGATTGAATATAATACACATCGCTGGTACCAAGGGCAAAGGGTCTACATGCGCATTTATATCCTCCATATTATCGCAATACCTGACTCCGAAAAAGGATGCGGATACCTCAACTTCACAGTCAACGCCTAAGTTTGAAAAGATCGGCCTTTACACCTCTCCTCATCTTCGATTCGTACGGGAAAGGATACAAATTAACAACACCCCATTAACAGAGTCACAATTCACGCAATACTTTTTTGAAATATGGGATCTGCTGGAAGAAGGTGCGCGCGCCAGAGGGGAGGATCCGAAAGGGCCGAATGTGAAACCGAACTACTTCCGATTTCTTACCATAATGGCATTCCACACCTACTTGAGGGAGAATGTAGACGCTGCGATTATAGAGTGCGGTATAGGTGGGGAGTACGACACAACGAATATTGTGGTGAACCCCGTGGTCGAAGGCATAACTAGCCTGGGAATCGATCATGTGGCGATGTTGGGCTCAACCATCGAAGAAATAGCATGGCATAAGGCAGGGATCATGAAGCCTGGAACCATGGCCTACACCGCACCACAGCCTGAGACTGCAATGGACGTCCTTCGAAAACGGGCGGAGGAAAGAAAAACCCAGCTGCATGTTGCACAGGGCCACCCGGACCTCGCCCCAGGGAAGATTTCATTGGGCCTCTCAGGCGAGTTTCAAAACAAAAATGCAGAGCTGGCAGTAGCTATCTGTAGCTCATTTTTAAAGAAACTTGGCTTCCCTGATGTACCATCGTACATCGACAAGACCCCTCTACCCGAAAAGTTCAAGGCCGGCCTCGAAGGGGTAAAACTAGGTGGCCGATGCGAAATTAGAAAGGAAAAGGGCTTGATCTGGCATATCGACGGAGGACATACGGCCGATAGTATTGAAGTTGCTGGGACCTGGTTCTCAAGTCTGCCATATACGCAGACGCGACCTACTGAAGGCAAAAGGAAACCTTGCATCTTGATTTTTAACCAGCAGACGCGGGACAGCACTGCGCTGGCAAATACCCTGCACAAAGCACTGACTGCTGGCAACTGTGTCTTCACACATGCCATCTTTTGCACGAATGTGACTTTCAAAGAGGCGGGATACCGACCAGACCTCGTGAGCATCAATACAGATGCCTCAGATATTGAGAAACTCAGTGTGCAGAATAACCTAGCGAAGGTATGGCGTAGCCTGTCACCAGACACTGAAGTGGAAGTCAAGGCTACGATAGAAGAGGCCGTGGAGACTGCGCGCAGTATAGCCGCAGCACACAACGAAGAGGGCTCTTCTTCAGAGAGTGTTGCTGTCAGTGTATTGGCCACTGGCAGTTTACACCTTATCGGCGGCCTCCTTGAAGTTCTAGAGACGAATCCCCAGGTCAAAGGTACTTGAAGCTGCGTTCCACAAAGCTAGGCATTTTTTTATATATTTTATTCTTTTCGGCTGCTTCATACTTACTTCGACATATTCTTGCATTATAACCCGGTGTTCTCATTCAACTTAAAACATGATTCCACAACGGGAGTTATTTTTTACATTTATATTTTCTACATAGAGCCTGGTTTCAGGGCCTGGAAGCACTTCTATTTAACTAGCAAGCGCCACAATTCATGTCACTCGATCACTCACATGCGCACGACCAGATCACTCTATCAATCTTGATCTACACGTAGTTTCTACTACATCAAATATCTGCACCTTGTATAGGTATTCCCTGCTTATTATTTTTAAAGACCAGATTCAACCAAGGTTCCAACGTGGATAGCTTAGATAGATGTTAACCTTGGTAGAGCTGAAGTAACTAGCTAATATTATGTTAATTAATAGTTGGCTGCCAAATAAAATACTACAATAACCACCCCCTGATCATGCCCACAGGTTAGAGAAATGCTGAAGTGTAACCAAGTCCCCCCAAGAATATCATAACTATATGAAATGCGCCTATGACGAAATTGCGGTAGAAGGAAAAACGAGGAACTCCAGGGGCCACAACCACATGATGGACACCAGGAACTAACTTAACTCCTAGTTAATTAAATCTTCTTTTAAATAAAGCCCAACCCGCACCAACGTCTGCCCCTCATCCCCGCCAACGCCTCCTTCAGCTTGGATAGCACGCCGACAATTAAGACGCCGACCACAGCATGGCAGACAAACAAGACGCAGAGCCGGCTCCTGGCCAGCAGAACGATGTACCCGACAGCGGCGCAGGCAAGAATGGCTCAACTACCGTGAGCAGCGGCGACAAGGGCAAGGGCAAGGGCAAAGCAACGATAGAACTCAGCACGAAAGCGGCACAGGCGCTGATGGACTCCAACCCTGCGCTGAAGGGCGAACTCGCCGGCCTGGATAGTGAGAAGGCCGCAGAGTTGATGCGGAAAATGGACATCAAGGACCTGCTAGCCGGACTTGCGGCCAACCCGAAAAACAAGAAGGATATGGCATCATATAAGTTCTGGCAAACTCAGCCGGTTATAAGATTCGACGACAAGGGTGAAATAGTGGACGGACCGATCAAGGAGATTGATATCGAGACTGTACCGAAGACACCAGGTCCGTTAATTGATGGGTTTGAATGGGTTACCCTGGATCTGAACGATGATAAAGAGACTCAGGAGCTGTACGAGCTCCTGACAGACCATTACGTGGAGGATGAGAGTGAGATGTTTCGGTTTAACTACTCGAAAGACTTTTTAAACTGGTTGGTGCTCTAAACTAATGAGCTTCTTGTCGTTCAATGAACCTAGCTAACTCTGCATAAGGGCACTTAAGGCGCCTGGATGGACTAGCGATTGGCACGTTGGAGTTCGAGCTTCAAAATCCAGGAAGCTAGTGGCGGCAATTTGCGGCATTCCAATCGAAATTTGTGTACGCGGAAAAATAATACGATCAGTCGGTATCGATTTCCTATGTGTCCACAAAAAACTACGATCCAAGCGTCTCGCGCCGGTTTTGATAAAGGAAATAACTCGGAGATGCTATCTGAGAGGTGTGTTCCAAGCTGTCTACACGGTCGGTATTGTTCTGCCCACGCCGATCAGCTCATGTCGCTACTACCACCGAGCTTTAGATTGGTTGAAGCTATATGAAGTGGGATTTTCTGGTCTGCCAGCAGGTTCTACGAAAGCCCGGCAGGTTGCACGAAACCAGCTGCCATCAGCGACGGCCACACCAGGACTACGACCAATGGAAGCCAAAGATGTCAGCGCAGTGTCTAGCCTTCTAAACCGTTACATGAAACGGTTTGAGCTCTCGCAGACTTTCAGTGAGGAGGAGATCCAACATCTATTCATCAACAAGGAAAACACGTCGGAGACTGTCGTATATTCATTCGTCGTCGAAGACAAGGATACCCATCAAATCACGGACTTTTTTTCATTTTATTCTCTAGAATCCTCTGTGATCCAAAACGAGAAACACAGCAATGTCAGAGCTGCATACTTGTACTACTATTCCACAGAGACAGCTTTTGCCGAAAATGAAAAGGGTCTGAAAGAGCGTCTGCAGCTACTTATCAATGACGCATTGATTATCGCTAAGAAGGTAATTTCTCTATTCACTCCACTTCATCCCAGATCCCTCCCCGCTGACCAATATATTTAGGAGAAATTCGATGTATTCAATGCCCTGACATTGCACGATAACCCTCTATTCCTCGAAAAGCTCAAGTTTGGTGCTGGAGATGGACAGCTTCACTACTATCTATTTAATTACAGAACAGCACCCATCGCCGGTGGCGTTGATAGCAACAATGAGCCTGATGAGCGCAAGAGGCACGGTGTCGGTGTTGTTCTTGTTTGATAGTTTTCCAGCGATTTACCAATGACACTTTTACATATTCAAATACTGTCCCTTGAGTATAAGCATCCATATACGGGACTGTACATAACCATAACAGTTTGTTGCAATATACTTACCTGCTACAAAGCAGTTTTCTATTTTTATCTCCCGTTTGAGGAACTACCCACGTGATGAAGAGCCGCAGGTCTAGAACAACTACACGCTAGCCTAAAACGTACTAGTATGACATGTCATGCGACTTCCACGTGACTTGGCGTTCCAAGCCAACTTCATAAGCAACAAGAAACAACATTCAAGGCTGCAACTGGGAAGCAAAAAGGTTGATATGCAGTCATTGATCAAAACAATTACATGATAAATTGCCTAGAAATGGCATTAGCGTGGATTTTTTAAATAGGGCGCATTCACCCGTCGTCTTCTGCGGATTATATAACCTCCGGAAAACCCCCCAGTTTAGTATCCGTATCAATCCCCACCCCGTACTTGAACGAACCAGCAGGGTAACTACCTAGCACGGATGTCAATATCTACACGGCCTTATAGTACCTAGACTACTTATCTCACGCAGTTTGAATTACCGTCACCATGGGTGCTGGTCAGTCAACCAATACCAGTGGTCATGGAGCGTCACCCGGTAAGTCTAGACCAACTTATGTACATTTCTCTAGGGGACAATGCCAGAAGCTTTTGACGAGTATGCGTATCTAACACTTCCTAGAGGAAATGAGCCGCATTCTAGCTCATCGGTTCGCGTCAAAATGCTTCACACCGCTGGAATTAACCCACTTGAAGGATAATTTTTACTCGTTGGCATTGAAACAAGGCGACATTCACTACTGGAACGAAGAAGTTCTATCCAGATTCCTGGGCATACCAGATGGTGACGAGAAATTTGGTCTTGGTACCCTTGATGCGGGTCCAGTCATTTTTCGCATGGTCTCTTACCTTGGAGCATTCCCTTTTCAAAATACCCTAGCACCAAGTGTTCTCACCTTTGACGCCATGGTGAAAGTGATTGTTCTGTTGACAGACCGTTACGGCAAGGTTTTGCGCAGAGGGAAAAAAGACCGTATCAAACTATTATTTGGAAGTCTTGCGGATATCGGAAGAAAGGAAGCTTCTCCTATCACATCTGGGGACAAGTCGGATAACGATCAGGGTCGACCCAAAACCAGATCCGATGAAGCAGGATTCTCAGTTGACAAGCCTTCGAATGATGCCGACGATTACAATGATGACGACGATCTAGTTCTTGCAGCGCTTGAGTCCTTGGACGCAATTGAAGTGTTTAAGCATGACCAACGCATTGACCGGACCGCCTACGAAGCTCACATTTCATTCGACACATTCCAACGGTTATTGATGCTGTTTGTTGTTATAGCCCCGTTACAATCCTGCGAAAAGACCTCAGAGTATTTCTCTCAGCTCAACGAAGAGTCCTTAAAATCTGCTCGTTACTGTGTCGAAAACATCCTCACCTCATTCGACATCGGAGACCGTACCAAGGGGATAGATTATGAGACCTTCTACTGGGTGATCTCGACCTCCCTTCCGTACATGTTTGACCCTCTAACTCCACTTTTTGAGCATCTGCTTTTCAGCAAGAATCTTGACTTGTCCAGGAGAAAGGACTCCGGAACTTGCTCGGTTAGCGAAGAGAAACAGAAAAAGACAGAGTTCTGCATTTCACCTTCACACCCGCCAATAATACTTCCTGGATCTTTTAAACCCTGCATCCTAGATTCCGCAGTGATCTCCCATCTTTCCTTCTTCCTTTCGACCTCATTTCCAACCCCCAACCTTTTGCAAAATGGAACACGCCTACATGGAGTATTTTCTTCTGATACCCATGGCGAATCTCTGACATCCTTTTCGCATAACGTCCTTACTTGGGATGCCCCAAGTATTCTGTTGGTAACAGGTTCCATTAATCATTCTTCTGGTGATGAAGCCGATATAATAACTGTTGGAGCATATATTCCGCAACCCTGGAAATTACCCGCATCGACATCAACATCCCATTATGACACATCTCATCAGTCCCAGTTACCTTACCTATTCCAACTAAGTCCCAGATATGCAGTGATGCAGGGATCTCCATCAATCAATTCTCTGAAACCCAATCTACCTGTGGTATCGTTTTCTACTAAGTCTGGTATAGCTATCGGCTGCAAAATACCTCCACCAACACGCACATCGATGGACTCAAGTCGCCCTACACCTGCAGGCAGTGGCAGTTTGTGGATCGATCCCGCTCTGGAAAACGCTGAATTCGTCATGTCGAATGGCCTAAGTCATGAAGAGGGCGTGTTCCTTCCCCCTGGAATCGCACGTTGGTCTCCATCGCGCCCACCATCGAAAGCAGAAAGTGAAACGATTAAAATATCAATCTATAACATTGAAGTTTGGGGAGTTGTTCAGACGGCGCCCACGCCTGCACAGTCACCATATCACAGTCGTACTTCCACAGCAAATGGAGATATACCTGATGCTGTTGCGCGCCAGCAGGCAAATTGGAATTTTGAAGCTCGCGAAGCTGAAAGACGCCGGGAGATCCACCTGAACGTTGGTGGCGGTGATTCCGAGGAACAGACTGGGAGAGCCTTGTTGGAAATGGCTGGGATCATTGGAGATTCAGCAAGACGCAGATAAAATGGTTGCCAAAAGAGAAGTTACAGGAGTCAAGCAGCGGGAGACTGTCTTAACGATTTTATGAAGTAATAATAATAACTAAGTTGCGAGAATGTGAATTCATTTTTGAGCCACACCTTTCCAAACATGCACTCTACCCGTTAATTCATGCTGATGTATGAGATGCTTCTCCCTTCCGAATACCCAAAAGAAAGATCTGTATACGCCGACAATGCAGAAGAGATAACGGGGAGAAAATAAAAAAGAAAATTCACGGTCTGAGAGGCACAAGTCCTGATGGAAGATCATAATGGTCTTGCAGTACTTCAACAGATTTGCTACCATTGTCATCTCTGTCCCCATTCCGAGGAGTGGTCACACCTGATTCACTCTCTGTTCCATTGAACTTTGAAGCGCCTCGCGCAGGACCTGCGAGTTTTGAGGTTTCGTCTCCTGCTGCAGCGCCACGAGCTCGTCGGTGTTCTTGTGGCAGTCTGAAGGCAAGATATTCGATATCGGCACGCTCAATCCTATCCATAACACCATTCATATAATCCCGCACTTCTCCAGGAGGTTTTACAACACGCCCGAGAGGTTCGAGAGTTCTGGGATTGCTTGCATGTAGCCGTAATGTGACAGGCTGGTAGTACTCCTTAACACTAGATTCCTCAGCTTTGGGTTTGGTTCCTGGAGCTGAACATGCATTATCATCAGGTGTTTCAGGGGCATCTGATGTCTTAGAATTTTCCGCGGTTGCAGCCGCATCTGTTCCTTTGGTATCCTTCATGCTTTCTGATTCCGAAGCAGGTGGTTTAGATAGGCTGTCACCGGAGTTAGAGGCAGCCGCAGCTTGAAGCAGTTTGGCCTTTTTGCCCCTTACCTTCACGGGAGCTTTCTTGTCTGATTCTGTCGAAGATCCCGGTGGACCGATCTTTTTGATTGCTAAGAAAGATGCAATAACCGTAGTATTCCCGGGGAAATAATCCAAGATCATATTCTCTGGAAATAAATATCGATCTCCGGTTGGGCCATTATTTGAGCCTGCGGGTAGAATGAACTCAAAGACCACGTTTTTGATATCCATTCTCGCAGGCTGTGAAACTGGCTGTGAATACTGAGGGCGGAAGTATCCATTTTGAGGCGGAGGTACCTTCTGGGTATGTTTAGTTTTAATCGAATTTGGCCCTTGCTGTCCAGAAGGGCCAGGGGGGTACTGGGGTCCCGGGGGATGAGGGTGTTGATTTTGAGGATGGTAGGGTACTGGCCCAGGAGCTACTGCTGGATTGCGTGACGCAATGGGGGTATGAACTCGGTTTTGTGCTGCGCTAGCTGAAGTTGGAGGTGCGCCCATCTGCGTAGGGGGTTCTGTCTTTGCTTGTGATTGGTTTGGTTGTGGGTCCTTCGAGTTTCTACTAGCAATAATCGCATTTATTTCATCAATATGGGCCTGAAAGGCTCGAAGCTGTTCCTGGTCAGCTTGACTATCCGCAACTATCCTCATTAATGCCCTTAGATCGGGGTTGGTAGCAGCTCTATTGGCGAGGAGCTGGATAACAGGGTCAGTGCTCGGTTTCCCAGGTGGAGGATTTGGCGGCTTCTGGGGGATGTTATGACCATGAGGTTGAGAGGGCGGGGGTTGATGAACGGGTCCAGGAGGCGGCGCAGTGGTAGGCGGAGGCGCTTGGGACTGTGGATGGGGAGGATGATGTGGTAACGGGGGTGGCTGCCGGGGTTGTTGGTGCTGTTGCTGCTGCTGTTGCTGCTGCTGCTGCTGCTGCTGCGGAGGGGCGGAAGGAGGAGGTGGTAATGGCGACTGTTGTTGATGCTGATATTGTTGTTGTGGATGGCGAGGAGGCTGGGGAGGAGGGACGGTATTGGAGGATCTATTTGGCGGCGCCTGAACTGGAGGTGGTCGAGGATTGTACTCATGAAACTGGCTCGAGTTACTTGGGGGTGTATACTGTAGTTGAACCATAGGTTTCTGCTGGTGCTGCTGGTTCGGCTGTTGGGATTGCGGTCGTCGTACGGCATAAAGCATGATATCGAAATAATGCGGTTCAATAACCATCGTACAAGGTCCCAACTTCGTCATTGAGTCCTTTGGAGGATTTTGAAATGTCGGTTGTGGTTGGTTCTTCTTCTTTGATGGTTTGGTCCAGTACTTCTCAAACAGACAATCATGAAGCCATCTCGTCCGCGATCGATGCAGCGCTGCAGAAATAACACCACTACTCAAATAAAATATTAGCGTAATTCTTGAATTTCAAGCGTACTCATCCAGAATATCTCTCCATCTCCAGAATGTAGGCGCACCTGTCTGCATATGACTGATAGTCTGATAGGGAGCTCTGTGTTTGCGGCCGGGGAAGGGTCGGTAGCGTCTGATTCTCGGATATCTTGGTAGGGAGTGATTCTTCTGCGGGAGGCTCTACGGGGAGAGACGGCGCAGGTGTTGCAGTAGCTTTCTTCGAAGGCGTAGCTGACGGCTCCCGTCTTCGCTGTCGCTTTGGAGATGGAGCGGCTTCCGCAGCGTCTTCGAGTCTCTTCTTGCGGGGCCGACCACCGCGATTCTTGCCCGGTCCAGGCTGCTTTCGCTTCTCTGCCATGCTGACAGCTGAACAGACAAAGCTCTAGCCTCGTTGTGGATTGAAAAAGGCCCTCCGCGGCACGCAGAATCAAAGGTGCGGCCACAACGCGAGATGTTGAAGTCGTTAAAAACGAAAATCCCGAAAGCGCGGAACTTTTGCCTTGGCTCGTGATTTTCAGCCTCCTTTTTCCCGAAGTTCAAAAACTAACTAATTAGCATAGCTCAGTCGTCAGTCTGCTTTCTTCACTCTCATACATATTCACAGTTGGTGGCTGCGTAGTTCACCATAATACTGTAATATATACCCGCTCGTTTGATGATAAGGACGCTGGCTTGACATTGTCCTAGCTACGGTCATTCAGATTAGCTACGTGCGGCAGGTATAAAACGTCGGTTTCGCGGTGACTTGTTCAGAACACGGGCTGATGATGATTTTATATAGTACGACTGTTTGATTCATGGAGCTTCTTCCAATTTTCAAAAAGGCCTACTGGCTTCTGGCAGCTAGCGGCCTCCTATATTTACTAGCTGTCCTGTCCTTGACACACCCAGGTGTCCAACGAGGGTATCTATTCAAGCTTGCCTTTCACTACCGTATGTCGCATGTACTGATACTCTTTCCAGCGTACTATACTCCAATGGAATAAATCCATCAAAATGCCTTGATTTGAACAATGTCGAATGTTTCGGGTTCCTGAGTATGTATACCCCTAGCTCTGTGGACTGGTGACTGCACATTAACAAGAAACAGAATCCCAGGTCCAACCTTTCACTCTTACTACCCCTGATAATGAAACCCTTTACTCCTGGCACATTATTCCCACACATCTTTACAAGGACAATGAGGATCTGCTTTTACAGAACCCTCCTTCAGGGCCTCCAGATGACATTACCAAGACACCTGCATTCCAGCTGTTAGCAAAGGAGAAAAACTCAAGGGTCGTTGTGAACCGTACGTAACGTATCTAGATACATATATTATTAAAGGGCCACCTACTAATACCCTATTGCAGTTCATGGGAATGCAGCTGACATCGGGACTGGATATCGTCCCAAAGTTTATCAAAATTTCCTCTCTGCCTCCACTCCGTCTCGACCTGTCCATGTCATTGCCTTTGACTATAGGGGATTTGGGAGATCTACAGGTAAACCAACCGAAGAAGGGTTAATTACGGATGCTCTTACTGTAGTTAACTACTTAACCTCACCACCACTCTCGATTTCCCCCAAAAGGATTGTCATTGCAGGTCAAAGCTTAGGAACAGCTGTTGCCAGTGCCCTAGCTGAACGCCATACGTTCGGAAATCCTTCAGACTCCTCCCCTGTAAAGGCCAAAGAGTCATTTGCAGGGGTCATTCTCATGGCACCATTTACTAATATCCCACAGCTTCTCCACTCTTACTGCATCATGGGTTTTATTCCTCCAATTCTTTCACCTTTACTTCAATACCCACAGCTAAAGAAATACATACTGGATCGCCTCCTGGATCGATGGGACACAGCAGCTAGACTTGCTGCTTTGACAGGCATTGCCCCAAAACAGGCACAAAACCACGAGTCGTTGCCATTTGATTTGACCATTATACACGCTATCAACGACCGTGATATTCCATGGCGTGAAGGTAGAAGTGTATGGGACGCAGCTACTGGTGGAGAAATGGCTGTTGAACTTGGATCCTTTACGCACAATCATACTTCTGAAGATGGAGTCATCCAATCCACCGTATGGGAGAGAATGGATGGGCCTAGTAAGGCATTGAAGAGAGTTAGGTGGGAAAGGGTTAGATATGGAGGTATGATGTTCTTTATTATTCTCTTAATTTGTTACCCTTCTACACGTACTAATCGCTAACACCCTGCTACAACCCCACAGGTCATAATGAAATCGGTACCCTCAATACCGTTGCTGTTGCTCTCCTGAGACTTCTCGATAAACCAATATAAACGTTCGGAGTTAAACACGCTCCTAGAGCCTAGGATATAGAAGAAATAGAGGGTATAATCTATCAAGTCGTATAATTTGAGATTCGTCATTAGCTGGGTTATTGTAGCAGGAAGGTCTATCTTTTGTGTATATTCGCCTCAAACCTCGCCACGTATTTGGCCCTCTGGATCGCCTTGAGGTTAGGGTTAACAAAGAGGCGCCATTTTTTGAGCTCTAAGGGAATTTGTACAATCTATAGTACACAGGTGCGTTGGAGAATAGGAGAGCTAGATAAATGCTTTGGAAAACGGCATGAAATGCAGAAATTGTCAAAGAGGAAATCGAAGGAACTGACCCATCCTGTGCCCTCCCAAGAAATCTAATATACAATAAAGCGAAGAGGGTGGCTTTATATCGGGGAAAAACATAAAACAGATTATATATGGTACCAGTAATGGGTGCAGCAGCGGTACCTCGCTTGCAGGGGATATTAGAATGGCACATCAATCGAGGCCCTACTTATGTCGTGCAGCCTGCGCCTTTTCGTATTCAGAAATGAGCTCTTTCCTATAATTGCAAAGAAGATCGTTAGTATTCAATACCCGGAAAATTCTAGTGCAATTGAAAAATGGTTACTTACTGGAGCTGACCGGGAGCCTTCTCGTAATGACTGAATTCCATGGTAAATTCACCTTTACCCTGGGTGGCAGCTCGCAAATGGCTGCTGAAGCCGAACATGCTGTTCAAACTGCAATCAGCGAAGATGGTAAATTCATCTACACCTGTTTCGGTATCGTTGATTATGGCATTGCGCTTGTTCAGCAGACCGATGATATCACCTTGGAATTCTGTTGGGGCGGTGATAACGATCTTCATGAGAGGTTCAAGGATATGAGGCTCGCCCTCTTTGAAGGCCTTCCTAAAGGCTTGCTGGGTTGCATTCTTGAATGCCATTTCGGAAGAGTCAGTCATATGGGTAGCACCATCATTGATGACCATCCTCGTGCCGAGGACTTTATGGCCGATCAAAGGACCCTTTTCGCAGGCCAAGTTGAAACCCTTTTCACAAGCGTACAAGAACTTCTCCGATATGCTTCCACCAACGATTTGTTCCTCGAACTCATTAACTTCAAGCTTTGGAGATGGCTCTAGCCAACCAACGACACGGGCATAGTCACCAGGACCACCACTCTGTTTCTTCAACAGGTGATCGAAGTCGACACGCTTTCCAAGGGCTTCACGGTACGCCACTCTAGGCTTTCCAGTGACGCAGTCGACACGGTATTCACGACGCATGCGCTCAACGTAAATATCGAGATGCAATTCACCCATTCCTGAAATGACGGTTTCCTCACTCTCCGGATCAAAGTAAACACGGAATGTAGGATCTTCTCGTTGGAAACGGTTGATAGCCTTGGAGAAATTGGCCAGATCTTTGGAGCTCTTGGGCTTGATGGATAACGAAATGACGGGCTCAGGCACAAACATGGAAGACATGGTGTATCCCAATTTTCCGTCCGTAAACGTATCACCAGATGCACAGTCAACACCAAAAACAGCACATATTTCACCGGGTCCAATTTCTGAAACTTCCTCCATCTCATTTGAGTGCATTCGTACGATCCGTGGAACCTTTATTTTCTTGTTATTCTTCACGTTGAACACGTTCATGCTCTTTCGCAGGGTACCCTGGTATACACGAATGTAAGTAAGCTGGCCGAAGTTACTCTCTTCAAGCTTGAAGGCCAGTCCGACAAAAGGAAGATCGGCATATGGAACAAGCTTGACAGAAGCTTCGTTTCGCTTCTGGTCAAGAGCCAAATTGGGGACTTCCGCAGGGCTGGGGAGGTAGTCGCAGACACCATCAAGCATGGGTTGAACGGACTTGTCAGCTAACGCAGATCCCATAAAAACAGGAGTGAACTTTAGAGAAATAGTGGCTCTGCGGATAGCTGCTTTGATCTCCTCCGGAGTTGGTACTTTCTCATCTAGGAATATTTCAGCAATCTCATCGTCGACATCAGCGAGGGTTTCAATCAGTTTGTTTCGTCTCTCCTGAACAACGTCTAGGAGATCTTCTGGAATTTCATCCTTCTCAACAATGATTTCGCCGTTGGATCCTTCGTTGTAGATTGCCTTCATTCTGATTAAATCGACAACGCCCTTGAACTCGTCCTCTTTTCCGATTGGCACCTGCACAGCAGCAGCATGGATCTTAAGTTTCTGATTGATCTGATCCACTGCTTTGAAAGGGTTTGCGCCCATGCGGTCCATTTTGTTAATGAACGAAATTCGGGGAACATTGTATCTTCTCATTTGTCGATCAACAGTCATGGTCTGTGATTGGACACCGGAAACAGCACAAAGAATCAAAACGGCACCATCAAGAACTCTAAGAGCTCTTTCGACTTCAATTGTAAAATCAATGTGTCCAGGGGTGTCGATCAAGTTGATGTGGTAGGTTTCGTCTTTGCCATTCTCTTTCTTGACCCAGTCACAGAAGGTGGCCGCTGACTGGATTGTAATTCCCTTCTCACGCTCGAGATCCATAGAGTCCATCTTTGCGCCAACGGAATCACGCCCACGGACCTCATGGATAGCCTTAATACGTCCGGTGTAGAACAAGACTCGCTCCGTCGAAGTAGTTTTTCCGCTGTCAATATGTGCCTATTGTAAGAACATGGTGAGTGACTGGTTACCTAGGAACAGAAGGAGGGTAACTAACAGCAATTCCAATGTTTCGCATTCGTGACATGTGTTTCATTTCATCTGGCTTCATATTTTCTATAATTGTGGCTTCTGTGAGTTCCTCAGGGTTGGCGGCTTTCTCAAGGCTATCGATTGGAAAGAATATAATTAGCAATTGAGTTCACAGGTCCACGTTCTTTCAGAGGATTTCACACGCTTACATCTCTGCTGCAGTTGCTAGACACCTCCGGGGCTCCCACCGTCCGCTCAGCGGAAACCGGGGAAGGGGGCTGCTGTTGGAAGTGAGTGGAGTGTTGAAGAGGCATCGTTGGGCAAACGGTGTCGTCGACTGCAATCGAATTGAAGTGCGCGAAAGGTTCGTAAACGCGCGGACTGGCCGTCGCATCAAGGTGTGAGCTCTCATCTTGAAGCAGTTGTTGATGCCTTTCAAACCAATTGGTTCTTTTGCTTCTCCAAATCTTCAATCTTCAAATCTTCAATTCAAAACTTTTTGGAGCTTCAAAAATAAACTTTTTTGCCAAGACTAGTGCAACTTGGAAAAGTCACATGATGTCATCGTTCCTGATTATATAATCTTCAAGTTGATATCTATGCACTCCAGCTAGTAGTAAATCAATTGCTGGCTGGAAGATATATTGAGCTCGCTACTGGAGAATTGTGAACGCAGGGCGCACGAGGTATGGGTATTTAAACGCAGGTTGGGTAAGGTCATCATATTATACACATTTAAGAAGTGGAAAACAACAGCAAAGATGGTATATACCACGTTATAGTTTCACAAATCCCCCAAGTTCCTTTGTTTAAAAAATGGGTACAAATACATTTGATTCCAACATCTATTTCACCTATTTGCCTTGTCTCTGCTTGTGTTTTGGGTTCTTCGAGCTAAAATGGCAGTTAGCATACTGACAAACAGAGCTGATTTCCTCGAACATACCAAATAATGTACACACGATTCTTCCGTCGAACAGGCTACAAAAAAGGAGTATAAGTTAGTAACAGCCTTGTTTCCCGTCTCTTATGATGGTGCTTATGTTAAGGGCAGTTCCCCTTAGCGAATCTACTATCGTGGACCCAACACCACACTCTAACTAGAATATCGTACCTTGCACCCTTCACATAGTCGCTTAACGGATGATCGTGTCTTCATTCCGCGGGTCTGGCCAAAAGACTGTACACCCTTTGAGCACAGATTCTTCAGCCCGGTTGATAAGGTCTCAGAAGTTCTCCATATCGACTTAGTTGAACGGTTTGCCCCGGAGGCTTGCGAAAAGGCTCGAACAAAGGTAGTTCGGCATATACTCCGCGGAAGAACTGATGTGAATTGGGAGAGTGGAAGTTTCGAAGACGTGGAGAGGAGGGATCGAAGGCCCAGCATAGTGCCGGTGTTGAGTGTGGGAGAGTGAGCGTAACAGTCACTTGAGGATATATAGCGAGGTCGCCGGGCTGCAAGGAATATGGAGTATTTCAAGGTGCCTACAACAGGCTTTAACAAGGAGGAGCTGTTCGTTATGGATGCCAATTGATATTTCTTTAGATCTTGCTAATTGCTTGCCGTCCAGCGTTTCGCGAGAGCGACGGGATCAGATTTCGATGTCTTGGCATTACGGAACTTTATTCCACCCTATTCCGAATTAAGGTTCGATTATATAAGCCATCCAGACTGGGTCCCTTGGCCAGTCAACTCGAAAACATGCAAACGTTGGCTTCTGTACCTACAAGATTGTAACACATTTCTATTCTTTCTATTGCTGCGAATTGAATCGATATGGGTCATCATTCGCATTTAATGTTCGTGGTATTATATGGCCTCGCATACTCTATTTAAGAAGTCTACTCTCGTGGATACCTGAAGAACGAAATAATCAGCTATCCCCTAATTGCATTCCCTTGCGGACAGTATGTGAAAGCCCAATAATCCAGGCATTACTCCATTAAGTACTCTTTAAATTGTTTGCGAATGAGTCAATAAAAGCTCAGGCGCGTTCATGAATGAGATATTATTGCCTCAGGAACATTTGATATACCGGCGATTCCGTACACTCGGTGAAAGGATAGCTGAGATCGTGAAGGAACGCGCCTAGAGCTTCTCTTTCATCAGGTGGGCATTGGATACCAGCGAGAACTTTCGCAACATCCCCTCCAAAGTTTCGATAGTGGAAGAGAGTGATATTTTGATTTGGGCGAAGGGTAGTGAGGAATTTCTCCAAAGCACCAGGGCGTTCAGGGAACTCAAACATGAACAATCTTTCGTCTGGAGTACTTGTGCGTCCACCAACAAGATACCGAAGATGTGTCTTTGCAAGCTCATCATTGCTCAAATCTGATGCTTCCATGCCCCCCTTTCGAATCTGAGCGGTCAGGGCTTGCAAGTCGTGGGCATCTGATGGAGTGGAAAGTGATATTCCCATGAAGATATCGGCATATTCCTTACCAGAGTAGCGGTAGCTGAACTCTGTGACAGAATGTGGCATTACAACATCTATAAGTTTGGCAAAGGCTCCAGGCTGCTCAGGAATAGAAACACGTAGCAACGCCTCTTTCTTTTCTCCAAGGCCGGCACGCTCTGCTACAAAACGAAGCCTATCGAAGTTCATATTCGCTCCGGACGCAACGGCGACTAGCTCTCTATTCGGATTCTTTGATGGGTATTTCGATATGTATTTCTTCAAGCCAGCTAGCGCCAGGGCGCCCGCAGGCTCGACGACTGATCTAGTGTCTTCGAACATATCCTTGATTGCAGCGCAGGTCTCATCGGTTGATACCTCGATGATTTCGTCTACCACCTCTCTGCAGAGACGGAAAGTCTCCTTGCCAACTGCTCGTACGGCAGCACCATCGGCGAATAGGCCAACTTCCTTGAGTGTGATGCGTGTCCCAGTCTCTAAAGATTGCTTCATGGCATTGGCATCAACAGCCTCGACTCCTATAACCTTGACATTGGGCGCAATGCGTTTGATGTAGGTGCCTATACCGGCGATCAGACCGCCTCCTCCAACGCAGCAAAAGACAGCTTCTAGGTTTTGTAAGTTCGCTTGTCTGAGAAGTTCCATGCCGCATGTGCCTTGTCCAGCAATGACATACGGGTCGTCGAACGGCGGGATGTTGGTGAGGTGATGGAGCTTCTCGAGCCTCTGCGCTTCTTCCTTCGCAGCATCGAAGTCTTGTCCGTGGAGGATGACCGTCCCACCTAGCCTCGAGACGTTCTTGTGTTTAATTGCCGGAGTACCTGATGGCATGACAATCGTCGCTGGGATCTTTAAATGGCGTGCAGAGTATGCAACACCCTGCGCATGATTTCCTAGTCATACAGTGTCAGCACGTACTACCACGTGGGCAAGATCGTATACAGGCGGAGCAGCTTGTATCTTACCAGCAGAGCAAGCAATGACTCCCTTCCACCGCTTCTCTCCCTGTAGATGGGCCATCTTGTTATAGGCACCCCGGAGCTTGAAACTAAAGACGGGCAGGAGATCCTCCCGCTTCAGCATGATCTTGCATTCTAGTCGGTTGCTAAGGTTGACAGCATGTGTAAGAGGCGTTTCTTGAATCACATCATACACTCGAGATGTCAGAATGAGCCGTATGTACTGCAGCCGCTTGTTAGTATGCCATGTCTACCAATACCTGAACTGTCAACCATACATCTGGGTATCCGTTTGGCAGCAGGAACCCCTCGGGGATGTCCCATTCTGGCGGGCATTCCTCTGACTTGGAGGGAGGAGAGGGAGTAGCAGTGTACTCGGTCAGCGAGAGGGTGTTCCGTGTAGGAGTTTTTGCGCCGCTTGGTAGTTGGTCGCCCATTGCGGTCTCCGTTGGGTAGCTGTGAGAACAAGCTGCTGCGTCTATCAACGAATTCCGAATGTTTTAAATAACCAAGCGAAAAAAAAAAAAAAAAAAAATGGTAAATGCGAGCTGGCCTTGCAGGTGAATAGATAGCTAGACGAGCAAGGATTATGACTCTTCTAGCTCGACGACCGAGTATTTTATTTTTATATTTAGCTTAGGGGAAGTCCTTGACACTTTTTGCTCACTAAAATTCTACTTATGATGCAATTTTCTTTCTTTTTTCCCTCTTAGGGCCTAACGAACTTAACTAGCCTGCGGGCTTCTGGGCGATGAAGGAGGAGCAGACCACGCATGAAGCACGATAGCCAGCAAACATCGAGTTGACAGCGGCGAGGATGAAGGGGCGTTAGTGAAAGGTGAATCAGTCAATCGTTACTTCTGATGGCTAGAAAAAGTACTTGGTTGTCGCCTGCTTGTGCTAGAGAAACGAGCACCGAATCCTTCCATTTTCTACTCGATGAAGAGAGGGAGGGAAGCCCTCTGCCAGACAGAGACATTGAGAGAGACAGCCCAGGCATATCAGGCCATGAATACTGATTCCAGCGTCTCCTATTATATAACTAACCTGACTGATTAACTAGTTATGATTGTCGAGCGTGATCAACCTGGCTACCTGGTGTCTAGGTAAAAAAAGGGTTCAAATCGTCAGATCCGGATATTTGCAGCCATATTGGCTATTTGGCTCAGTGACTTCACCAAGTTACGCCGTGCCATACAACATCTCTAGCAGAATATAGCACACTTCTATCAAATATTCAAACGCAGACTGTCAAATGCTGGGACGAAAGTGTGGACGCTTCTCCCCTGTGGGCGTTTTACCTAGGTCTCGGTCCTACAAAATTCCGCTGCTATCTTTGATGCTCGTGGTCCACCTGTGGATGGGGATATGGTTTATTGTGTAGTTAGATCCAGACAGCAAAGTAGTCCCTCTGCCTCGTTCCAGGCCACAAGGAGGACCGTTGAGCACAATGAGCGATAAGCCGTTGCCATCGTCGTTTGACGACGACCCGTAAGTTTCTTTTTACCTGCGATTCTCTCTCTCCTGCGCGCCCGGCCCGAGCTGACCTTGTGCCATAGAGACTTTTTCCAGGACAATGCCTGGAAGAAGCTGGGCCGCCGACTAAAAGAAGAGCCACTGGTTCCTCTGGGTGAGTCTTCTCTTTCCTTCGCTCTCCTTTACATGGATTATGCGGAAAGTATTCTTTATGGTGAACGGTATCTGTTTACTGACGGGCCCGTGGTTGCAATATAGGAATCGGTGCCACCTGCTATGCTCTGTTCCGGGCATATCGGTCTATGAAGATGGGCGATTCCGTACAAGTCAATCGCATGTTCCGCGCCCGTATATATGCACAAGCATTCACTCTACTCGCCGTATGCGCCGGCAGTGTGTACTACAAGACAGAACGGGACCAGCGAAAACAGCTGGAAAAGGCCATGGACCTGAAGAAACAACAGGCCAAGCGGGATGCCTGGCTGAAAGAACTAGAAATAAGGGAGCAAGAGGACAAGGATTGGCAGAGCAGACATGCTACTATCGAACAAGCCGCAAAGGGGGTTGAAGTGAAACCCTTCGTGGCAGATTCGGCACCGGACGCCGCAGGGGGCGACACCTCAGAGGAACCAGCCAAAGAATCCGGCGACAAAAAGGGCGGCAGTTCAGGCGGTGTACTTTCAGCTGTGAAGAATCTCTCATGGGGCTCGAAGTAGAGACCGAGGATATCATTGTTGTCGTCAACCGCCGCAATGTGTATACTATCAATCGGGACAGGCGTTCGTGGCCATTGTAGTGCCAGGGTTTGGAAAGGAGCATACACCCAATTTTAGCTGAGCTCTACTCTGCGAGGTAATGTACATGTGTATAACACCAAAATGAAAGATCTCTAGAATGAATCAATAAAATGAAGATAATCCCCCATGGCCAGCTAGACGATCTGTTCGTCTATATACCGTCTCATAGTATCAAATTCTGTCTTTCCAGTCTATATTCATAGAACGTCAGTACACTTGACAGGTATATAACTCCGTAACATTGGCTCGATTTAGCCGTACCGAGAGTAAATATCGTATATGACCCTACTTCCAAGTTACTAACATGTTTTATACCAGAGGAAACGTCGTGAACTTTCTGACATACCACATCCGTGATGTTTTTATGCCGTTCAAACTCTCTGCGCGCGAATGATCTCAATTCATGCTTAGTAGAAGAATTGGGTATCCCTGAATATCCAGGCGGCGGCTCATTCGTTAACCCCTTGAAGACAGAGTACTGTTGTACATGGTAGGCTGCTCACTTTTGGTTGATCGCAGAATTTCACGCCATAGACCCAAAACCCGTTGGCGTATGATAAACTTCAAGCATTCTATCAGTCTCTTGAATTATCTGCGTATGACAGTTCAAAACAAACGGCCTACCTGCTCTAAATTCAGCGGTGGCGATTTTAACCTCGAGCCTGGCCTTGCAGCCCCAGCCAGCAGTCGGATGGTCCCTTGCATGGCCGGCTCTTCATTAGATGCGTAAAGTCATGAAGGCTGGAGTCTTGCTATTGCTCTTGTGAACAGGGTATAACAATGCTAAGCGCTAATAAATTTTGATATGAAGAATCGAGGAGGCAATAACTACCTGGTAGTTAAGCTAGGGGTTGAAACTTTTAACTAAGTTAGTTAGCCGCGCCGCAATTGAGTAGTTAACTTAACTAATTAGGCGCCCAACTTGGTTAGCTAGTTAAAGCTGTTTGTTAGCTACTTAACAAACCTGTTAGCGACCGCGCTTCCTGCCTACCTACAACTCAGCAACGACCATCTACTAACCCGCCCATCTGTCGCAGAATCAGAAGACGATGCTGATAAAAAAACGAAAAAGGAATGCAGAGCCAACGGTGTCTGTGGAGACGCCCCAACTTACTGAACGCCCTATAAATATAGCAAAAACACGCATAAAAGGTGACTAGCCTAGCCCACAGATTTCCAACGTCCAACTCTTCAATGCTAAGAGGGTTGTAGGGCCAAAACACATGTCTCTAGTTGAAAGTATTAACTCGGCTCCTTTCAGCGAGTTTATTCATCGATATATACCGCCATATGCCTTGGATCTCACCATCAGACTCCCTACCACAAGTTCGGATGATACCCATGGAGAATCTGGACACATCTACTCGCTTCAGTTTTATACTGCTGCCTCAATACCTGAGCCATATATGAATGCGTGTTATGATCTTATATATCTCACCAGTTCGGCAGCATATAAGCAGTCGGCCTCTGGTTGGTCTGCCCGCAAAAAGAAATTAGAAATGAAACTGTTAGACATGCGATATATGGTACTTGTTTTGAAAAGGAATAACGAAGCCGAAGGTACTTTGGATATGCCGGCAGTTGGAGGCTTTTTGTCCTTTATGGTCACTGAGGAAGACGAGATGCAGGTTCTCTACTGTTATGAAATCCACCTTGCCCCCGAGGTACAGCACAAGGGCGTCGGAAAACAGTTACTTCAAATATTCGAAGACATTGGCAAGAACATAGGTCTTCAAAAGGGGATGCTCACAGTCTTCAAGTCTAACACGAGTGCTATTCGATTTTACGAACGGCTCGGTTTCACGGAGGACGCGAATTCGCCAAAGCCAGCCAAATTACGGAACGGGAAGATGAAAGAGTACGATTATATGATTATGTCCCAACCGTTTACGAACGATAGCAGTGAGAAGATGGACATCTCGACCCCTGATTTCAATTGAAAGTTAAACATCATATCTGTCTCGCTTCTTTCCCTCTTACTTCTGGCCGTTCTTCGTCCCACTCATCCCTGAGAACAGCGTATAGAGAGTCTGCAACGAGGATAGAAAGCCCAAGACTCCATACAAGCGTGATGGCATAGAAGAAGTTGGCGTTTCCCGAACCTGCGTATATCCACAGGTGATAAAAGATCGGGCCCAGAAGACTGGCATACAACAAAGCCGAGACGGAAAGGAAGGTATAGCGCATTACTAGATCGTGTTAGTGGAATTCACAGGGTACGACGGATATGGGAATACATACGAGGGAATATGTGTCGGTAAAGCGAAAGGAACGACAGATATATCGAAACATCGGAGATGCTGGGGTAAGGCTTGAAGATGGCGAAGATACCAAGAAGACATGTCATGACGAAAAGCGGTTGTCGCCTTAGTCGTATGGTTAAACCCCCCACGTAACTTGCTAGGTGCAGCCAAAATACCCCTAGGAAGAATTCACGGAACGGGTCGAATATCTCTATCAGGAAGTACCACCATAAGCCGGCATTGGGGGTCAAGTCGGGAACCAGTAGGTGCGCGCCATACGTAGCAGAGATGAAATCCCAAGAGTAACCGGTTACGCCATATGATATGGCCAAAAACCCTGCGATATCTGTGGCAAAAATGAGAAAGTGCGAGGCGGCGTATGGTACGCAGCTGCCTCCGGACTTGACCTTGCTAATATAATGATCATAGCAAAGTAAGACTAAAGGCGGGAACAAAAGAGCGGGATAGACGGAGAGATAGGAGGCCAGGCCCAGAGCTAGCATAGAGTTGACGCTCCTGCCGGCAATAGCATTTGATATCGCATATATTATCGCGCTGTTTGTGAAAGCTGTGGTAGGGCGCCCAAGGCATGTTGCTATTGTAAAGGGGTTGAACAGGTATCTAGAAATAGAATCATTAGATGCCAAATATATATTCGTGGGGGTTATTATATGCCATACCCGATCACAATAGCTATGCCATCCCATCTTATCTTCTTTCTCGGGGAAGTGAATAGCCGTGATACCACCGACTCGCCCGAATTTGATATCTCGATTAGCGCGTTGGCGTTAATGAGATCTAGCAGCGTGTAAACAAGAACCGTCAGGATAGTGTATCCATGGGACTGCGGTATGAGAGAGAACAGAGGGAGGAAAATCGGTGCCTATATCCCGCAGTAGTATCTGGTTAGCAAAGGGCTGGCTATTGATTATGGTAGCCTCGAATCTAAATGCGCACCTGATGAAACACCCCGCCGTCGTAAGGGGAGACATTCCGAAGATATAAGAACAAGCCTTCCTGCACTGTGCATAGTTGAAGAGAGGATAGTTAGCATGTACCTCCATGGCCCCAGGGAGAGGGATTGTTGGTAATACGTACAACGCTTGAAGCTGCTGATCGGAGTTGACACTTCGACACGGCCAGTTAGCAGGTCGGGGAGGCCGGGGAACAGCAAGATAAGGACAAGCCGCAGAGCGACCGCCGCCCCAAACACACAGAGCTTCCTCCTGTCAATTGGCATCGCTCAGTATGTCTGCCGGACGAGCATCGCAGTCGACTCAGCCAGCGTCTCTCTTCCCTCTGGCCGCTGCGTTGGTGTTGGTTCCCTTTGGCGCGCGGAAAAAAAAAGGATAAAGTGGAGACGCTCGGACCATCTCGAGTCTTTTTTTTTTTTTTTTTTTTTGTGATAAAAAAAAGTTTCGACCTTTAGGAAGAAGAAGAAAAAACCGATTTGCGCCGGTTTCTTTCTACGACATATCTGCACACATACCAGGCTGTCGCAAAAGCCGAAAAGATGGGGAAGCTTAAGAAGAAAGGTATTGTCTGCTTCAATGGGCGTTTTTTGCTCTAGGAGATCGCATGCTGATATGTGCAAATAGGAACCTCTGGCCAGGCCAAAAACTATATTACAAGAACTCAGGCAGTGAGAAAGTTGCAGATTTCACTTCCAGATTTCAGGCGACTATGCATTTTCAAGGGTACGCCCTAGATGGTTAGAGATGCGGTAGATGTGGAAGCAGTGTTGACTCTAGGACGCAGGAATCTACCCTCGTGAACCCAGGAACAAGAAAAAGGCATCGAAGTCTGCAACCGCAAACACCACCTTTTACTACACTCGAGATATACAGTATCTTCTCCACGAGCCGCTGCTGAATAAGTTCCGCGAACAGAAAGCCCTTTCAAAGAAGATTGCTAGAGCTCTCGGACGTGGTCAGGTCGGAGATGCGTCACGCTTAGAAAAGAACCTTGCACCAAAGCTTACGCTTGACCATCTTGTCAAGGAGCGCTATCCAACATTCATCGATGCCCTGCGAGATCTAGACGATGCTCTGTCGCTACTATTCCTCTTCGCTAACCTACCTTCGACTGCGACGGTCCCCCCAAAGACCATCGCCCGTTGCCAAAGACTTTGCCACGAATTTCAACACTACCTGATTGCAACCAACTCGCTTCGCAAGTCTTTCCTCTCGATAAAGGGGATATATTATCAAGCTACAATTCAGGGTCAGGATATCCTATGGCTTGTTCCATACCGCTTCGTGCAGCAGGTGGCTGGCGACATTGACTTCAGGATCATGGGAACCTTCGTAGAGTTCTACACGACTCTGCTTGGCTTTGTCAATTTCCGCCTGTACACCTCTATCGGGCTAGTATATCCTCCAAAGTTCGATGTCAGGAGTGATGAGCAGGGTGCTGAGCTTGCAGCCTTTACTTTGGAAGGCAAGAAGATTGACGATGGCGAAAACACCGCTATTGAGGCCGCTAAAAACAAAGAGACGGAGTCTGTTTCAAACGAGGTCCAGGAAAAGGTCAACACAATTCTAAAGAACGTCAAAATCGATACGAATTCAGAAGCTCCCGCTGTGGAAGCACCAACTGAACGTGAGGATGCAATTGATACCTTTGAGCCAGCAGCACCAGATGCGGATACTCTCCCACAGCCGCAGATTAGTGGAAATGAAGCTGCTGCCTTATTTGCACCACTTACCATTTTCATTTCAAGAGAAGCTCCTCGTGCACCCCTTGAATTTCTACTACGTGCCTTTGGCTGTAAGCGTGTAGGATGGGACTCAGTTCTAGGAGATGGCGCCTTCACACATGATGAATTGGACCCCAGGATAACACATCAAATTGTCGATCGACCTCCTCTTGCAGAGTCGGCTCTTCCTCCATTACCCCAAAATCCTCAAGAAAGCGAGGAATCGATTCCGAGAGTACGACCTGGGCACAGAATTCCTGGCCGGATATATGTTCAGCCACAATGGGTATGGGATTGCGTGAATGATGGGAAACTCCTCAGACCAGATCTATATGCTCCCGGTGCCATTCTACCTCCACACCTTAGCCCATGGGTCAAGCCGTCTAATGGCGAGTATGACCCTCGAGTGAGTTTGGCAGATCAAGAAGCAGAGGGCGAGGCTGAGAGAGCCGCCGAGGAAGAAGAAGAGAGCGAGGAGGAGGAGGAGGAGGAGGAGGAGGAAAATGAAGCCACTGCGGAAATAGATGAAGAGGGAGACGCCAGCGATGGAGAAGAAGGGTCAGACAAAGAATCCCTAAATGGCGGTATGGAAATTGCAAACTCAGATGATGACGAAGAAGATGACAGCGAAATGGAAGCGGAGGACTCTTTTGGTGGCTTTGACGAGGAACCAGAACTCGACGAAGAATCCGAAGATGAAGCTGATGCCGCACAGAAACAACACCAAAAGGAGCTTGAAGCCGAAGCATTGGGTCTCCAGCCGGTAAACGAGCCTGGGTCGTCTAAGAAATCGAAGAAAGGCCAGGGAGCCAAGTCCAAGAAGTACGCCGCCGAAAAGAAGAAGGCTGAAGAAGAACTTGAACAGCAAAAGATGATGCTTAGCAGGAAGAAGCGTAAATTGTTGGATAAAATGCTGTACTCCAACAAGAAGAAAGAGGAAGAAGCAGAGAAGCTCAGGAGGAAACGACGGAAGATTGAACAGGGCCTCATGAAATAAAAAAGATTTTATAACCGATGATGACGTAGATATAGAATAAAATCAAAAGATGAATTAAAAACTGTTTTCACTAAATACAACTACGTATCTAAATATTCTCCCTGCGTGATTGTAGCTAAATTCTCCAAGTAATAATAATAGTTCGATATCAACCAGGGCTCACTGTCAGTCGCACGTGACAGGTTCTGGGCCTGAGGAGGTTTTAGTTAGAGTCGCCAAGTTGATAAAGATTGGACTGCAACCAATCTTTCTTTCTTTCTTTTTTTTTTTTTTTTTAACTTCTACTCCATGATGGAAATCGATGATAGATGATCTTATTGAGTCTCTGAAAGGCTGTTTTGTTCTGCTCGTAACCTTGGATCCATGTTGATGTTAATAGGATGTCGTCACCGAGCTCCAGCGTTGTTGTTTCCCCCAGTCCAAGGAAGTACACATCGCTTTTCAATCCAGACGAAATACAAAGCAACCAGGAAGCTCAGTATGCTGCTACCGGAGGAGTCTCATCTTACCCTGACTTTGGGAATGGTGATAAACTAGAGGATGATCGTGGTTCAAGCGAAATCCGTGGCTCTAGGGATGATGAATTAGAAATACCACTCACAGACGACGTTGGTGATTCTGATGACGAAGAATATGAGCCTCCGTCTTCATTTAAAGAGCTAGAGGGAAGCCCTCCGAGGTTGAATAAATTCCATGGGCCACCATCCACCTGGAGAGGATGGACTAGACGAGAACGGCACGAATACGCTGCATTAGAAACAATGCGGTCAAGAGATCTTTCTATTCATCTATACAATTCGTTTATGCTTAAGAACAAAGCAAAGAAAGCGAAAGCCAGAAAACTGGCAACAGGAACGTTTAATGGAGCTTCAAGTGGAGAGAAACGAGATTCAATGCCCCCTTTCGCTCCCAACAGAGGCTGGACCGCGTGGCCTATGCCTACCGATGAAGTTCCAAGAGCGGATGAACGTATAAACAAAGACCCGGACGATGTTTGGACACTGAGCATGGCGCCGGATAATAGACCCAGTGCGGAATTGGAAGAATGTATCGTTGCACACATGATGAGAATATCCAGACAAAGGTTCGAGGCAAGGCCCTGGGACTGGCGTGAAGCTCAACGGTTTGAGAGGGAAGGATCACCATTAGGGCATGATAGTGAAAGTGTGCTAGTCAAGGACGAAAATGGATCCGATGACTTGTTACCACCAAACCCTGATCTTCATCCTGTAATTCAGACTGATGATGAAGAGTCTAGGAAGCTTCTTCGCCCGGAGGCAAGAAATATCCTAGAAAGGCTTGACAACCTTTTACTAAACCTCCAGGCAGCACGGAGTACATGTGCTGCGGTATCCCGGAGATCAAAAAGAGAGTCAAAATTGCCAAATACAGGAGCCAGAAGCAGCACACTAAATGACGAGGCTAGGCCCCCAAGTCAAATAAATTACGCTCACTCTGTGGTAGGATCTGAGGACGGTGCCAATAGTGAAGATGATAAGACAACGTCCACTTCACCATTACAAGGCCGCGAAAATAAGGCCGATAGACTCGAATCTCACCTCCCTTCTCAAACAAGCTCTCAAAAACACCCAGTACGTTTCGGCCTTCGCGACTGGAGTGAAGTTCTCGGCGTGGCATCGTTGACTGGATGGCCGACAGCGGCAGTCATGAGGGCTTCTCGACGGTGTGCAGACCTGTTTGGAGAGGATCAGGTGTTTAGAACTATGTACGAGAACACAGTGCAACTTGGGAAAACAGAAGATGGCATGCCGTGCTGGAAACATGCAGAGTCAGATCAGTCAGATACAGAAGCCAAACTGACGGAGAGCCGGCCAATGTTCAGTGGCATTGACAATCCAAAACAAGACGAAAGATACTGTCCCGTTGCAGGCTGTCCGCGTCAACTGAGAGGGTTTTCTAGGGCGTGGAATCTTAACCAGCATCTTAAAAAGGCCCATGCTGATCTGTTGGCGGAGTCGAAAATTCAACTTGCCAAACGGGTGCATAAATGACATTATATTTAGCAGTTTTCAGTAGCTATCAATCATTGTAGCTATCCTACCAGCTTCCTGCTATTCAGAATACAAAGTTTCCTTCCTCTCCTCTCAGCGTCCTTTCATCAATAAGCTTATATCGCCGAACCGAGATGCCGTCTTGGCGCCTCAAAGAGCTTCCAAACAGCCGGAACCGCTGCAAGCAGGATAACACTTCTACAACAACCACAACAACAACACCAACAACCTATGCACCAGCAGTAGGAATAACAACTGGAGCTCGCAAGCAATATATCTCGTCTAGCTAATTCCACAGGCTTAAGCTGCCATTCCGAAGTCACTGTCTTACTCCAGAGTGCTAGTCACTTTGTCCAATCTTCGGCTTCTGTTTTGATCCCGGCTACTTAAAGAACGCCCTGTGGTCCCCGCCTCCTGCATGAGTCAAGTCAGCATAGCTCAGCCATCCAGGTTAAATAGCTGTCCTGGCCTCTATTCTTTTCTGCCACATTTACCATGATGACAAGTGCTCTTCGTTCGATATCTAAGCAGTTTTCTCGATCGCATATTGCATTCTCTGCTCGCATTCCCCCACCGTCCTACGGAAGACGACATTACGCAATGCATACAGTCCCTCAGGTAAGTAGGAATATTTTGATATGGCCTATTGAGATAACATCTAACGTGGAAACCACTCTAGTTGAAAGATAAATCTTTATTTATTGAAAAATGCTACGTTAATGGAGAATGGGTAGATGCGGGTTCTGGAGAGACATTTGAGGTTCAAGGTACTGTCCTCCCGTCACCAAATGTATGATTTCAAATTCTGACTATTACCTGCTATATGAAACTCCATACAGATCCTTCAACTGGTAAACTCATTGGCACCTGTCCAGAATTCACTCCCGCCGACACACAGAAAGCAATCGATGCCGCTGTTTCTGCGTTCCCATCTTTCCGAAAGACCACTGGCCGCGAACGCGCCAGGATGCTACGAAGATGGCATCAGTTGATGATAGACAATGCCGAAGACCTAGCAACTCTGATCACATGGGAAAATGGGAAACCGTTAGCTGATGCGAAAGGAGAGGTCAACTATGCTGCTAGCTTCTTCGAATGGTTCAGCGAAGAAGCCCCCAGGATATATGGTGATACTATTCCGGCTACAGTTCCTGGAAACAGAATTATGACAATCAAAGAGCCTGTCGGCGTTTGTGGATTCATCACGCCCTGGAATTTCCCTGCAGCTATGATCACGCGAAAGATCGCACCTGCATTAGCTGCTGGTTGTACTGTTGTGGCCAAGTCTCCGGGAGAGACGCCGTTCACTGCAAATGCAATTGCTGAGCTGGCTGCCCGTGCAGGAATTCCAAAGGGTGTCGTAAATATAGTTACTGCATTGAAGAACACCCCGGAGATCGGTCTATCTCTTACAACTGCTCCGGAGATCCGCAAAGTATCCTTTACTGGCTCAACGGCAGTAGGGAAGCTACTTATGAAGCAGTCCGCATCTACAATGAAAAAGTTGTCTTTCGAACTGGGAGGAAACGCACCCTTCATTGTATTTGACGACGTTTCTGACGTCGACGCTGCTGTTGCCGGTGCCATTGCATCGAAATTCCGCAGTTCAGGTCAAACGTGTGTGTGCGCTAACCGTCTTTACGTCCAAAGAGGTGTCTATGATGAGTTTACATCTAAATTCGCAGAAAAAGTGGGAGGATTCACCCTGGGCCATGGGTTTAATGAAGGAGTTACACATGGACCCCTCATTCACTCCCGTGCGATTGACAAAGTACATGAACATGTCAGCGATGCTCAAGCGAAAGGCGGTAAAGTAATTATCGGCGGGAATAGAGCTCCTGAACTCGGATCGAACTTCTTTTTCCCTACGGTTGTTACCGAGATGACAAAAGATATGCGAATGGCATCCGAAGAAACCTTCGGTCCTGTAGCCGGCATTTATCCGTTCGAGACAGAGAAGGAAGTCGTGGACCTTGCCAACGCTGCTGAAGTCGGCCTTGCTGGATATTTCTATAGCAAGGATGTGCAGCGCATCTTCCGTGTTGCCGAAGCCCTGGAAGTGGGCATGGTTGGTGTGAACACGGGCATTATCAGTGACACGGTTGCCCCGTAAGCATCTCACCCTTCTACTTTAGCACAACATCGACTGACTTTAAATCTAGATTTGGTGGAGTCAAACAGAGTGGATTTGGTCGAGAGGGTAGCAAGTATGGAATAGATGAATTCCTTACCATCAAGACGGTGACATTTGGAGGCATGGGAGGTGACCTCCAAGGTTAATGCCGTATCACATCACATAGGTAGCTAGTTTGTTTATATTAACAGGTTATATAGCATAAACAGAATGGTATAAGTATTGCTCTCAGTAGCTGGATGTCTTCCTGTGGTTATTTTCATGCAGAAATGACGTTCACATGAGGCAGTCAACTAATTGGTTAACCATTTGGCTGCTTTAATTACTTTGAAAATGACTTGCTTGCATGACCAACCTGCATCCAATAGATCCCATGGCCACCAAGGTCCGACCACACTAAATTAACTAGTGAATATACGGTAACTATCGAAATAAGGAATATATTAGGCCATCCTTTGTTATATTCGGCCGCTTATCCGAAAGTGATAAAGAATTACTCAACTACTGCTTGCTTAGACCGAAGAGGGCTCCTGTGGAAGCCTTCTATCCCAACTTCTTCATAACTACTAGACGGTTCCGACCAGCTCTGTGGATCGTAATAGAGGAAGATCTTGCAATAATATATATCCCAGCTTAAAGATGTGTCTTCTTTCTAATATAACATCGTGGCCGCCTCTGGGCCAGATTACATTTATGCAACAGAAAAGGGGGACACAAGATAATACACACGCCACAAATGTAAGGACAACAGAACAGTTTTTCCTGCTGCACTTGAGTAGTGTTATTTTAGGCATGATGACCTTTTCTAATTGATTCTTACTTGGAGGTTAACACATATATGCAACAGAACTTGAGGTTTACAGTGGTGCTTGAATCAAATCATCAGTTTCCGGAAGAGTCTTGTGAGGTTGTCGTTTGGCACAATATTTGCAGTGATGCCTGGACAGGACTTGAATTAAAGAGTTCTCCTGACTCTCAGTTCACTGTGATTAGTGAGAACACTTCAAATGAATGCTTCCGGAAAGCATTCGTTGCCGAAATACCGCTTCCTAAAGAGGGGAAGCATGCGGAGTTTACTATCAAATACAAACCAAGGGCAGACTGCGCATGGCAATGGGCTAATGAAATGTTGAAATCTAAGAATGGAGAGATTATTATCGAACCACCGAACCCTTTACCGAATGACAATACACACTCTCTGCAAAACTACTTGCATTCAATAAACAACAATATTGACGTTAAACCTGGGCGAAGTGACGTCGCAGGTGCTTTGCTTTGGAATATCAGCTGCCAGGTTGAGCCGGCCGTCAACGGAGAGAGCAAGACTTCCAAAATCTTGTTTGGTACCCCGAAAAACTATGTTCGAACCTTTTCTCTTGTTCGAGCTTCGGCATCTTGGCTAGCACCACGGCACGGGACGACAAGCTATAACTTGAACGAAGACGCTTTAGTCTCATCCTTCGTATACAGAGATGGTATCGTGTTGGTCGTGGTCTCTGTGAGCGGCATTGACAATGTTTTGACCGTCTTCCAATCTGGTAAGGAAGGTGAACTCATCATAAGTTCAAGAAATGACAACAACCGCGCAGCGAAGAGTGAGGCTGTGGCTGCAATTGCTAGTTCATTTGAGATAGCCATGGCTGCGGCAATATATGAAGCTCGAAAGAAATCGCAAAACTATTCAGTGGCTTCACAGCGTATATACCAAGCAGCTAATGACCAAGAGCTGGCTCAAACAGTGGTAGACAATGGGCTAACACCCAAATGGCAACCGGAGTGGTATGATGGATTGTCATACTGCACGTGGAATGCACTTGGTCAGAATTTGACTGAACAAAGTATTTTAAACACTCTTCAATCCCTTAAGGAAAATGGGATCCAAATTTCCAGCCTTATTATTGATGACGGCTGGCAGTCTCTGGATAATGAGGGCCAATCGCAGTTTGAGCGGGGTATAACACGTTTTGAAGCAAACCAGTGTGGATTTCCGCATGGCCTACAGCAAACAATTGCTAAGATCCGTCAAGAAAACGAGGGGATCAAGCATGTTTCTGTATGGCACGCTCTGTTGGGTTATTGGGGCGGCATTTCGCCTGCTGGTGAAATAGCATCCAAGTATAACACAATAGAGGTCGAAAGAACAGGGGAATTCGCCTCCAGCAAAATTAGAATCGTCGATCCCGATGATATACCTTCGTTTTATGATGACTTTTATACCTTCTTATCGTCAGCAGGTGTAGATTCAGTGAAGACTGACGTCCAATCTGCCTTGGATAGCCTTGAAGGCGCGAGCATTCGGCGGCGTTGTATAACAACGTACCAGGATTCTTGGTCCAGAACCTTGTCGCGGCATTTTCAAGCAAGATCCATATCCTGCATGTCCCAGACACCTCAAATCATATTCCACTCCCTCTTACCCACCAACAAACCTCGACTCATACTGAGAAACTCAGACGACTTTTTCCCAGATATAGAATCTTCTCACACATGGCATATTTTTTGCAATGCCCACAACAGTTTGCTGACAAGATATCTCAACGTAATTCCAGATTGGGATATGTTCCAAACGTCCCATTCCTATGCATCGTTCCATGCAGCTGCCAGATGTGTGTCAGGTGGCGTCGTTTATATAACAGATGATCCTGGAAAACACAACCTGGCTATTATTAACCAGATGACTGCCCAAACAACGAGAGGTGACACAGTGACCCTACGCCCCAGCGTTGCGGGGTACAGCAGAGATGTGTATAATAGCTATGACGATGGACATCTGTTGAGAATTGGGTCATTTACCGGCTGGGCGAGAACTGGCAGTGGATTCTTAGGTATATTCAATATTGCGTCAGAAGATACCTCCGCTCTCATCCCTGTGTCCGATTTTCCTGGGGTCTTATCGGGTAATGATAACGAATATATTATTCGCAGCCACAAGTCGGGGAACGTCACAAAACCAATGTATCAAGCTGATACCCACGCAATGGTGCTTGTGACACTGAGGCCAAGAGATTATGATATTCTCACCGTGTATCCTGTTTATGCATTTGATGTGCCCAAAAAGTCGAAGTCCTGTGCCGCAGGAACAAAATCGCGACTTAAGGTTGCTGTGCTGGGGCTGCTCGATAAAATGACGGGAGCCGCAGCTATAATCGGATCAGATATATCAATGGTCCCGGGAAATGACCTTCGGTTTAATGTTACGCTAAAGGCACTTGGAAGATTGGGCCTATGGATTTCTGACTTGGCAGAAAGGAGTATCACGGACAACTTCATGGTATTGATCCATGGGCTACCAGTGCCGGTTGAAACAGTGCAGCGAGGGATTGATAGCGAAAGCTGTATTCTGTCAATTGATGTTCTAACTGCTTGGAAGAAAATGGGTTTGGATTCCGGACGGAGTAATGAAGTGGTTGTTCAGGTACTGATGATGTAGTGAAGTGTTGTCAACCACGCTCGAGGCTTGAATTTTAGCAGTTAACTTACTAAGTAAACTCACCCAATTGTAGAGTTTTGCGCGGCAATCAGACCCACACCCCATGCTCCGCGCTTATCGCGTTAATATTTTTCCTGGTGCAAAAAGCTCAATCGTTAATGATATCGGTGCTTGCTTCTCTGTGTCAAAAAAGGCGTGATTATGATGCGGTCTTTGTTGTACAAGCCCCTTTCGAGGGACATACCTTCATTATCGTGTGCTTTATTTCGAAATGGGACCACAAGTCGGAAAACTTCGCTCTACCCTCCCAGATCAGTGCCCGGCGCCGTCCAAAGAAGATGCATTACGCAAAGATACTTAGCCCGGATGGCCGAGGCAGAGGCGCAATGGGAGGGTTGGGCAAATGAAATCAGAGAAGGGAAAAGGCAGAGCTTTCTAAGCTTTATGGAGGAAAGAGGGCTGATTCATTCAGTTATTGGGGGGTAATCTCAATAGTTTCCTATTTTTTTTATAGCTCTGACATACATTGCTAACCGATTTATTCTATTCTTTTTCTCATTTAGGGACCGTGATGCCTTGGATAAGATGATTACGAATAAACGAGTAGGGCTGTACGCCGGAATCGACCCTACAGCCCCATCAATGCATGTGGGACATATGCTTCCGTTTATGATTCTTGGATGGGCCTACGTACATGGGATGAAATCGGTCTGGCTTGTGAGTAACATCTGGTTTTTGAGACCATAAAGCTGTTAGGAGCTATTTTTCAAAGGCTATCTTCAGTTTTCGCCTCGGCTTTATTAACGTGAGGTGATAGTTGGGTGGTTCTACCTCAAGGGTTGGAGATCCTACCGGGCGAACGACAGCACGACCCGTTCTTAGCAACGCTTCTCGAAAAGCCTACATCGCCAACATGCATATGCAACTAAAAAAACTTGGAGCTTCATTCGAAAGATATGGAGGCAAGCACGGTTACTCGTGGGAATGGGCTTGGAGACGAGCACTCGAGAACAATAATACTTGGTGGAATAAAGAAACGCTAATTGATGTCCTGGGTACTCTTGGGCAACACGCAAGGATAGGAACAATGCTAGGACGAGAACCGTATGTTAAACCTCACCCAAGGTTTTTTTTTTTTTTTTTTTTTGGCTATGTATCATGTCTCCTAACGGCCGAGGGAATAGGGTAAAAACGCGCCTTGAGAGCGGAAGTGGTATGTCCTTTACCGAATTTTGTTACCCGATAATGCAAGCATGGGATTGGTGGCACCTTTATCAGAAAGGAGTTATGATTCAAGTCGGAGGCTCTGACCAGTCTGGCAACATTCAATTCGGAATTGATACCATTAAGCAAGTCTTAAAAACCTCGCCGATAGAAACTAAACCAGGCGAAGACCCAGAATTATCAATGCCGTTTGGACTTACAGTGCCTTTGCTCACTACATCGACGGGGGAAAAGATTGGCAAATCTGCCGGTAATTCGATATGGCTCGACAAGGATATGACGTCAACTTATGACCTTTACCAGGTGAGTATATATATACTGTTACCTTTCTCGCGTGTGATTACAAGACTACGGACTGACAGAAATAGTACTTCATGCGTCAACCTGATCAAGACATGGAGCGGCTACTAAAAATGTTTACGTTTCTCCCAACCTCCCGCATCCCCGAAATAATCGAGGAGCATAACAAGGCCCCATCCCGTCGGGTTGCTCAACACACTCTGGCGCAAGAATTTGTGGAGCTTGTACATGGTCCTAAGGAAGCTGAGGAAGCATCCAAGGCCCATAAAGCCATTTTCCAACCTCAGGGCTCAACATCAACCAAGTCAGACGCCAAGTCAATACCTTTATTGCCCTCTGGAATTCCGGAATTTATCAATGCTGGAGTAAACAAAAAAGCCCCGCAGATGAATGCTTTTACCGCCCCCACACATCACCTAGTTCTACCTCGCTCTCTAGTTGTCGGACAATACTTCCACAAGATTCTCTACTCTGCTGGAATGGTCTCCTCCAAACAGGAAGGACATCGAATTATTGTCAACAACGGAGCATCCGTTGGCTGCATGCCCAGTGGTGCGGAGCAAATGGGTGACGCACTAAGTTATGTCCCTCTCAGAACATGGCCCGCTGATGTTACAGAAAAATTCCTCATTGACGGGAGCTTGCTGATTCTGCGAATCGGGAAATGGAGAGTTAAAATTATCAAAGTTATCAGTGATAAGGAATTCGAAGAACAGGGCTTGACTGTACCGCAGTCAGAACCGGAGAAAGAATCGATAGCCGAACAACAAAAAGACCGAGATCTGTTCGCGAAGAAACGCAGAATTGCTGGGCGACAAGTTCAACGGCCTGGTATTGCCGGAGGCTCTGCTGGCGGCCGGAAACCAAAGATTGTTTCACTCCAGGAATGGACTGACCAAAAGGAGAGAGAAGAAGAAGCAGAGCTGGCGAAGGAGAAGGAGCAGCGACAGGCGTGGCCATGATACCTCATTTCTTCGTTGCTGATTTCATTTCGAGCGTTGTCGTTATACACGGTGCATGCTGTACACTAGTTTTCTTCATTGGGTTACGGTTTTCCTTTAGTGTTTGGCGATTGGATGGCACTTTAGATCTCCCTGGGTCAAATCACCTTATGCTTTAACGCAGTTTTGTATAATAATACTATATACCAATCTCACTTGTATTCTGTCTCCTTGGGCTTTCTCCGTGTTCTCCATGGAGTATCAGGTACAGTAGGTTAGTACCACTGGGGTGGCGGGGACCGAGTTGATTACGTAATGACTCGGAATGGAACATAGATATTACGATTTGTCACGTGCCGCGTCGCGCTCTACGCGTTTTCGTGTTCGTCTGATAAGATAAGCAAGCACTGTTAATGGGAAATCCCAAGGGGGATTTTCTTCCAACGTTCGTCCATCGACACACACCTAGCTGTTACTGTTCTCGTTCAGCTTCAATTTCTAGCACTGTCTCTCATTTACCTGCTATTATTATTGTACATTGATGCACTCCAATCCCCCCCCCTCCATTGCTTTCTTTAATTCCTTGTGAGAATGGGATCATCCGCCCAAACGACGCCTGCTCCGTCTCGCGTCCTCAAGCGGTCAACACCAAGTACACAGAACATGAGCAAGACCCAAAAATCCATCTTGGGATTCTTCCAGCCTAAATCGTCTCCTTCGGCTCCATCAACCTCCCAGCGAAGTTCCAATCTACCAGCATCTTCTCCGTCTGGAGCCAGTCCACTCAGCGAAACAACCACCAGCTCGGTGAGAGCCAAATTTTCGAAGCAGAGGCTAGATGACGATCAAAATATTACTCCAGTTCCGAGTAGTGATGCAATTGAACCTCCCGAAGAAGACACACCGACCGCTGTGAGGAAAACATCTGCAGGGAACCATGAGTTCTCTACCTCTAACACATCCAGCAGACGGGTATGCTACCAATGTTCCCAGAAGTACCTGCTGTATTAGTTTCTTGAATATCTGGACTAATTATTATCTAGGCGAGGACGGCGGTTAAAAGTTATGAAGAATCTGAGGACGAGGATGTTGTCCAGCCAGGGAGAAGAAACGCACGGGGGCGGTCTCAGAAGCGAAGAAGAACTGGGGATCTCAGTAGTGACGAAGAATGCTTTAAGCCCGATGAGGATGATGACGAAGATAAATACATAGATGGTATGGTCATTGCGCCGTTAAGCATAAGTTTTAACGATTGAGCTGACCCATTGCAGATACTGATGACTTCGTTGTCCCAGACGATGAATCAGAAGAAGAATTGAAGTCATCTAGGAAACGAAAGCGTCCTTCCAAGGCACCGTCTAAGAAAGAATCCAGCAGCCCACCACCTATTCCTGGTGATGACATGGACTTGGAGATCCCTCAGTGCACGTCTGCTTCCACCCAAAAGTGGCGCTATGACCCCGACAATGTAGAACCATACCAGCCTCGAAAAGCTCTAGTCAAACCAGAGACACACTCCAGTAGCAAACAAAAAAAGGCCCATATGACGGAGCCAGAAAATCGATACCCATGGCTTGCTAATATTATGGATATGGATAAAAATCCACTTGGTCATCCTGACTATGATCCCCGTACTTTATACATCCCACCTCTAGCCTGGACCAAATTTTCGCCATTTGAAAAGCAGTATTGGGAGATCAAACAGAAATTCTGGGATACCATTGTGTTTTTCAAAAAGGGGAAATTTTACGAGCTATACGAAAATGATGCCACTATAGGTCACCAACTTTTTGATCTCAAACTTACGGATAGAGTCAATATGCGTATGGTCGGAGTTCCTGAAATGAGTCTTGATCATTGGGCCAACCAATTCGTTGCAAAAGGATTCAAGATTGCTCGCGTGGACCAGTCAGAGTCTGCATTAAGCAAAGAAATGAGAGAACGTGAAGATAAAGGCAATAAGATGGGAAAAGCACAGAAAGAAGACAAGGTCATTAAACGAGAGCTAGCATGTGTTCTGACCACTGGAACCTTGGTGGAAGGGTCAATGATTCAGGGCGATATGTCCACATACTGCGTGGCAATCAAAGAGGCTATTATTGATGGCTTACCAGCTTTTGGTATATCGTTTGTCGATACAGCTACCGGGCAGTTTTTCTTATCTCAATTCGTTGACGATGTGGATATGACAAGGTTCGAGACCTTTGTTGCCCAGACCAGACCCCAGGAATTGTTACTTGAGAAATCTGTTATGTCTACCAAAGCCCTCAGAATATTGAAGAACAATACCGGCCCAACTACTCTCTGGAATTATCTGAAGCCCGGGAAGGAATTCTGGGAGGCTGATGTCACCGTTCGGGAGCTTGACGCAGGTGACTATTTCGTTTCGGAAGACAAAAATCATGCATCCGCCTGGCCGCAGGCATTGCAAGACGCTCGAGATAAAGATTTGGTCATGTCTGCTTTTGGGGCTCTTTTACAGTATCTTGAAATGCTAAAAATTGGACGAGACCTCATCACCATAGGAAATTTCACTTGGTACGATCCAATCAAGAAAGCATCCAGTCTCGTACTGGACGGGCAGACCCTAATCAACCTTGAAATATTCGCAAACACATACGATGGGAGCTCGGAAGGAACACTGTTTCAACTACTCAACCGCTGTGTTACGCCGTTTGGGAAGCGACTGTTTAAACAATGGGTTTGCCATCCCCTGATGGATATCAAGAAGATCAATGCCCGGCTTGACGCTGTTGAGTCCCTGAATGCAGATAGCACAGTGCGTGAGCAATTCTCGTCACAGTTGACCAAAATGCCGGACCTTGAACGGCTTATATCTCGAGTTCACGCTGGTACATGCAAAGCCCAAGACTTCGTACGTGTACTTGAGGGATTTGAACAAATCGAGTATACAATGGGTCTTCTGAAGGAAGCTGGGTCTGGTCATGGATTAATCGGCCAATTGATCTCTGCCATGCCGGATCTCAACGGTCTCTTGAAATTCTGGGAGACGGCATTTGACCGCGCTAAGGCTAGAGAAAGTGATATCTTAGTCCCAGAGGAAGGCATTGAGGAAGAGTTTGACGCATCCAAAAAGAACATTGAACAATTGGAGGATGAATTAGAGCAGGTACTACAACGGACCAGGAAGGAGTTAAAATGTTCAACCATTGTTTTCAAGGATAATGGCAAAGAAATTTACCAACTCGAGGTTCCGATTAAGATCAAGAACATACCAAAATCTTGGGACCAAATGTCCGCCACGAAGCAGGTTAAGCGATATTACTTCCCAGAGCTAAGAGCATTGATTCGAAAACTACAGGAAGCTCGCGAGACACATGCTCAGGTTGTGAAGGGTGTTGCTGGCAGATTTTATGCTCGATTTGACAAAGACTACTCGAGCTGGCTTGCAGCTGTAAAGATAATTGCCCAGCTTGATTGTCTGATTGGATTAGCCAAAGCTTCCACTGCACTAGGACATCCAAGTTGTCGTCCGATATTTGTCGATGATGAGCGCAGTGTACTTGATTTCCAAGAACTCCGCCACCCCTGCATGATGCCCAATGTTGGAGACTTCATTCCTAATGATGTCAAACTTGGAGGGGATACATCAAATATTAACCTTCTGACTGGCGCAAACGCAGCAGGAAAGTCTACAGTTTTGAGAATGGTCAGTTTAGCCTCTACACCCGGTTTTGTTACCCTCAACTTACCTCTATTAGACTTGCACGGCAGTTATCATGGCACAAATAGGTTGTTATGTCCCTTGTGAATATGCCCGCCTAACTCCGGTTGATCGTATTATGTCCAGGCTTGGGGCTAATGACAACATATTTGCTGCTCAATCCACCTTCTTTGTCGAGCTTTCCGAGACCAAGAAAATTCTCTCTGAAGCAACCCCCCGTTCCCTGGTCATATTGGACGAACTAGGCCGTGGAACTAGCTCTTATGACGGTGTTGCCGTGGCACAAGCAGTACTTCACCATGTTGCTACTCATATAGGCGCTCTAGGTTTCTTTGCTACTCATTATCACTCACTCGCAGCTGAATTTGAGGGGCACCCTGAAATTGCTGCTCGCAGGATGCGGATTCATGTCGACGATGCTGAAAGACGTGTGACTTTCCTCTACAAACTAGAAGATGGGGTCGCCGAAGGCAGTTTTGGAATGCACTGTGCCTCAATGTGCGGCATTCCATCCAAGGTGGTTGAAGGTGCAGAAGTCGCTGCGAAGCAGTGGGAACACACAAGTCGGATGAAGGAGAGTCTAGAGAAACGAAAAGGCGGTGGACTGATTGGTCTGGGCTGGTGGAGTGATGTTTCCTGGATCTTAAAGGAGTCTGCGCAGGCAGCTGATGAGGCTACTCGGTCAAAAAATGGTGACCGTGGGGTTGAGATACTCCTCAAGGCCATTGAAGCGTTATAATCTTTACGCACAAATAACCTTGCAGCGTTCAGAGTATCTATCTTTCATTGAATATCTGCTGTATAACTACTTGGCGTGGATAGTAACGCTACGCCATTATTCATTCTAGCACTCGTGTGTATCATTACCGCTTACTTATAGTTAAGCATAGATATACTCACATCTCCTAGATTCTATATAATAACTAGACTTTAATCCTCGACTTGCAAGGTTCCGCGGCTCCTTTGATTCACTGGTTCCAGGGAGCAGGATCGTAACCATCCATGTTAGTCACATACTCTTCTCCGGCCTTGACCCAGCCCTTAATGCCACCTTCAAGAATAAGGCTCTGAATACCGCTTTCCCCTCGTTCCTGAAGATAGTCGGCAAACCAGCCTGCCGCCCGGGGCCCTCGGCCATTGCATGAACCTGTTGCATATATCAGCCAGCTATCATAGCCAAACGAAAGTAGTGTGTAAGCGGAAGGGGTATCTGACCACAGTAGAAAACGGCCTTTTTAATACCAGCCTGCTTGAGCAGTTTGTATAGTGTTGGGCGTGATGCGTAGAAACTTTGGGCCGGTAGGTTGATAGAGCCACGTATTGTTCCGCCCTGGAGACAATGAATGTGAGTATGAGTATGAGTATGAGCATGAGAATAGAGTGTCTGTAAGGATATTGGTATCTAGCTAGTAAGGCATGCCTAACTGTGCTCAACATCATATCTGGCTATGGAAGCCCGGTCGAGCCGTCGAGCCTTACCTCGTGGTCGACCCTGCGTACGTCAACTAGCACATAATCCAGCGGTCCATCACTCCTTGATAGCCACCCAAGGACTTCAGAGCGGCTTACAGCCCCGGGAGTCGCTGTGGGGTTTGGAAAGGCAGCATGCCATGGTGCGTCTGTCGATTGCTGGGCTGCCATGGCGAAGTAACTAGTAACTAACAACCTGGCTTTGGCACAATAACTATATAGAGGAAATATCCAGTTCTTCTAGTAAAAGGAGAGGCGTGAAATGAAGTGGAAATGTTTACGACGGAGGTTTTGTAGACTGCTGCCTGAGGGGTTCGGAAGTCTACCAACTGCGTATATGGCTGATAGTCTTGGCTGGCGGTTAACTTAGCTCGTTAGTTAGTTATTAACTAACTAGTGGATATTTAATTTGAGAAGCGTTCAAGAGGCTCGGCGATAGCTACGTAGTAATAGAAAGATCTGGTTTGATAAGAAACCCCTTGTATTTCGCTTATTGGAGCCTAAAGTAGCTAGGAGCCCCGGTGTTCAGGTGGTGAAAGAGAGGAAACACACAAGAGGGTCCAGCATGATATGGTTTCAGAGCAAGAACATGCTTGACGAAGGGATACATTCCAGCCAGACCGATATACCCAGTCCTTGTCCAAGGCAGGCAGCCAATGTTGGTCAAAAAACAGTAAGTACTTAAACCCAATACCATGGTGACAGCCCGTGAGAGATTATTGTTGCAAATCCTCGAGTAGTTCTGCGCAAGTTAACATGGAACTAGAGGGTCTCATCATCAACCTCAGAGTTCATGGGGCTTCCAGTTGCAGTAGTCCCATTGCCGCTGGAGAACGCTCCTACTGCCCAAAGAGTGTTTAGTGATACATCTGAATATGAATAGAGTGTTCCATCAATTATACCTTTGGCGAAATCTTCGTGAAGAGGCTCCTCCTTTACAGACACTTCACCCTTGATGGGAACCATCCTGTGTCTCGTTAGACATGGGATACTATACAGGAGATATCATGACAAAAAAGGGGAACTTACGCCATGGGGTCGGCCTTAACTCTTCCCCCGGCCTTTCCTTTTCCTCCTCTGGCCTTGGGAACCTTGACGGGATTGGCCTGGGTTTCTTCATTGCCGTTCGACTCCTCATCAGTGGTAATGGTAGCACCTTTCCCTTTTGCGGAGGATTTACGGAGCTTAGTGACTTTGTCACTAGTCTACTCACGCATTAGAAACGTCTCCCAACATCTAATGTCTTAAAGATGCATACCTTTTTTGGGCTACCGTTGGTAGGCGCAAGGGTACCATCTTCGGTCAAGGCAGACAGGATCTTACGTCTCGACTTGTTGAAGAGGACAGAAGCACTGGCGGCATTCTTAAAGCCTGCCTTTTCGGCCAATTTGTCATAGTCAACCTAGTGACGCGTAAGGATACGATATTAGCTATGTGTTTAGATCTTATGCAGATCGAATGTCATCGGTGAAAATTGACGCGGTCATATAATATCGTCAACTGGACCGAGACTCTCCAAGGGCAATTTACCTTGATATTGTTCAGGCCATCGGTAGAGCAGAGAAGGCCCAGCATGAAGGTGCGCTGTTCACCAGCAGTCAAGGTGTCCATGATGATTGGAAGGATAGATAAGTAAATTCTGATGATATTAGATCCCAAGATTGTGGAACTAAATCAGAAAATATGCCTAGAAGCAGAGGATTATGTGTGAGTTGTTGGATTCAGGAGCACTGTGGAATGTTGTTTTTCATAGGAAAACACGTTTGTAAATAAATAATAAAAAAGGAGTGCAACGCAATATCAGAAATGTTATGGGCTTCTCGGCAGAGGATCTCACTTTATTGCGCAGCATCCGGTTGAACAGAAGGTAGTCTGAGAGCAGATAGTATTGTTATATGAACCAAGGGTAGAGTGAAAGAGAAGAGCACTTACTTGTGGCTCCTTGCCTTCCAATAAATAGGTATTGGTTATAAAGCTGATGATACAGAAGGTTCAATTTATTATCTTGTAGAAAATCATGTAAGCGTTGGATGAGAAGAGACTGAAGAAAAGCTGAAGAAACCGTGAGGGTGTTTATAAGAAGAAGGTAGTGAAAAGAAGAATGAAGAGAATTGTAAAAAAAAAGCCCCTTTTATATTGTGGAAGTTGCCTACCAGAAACCCTCGAAACCCTTGAAGCTTAGATTGAGAACAAAGGAAGAAACACAGTATTAATCTAGCTGGATATCGATTATGAGCAAACCACTGTTGGTAATCAAGCTAGACTTCAGCAAGGTAAAACGGTAGGGTGCTTGCTCTGGACAGAAGCACAACGAGGGGAGGGTATCATGCACTATTGACCGGGTATCCAGAACGCATTCGAGGTTGAAAGGATGGTACTATCAGTAGCCTTATCGTCCATTGAAATAAAAACTGGAAATGATTCCTAGAAATTGCTTTATGGTGCCCGGTTGCTCTTAATTAGGGTAAAGACTTGCTCCCATATCTCGGGGAGAAATCTCGAGGTTGATCTTGCTGGCCGGCTCTTCTCAGGTGCAAAAAATAGCACTTGATCTCTTCCCTTCCACCATGGCCTAGGCTGTGGATTAATGTTCATAAAGCTCACTGGGCGAACCATTGACGTGCAAGGGACTAGATCGGATATTGAGACGAGCGTTCGCTTTGGGTAGAAGTTAAACTTCATAGTCTCAACATTCAATGTTGCATTACGTGGGATTTTATTGAGGTACGCTCGTAGGTGTTCCCTTGACTGTTGGGTAAAGACCGGTAGGGAAAGGTACACTTGGTTCACGAACGGGGCGGCTGTAAATGAGACGAAGAGCATCGGTATTGCACCACCAAGGAGAACTTTTTAAGATAACTATTAACAATGGCATTATTGATTTTTTGGAAAGACGGTATACTCACTTGCAGGAGCTATATACCATGGGAATTCAGCCGCATAGAAAGCTGGGGCCACTACGGTGCAGGACACGACGAATATTAGGATAGTCGTGACTCGCATCAACCCAATAAAAGCAATCTTCCCGGTACCGGCATGATATATCACTACCTGTTTCGGCTTTAGGCGGGCCGCTGTATAGGACGTCAGCTTTATATAGCTTGGAGCGGATTGAGTGCAGGATGCAGACTAACTTCTGTTTTGAGCCGGTTGTGTTTTGGCTTGAGGATATCGAAGCGGCGCACGCAATGGGCCATTCTGAGCACTGACTGTTGACTTTTTTAACGGGGCTGGCGAACTAGAGAGAGCATCTGTACCTTTCTGGCGTGTCGGTACTCTGATGGTGATATCTCGGTGAATCCAGGAGCTTGACCGGAAGCTAAGACTGTGACGAGACCGAAGGCAAAACATAACTCAAAATATAGTACAAGTTGAGGATAAAAGTTTCCCTATAGGCGATAGTAGAATACTCCAGAATAGAAGCATCAATGGCAGTAGAAACGAGGTACAGTAAAACGTTTCTCGTCTCTCATTTCTCTTTGCGCGCCGAAGCGTCCAAAATACCATACTCACGTGACATTAAAGTTTCGGGATAAGCGCCGAGCCGCGAGGGCTTGGCAGGGCCTTATTTCCTCTCGGGGTTAATTTCGATGGGTTACCATCCATGCTGACTTTGGTTTATCAGGTGCTCGGAAGGGCATCAAAGGAAGGCAACGGTAGGACAGTACTCAGTCCCCACGATACGGGATTGCGGAGATTTGTTCTAGTCGGCCTGCCCTCATGTATATTTATATCTAGGTAGGCACTGGATATCCCATTCGTCGCCATCTGACATATTGGGCTGATTTTGTTCAATGTTAACAGGTTACCATGACATGATCTATCACGAAGCTACGATTTCTTGTTGCACGACTTACGGTGGCCATGGCAGTGTCAGGGCGGCCAGCTCCTGCCCTTTTAACGATGCTATTATATCTCCCGTTTCTCGGTCTGCTCTTCTCACCAGTTAATTGCTATACACCCGTATCCGATACTACTTTACGGTCGTTGCCTCGTCCAGGAAGCGACTTCGATATACACAATGGCGCAATCCTTGCTCCAATCTTACGGCCTAGGGTGCCTGGGACCCCAGGATCAATTGCTGTACTTGAACACTTCGTGAAATTCTTCAAAGAGAATTTACCAGATTGGAGGCTCGAGTTTCAGAACTCCACTTCAAAAACCCCAGTAACCGGTGATAAACAGATTCCGTTCATCAATTTGATAGCTATTCGCGATCCCCCATTTGCCAAAGTTGGCGATGTCAGTAGGTTGACTCTGGCTGCTCATTATGACAGCAAATTCACCCCGGAAGGGTTTATTGGGGCGATAGACAGCGCTGCACCGTGTGCGATGCTATTACATGCCGTAAGAAGCATTGATGCGGCATTGACAAAAAAGTGGAAGTCAATGCAATTGAGTCCCACTGATAATCTTGACATCGATGCGCATCAGGGTATTCAAATTTTCCTGTTAGACGGTGAAGAGGCATTTGGCGAGTGGACTGCTACAGATTCCCTTTATGGAGCTCGATCTCTAGCTGAACACATGGAACATGACTATTATCCTGCTCTCTCCACGTTCAAGACGTCATTATCAGCCATAAGGCTGTTTGTCCTCTTCGACCTACTAGGAAGCAAAGATCCTGTCATGCCATCTTTCTTTGCAACCACCCACTGGGCGTATAAGCATCTAGCTCAACTCGAACAACGACTCCGTACACTTGGGCTATTTAAATCAGATCCAGACCCTAAGAAGGGTGCTCCGAAGGCATGGTTTACTGAGGGAAACAGACCATCAGACAGGAAATTCCTGTCCTTTATTTCGGATGACCATATACCATTCATGCAGCGGGGAGTTGAGATCCTCCACCTGATACCTTGGCCATTCCCAAGAGGTATATGGCACACAATGGCGGACAACGCAGACAATCTTGACCCTCCTACTGTTGAAGACTGGAGCACCCTTATCACTGCATTTGCTGCCGAGTGGATGGATCTCGAGGGATTTTTCGACACGAAAAAATCAAAGCAAGCTAGACTAGACGTGGAAGACAAGTCGGAGCTGTAAGCCATTTTATGTTACATTTAGAAGTTTGTTAATGTTGACGTGGCGACCTTCCTTACTCGGGGTATCTCTGTCTCTGCCTTCAAGTGTCTCCCTGTCAAAAGCCGACATGCATGTTATTTTCAATGATTAACAACGCCATGGACTAATAATTCTTTCCTAGCATTTAGGGGACCGTGACGGGATATTTTCATTTATCAGGCAGTTTTCCCCTTTGTTTTACATTCTTCAAGAAGAGCTTCAACCTCCGGCTCGATATCCACAGCATAGATGGCGCTCAACTCATCCAGGAAATATTTTCGGGAAGGCACTTTCGTTCTATTTTTCTCAAGAAACAGCCCAGTCTCGGGCATTGAACCGATTAATCACAATCGTTAATAAATAATGTTCACCTAATTGGTCCAGATAATGACAAATGCTGCAAGTTGCAGATAAAAGTCGTTTGTGTTGTTATACTCTATTTCATGGTTGCTATCTAGTCAGTCAGGGGATATTGAAAACGGCCTTAGGGGCCAATCATCGGACACTATGTTCTAAAAATATGTACAACTGGGAGCTGCTTTCTTAGCAACAAAGGAAGAATACACTTCAAATACCAAGGAGGCTACCCAGCCAGAAGCCAGCGAGCCATGGTGCTCCCCACAGCGGCGAGAGAGCCGATCTCAGCAATCCAGGACCAGGACAAACACCACTTAGTCCCCATCCAATACCAAAGGCAACACAACCAACCACAAACCTCCAATCAATATCTGCTATTGTAGCAGTTGGTAGGCTGAATCGGTCAGCCAGAAGTGGTGGTTTCATACCATCTTCGTTGCCGTATTCAGTTTTCATATATAAATAGGACAAAAGACTGGGTCCGACACCGAATACCATGACAAGCGCAAGAGATGGATCAAACTTGGCAGGATCAAACCAGTGGAAGAAACCAAGGACCTTCTCTGGGTTCGCCATGCCCGTTATAAGCAAGCCTAGACCGAATTGGAGCCCTGCAATGCAGCTGTAGACCACGTTTGAATTGGTGTAACGGGGCAACAGAGCTGGAACTAGGAATGAATTGAATGCCTGGGAAATGGCAACGGTAGAGAACATGAATGCAACTTCATCTATGGATGGGTAGACGGGCAAGTAAGCTGGGCGCCCATCCGGTGGAGGCGAGACCGTCGCCCCAATTCCAAGATTTGCAGTGACCAGTGCGGTGATAAAGAAGATTCCAGTTGCAATGAAAGACCGTGGTGATATTCGAGATATACCACAGAGCATATGTCCGGATGTGCATCCGTTACCATTCTAGATACGCAGGTTAGCTATGCTGCCCAGATCTTGTTGGTCTATCAGCCGGACGGGACGCTGTCAAGCGAACTAGCTACCTACCTTCGTTCCCCATCCAACCAGGAAACCAATTCCAGCGAGTGCAAGCGCAGCTCCCCATGTTGCCGGCGGGGTAGCATATGGAGGTAAGAGTGACGGTGCCAACAGGTAGACCGGGACAATGCTCGATACCATTCCAAGTATCACAGGGACATTTTGTGTGTTGGGGTTTCCCACGCAGCCTGACAGGAGAGACGAGATACCGAACACCCGGCCATTGTTTTGCAGTAGCCCGTATGAGCCCTGGTATAAAAGCAGCGCCCCCAGGGACGTATTGATAGGCGTGAATGGCATCTCGATGTTCAGGATAACTAAATGTTGACCGAGTTGTGATCCTTTTTGGCGCGATGCCACAGCCTCTTTAAGCTGCCAGGCGCAGAACCGGCGTAGAACGAGGTATAAGAGCCCGCCGCCATGCCCACCATCATGCAGGCTGGCAGCGGGGAAGAGAGATTTCGTCCATTCACATCCATGGCCAATATGCCGGAAGCCTGGCAAGGGCCGTCTGCTTGCCAGCAGACAAAGCATCGGCGAGCACTCCACTCAAGGCTCGGGATTCGCGGCTTGGTCCCCTAGCGCTGATGGCGACTAGCAGTCCATCTATACTTGCAGCTGCATATAAACTATAGTTACCCCGGGGGGCTCTGTAGAGGAAGACAGAGAGCACACGACTGGCCAGTTGCCCATGATGCTCTGTAGTTGTGTCGTAGCGGTGCTGTCGGAAGGAAAGGAGAGTGGCCAGCAGTATAGTTAACTAACTAGATAACTAGATAACTAGTTAGTCAAGGAAAAGTTGCTGGCCAAACCAAACACCAAACGGCCCTTAGCTAATTGACTGCTCAGTAACTAGCTGGTTGAACACAGCCGGGTACCAACAGCGCCGCAGTACTGTGATGGAGGAAGGATCGCACAAATCGAGGACGATCGAAAACCCCTTTGTAAAGCCCGAGAATCAGAGATGGAGCGTCTCCTTGCATCGATCCCTCGTTCGAAGCGTTTCACCTCCGCCGGCCAGGGCCAGGAAACGCCGTCGTGAAGGCCAAACCCCCCCTAGGGTCGCCGATGAAGATGATACGAAGCCCGAAGATCAGCCACAGAGCGAGCTGAAGGTCGATATCGCGGCTATCGAGGCTGGAAGAGAGGATGTTGAAGACCACCTCGAGGTATTTTCCGCGCGCCTCCGGGCTTCAACCCGGCCTGAGCTGCCGCAGGTCCCTCGGCTGGATCATTCGGCGTGGAGGGACCTCTATCAGAGGAACCAGCATGAAGACGGCAGGCATTTCGTCGTCCATCAGCATGATCATCCCATTGCTGGCCCGCACTACGATCTCAGGCTGCAGTTTTCACGGACCAGTTCGTTGAGCTTTGCCATCATGTATGGCCTGCCAGGGAATCCAAACAGCAAGCGACTGAGTAGAAATGCTACCGAGACAAGAGTGCACAATGTATGGGTACGTCGACATGCCATGGTACGCCGTTTGGTCCGGAGAGACGTTTTATTGACGGATGAATGTACGGAGTAGAATCACTTGATTGAATCTGCGTCTGCTGCATCAGGCAGCATGATAATCTGGGATACTGGCGAGTACTCCGTGCTTCCATATTACGGCAGTGATGCCCTACAAACAGACAAATCCGATGCAAGCCTTTCTACAGAGGAGCAGCCTACAGAAAGTGAAAAGCTCCGAAGAGCATTCCGTCAGGTAAATGGCCAAATAATCTTCATGAACGGAAAGTAATCACTGCGTTGCATCTCTAACGACTTCATCGCAGCGGAAAATTCGGCTGAGACTACACGGCACGCGACTGCCACCTAACTATACGGTAACTCTTCGACTCACACGGGACAATGATAAACCAGGACAACTGAAACCCCCATCAAGAAGAAGAAGGGCAGGTAGGCAGGTAGATATCAGACAGAGACCCGAGTTGACTTCATCAGACAGCGAAGAGCACGAAGAGAGGCCATCTTCAGATCAACCTTCATCAAATATCTCGCCCTCGCATTCTGACCAGGAAGACGAAACCATACGCCAGACAAACGCGTATAGAGGGGCGACAAATTCAATTTCTTCCATCCACCAACGGACTTGGTACTTGACCTTGGACCGTGTCAATTCGGGTTTTGATAGGCGTGTGGGCAGCACCCGAGCAGTTCACTGGACCAGAAAAGAAGAAACGAGCCCCGGAAACGGAGCCAGTCCCCTGGGATTCGAGCCGTTCTTCGTCCGGGGACCAGACTTCGAGCGAAGTATCCTCACCGGAAGATTGGGCAGCGATGTTCTCCATGATGGGGCTGTTGTTGGCTTTCGCGGGAGGAAAGGATGGCGCCCCGTTCTCGAATAATCTAACTAACGAATTCCATCAATCACAGCGTTACCCCAAACCAACTCTCTTGACAGACACTGAAGTTGCTCGTGGAGTTCTACTTTTTTTAGAATTTTTCCGGCCTTCAAGCTCCAATCCAAAAGCTTAGGAGCCAACATGCGCTGCCCAATCAGCCCTCCGCAATTAGTTATAAAAACAGCCCAAAGTCGACGTCCCTCTTCAAGACGTCGATCTCGGTCAAAAAAAGCCGGGGGTGGCTTCTTACACAATCAAAGAACGGGTTTCTATTAATGTTTTCCCCCATTGCCAGTGGAGCTGCGCTCAACCACGTGTGAATACAAGTGACCGCTATTTGGGCTTGGGTGGAGGAGACGAAGGGAAAGTACGAAGTACGAGTTGGATGGAGTCAAGTATCTGAGAGACGGAACAGCCTTCTTGTCAAAAGAACAGAGTACATGCGCTCTCTGGCCTGCCATGTAACCAGAGGGCTTCTTATCTGGCCTGCATTACTTGATGCAACCTCCTTCATGAGGTGGTGTTGCTGTGGCAGGGATAGTTAAGCTCCTCCTGCCCCCATATATGCGGGACCCTAAAGTTCGCCTTACCAACTCCTCGCGGAGTTGGATGGTGCTTGCGCTATGATGGACATTACCCTTGCTACACATGCACAGTTTCTACCTCTTCATTCGCTTGCTTTCGGAGGGCAGGATAATCTGGGCCTTACTTGACGTGAGAGTGGAGAGCTTCATCTCGTGAAATGCTCCCCGAGATAACGAAAATGAAAGCACTGCGATCGGGTATTGCGACTATGTCGGTACTTAAATAGCAGGCAGATTTCCTCAGGAATAAGATATTTTCTCTGTCAGGCTAATCTCGCCTGGTTAGTGAAGATGTTCTATACACTCTCTCTTTTGGCGCTTTGCGCTACCACGGCAACTGCATCTTATGGAAGCAATTTGAACTACCGCAGTCCTTCGCTTCATCATCCCTCCCTCGGTATTTCTGTACCCAAGGTCCTGAAGAGAACCGACCCGGCTATTGAGTTCGCACCCGAAAAATTGAACTTCACTCACGGTGTAGCGTCTGGAGACCCCTATGCCACCTCCGTCATCCTATGGACGAGATGTTCTCCACAATTTGACGATGTCAACGATAACAGCACCGTATCTGGTGATGTGCCACTTTACAACCCTGTTCCAGTTCACAAAGACACAGATGAACATAAACCCGTCTCCAAGGCTCCTATTTGCTTAGAATTTAAGGTTTCCACGGATGAGAAGTTCAAGAAGGTCATTGAGAAGGGCACTGTCTATACCAGTTCTGATGTCGATTATACTGTCAAGGTAAGCCGGTTCTATATTTTTACGTACACGGTGTTATCTATGGAGTCCAAGGTAAGATTTTGACACATACAACAGGTTGAAGCCACGAAACTAAAGCCGTTCACCGAATACTACTACCAATTCAATGTCTGTGACTCTGACAAGAAGAGTCCAATTGGACGCACCAAGACTGCGCCAGCTGAGGATGACCTGGTGGAGGATATCTCCCTCGCCGTCTACTCTTGTAGCAACTACCGTAAGTTTGACCACCATTACTGTAAAGATTTCAAATATTTAACTATTTCAATAGCCTTTGGCTTCTTCAACGCCTACGGAAATCCAGTGCGAAAGGATTCCGTTGACTACGTGCTTCATCTTGGGTATGCCTCGTTGATTATATCTTGTTTGCTGGATCAACCCACTAACTCAATTAATTTCGCTGGTTCTAAGTGATTACATCTATGAGTACCAGGATGGTCACTAGTAAGTCTCAGTCGCCCATAAATGTTCCTCCATGCGCATGATAGCTTACAGTTGACAATAGTGGCTCTGGAAAAGACATTGGACGAGTTCCATTGCCTGACCGTGATATCTTCACTCTATATGATTACCGCAAGCGTCATGCCACCTACAGAACTGATCTTGACTTGCTTGCCAGTCACCAACGCTTCCCTTGGATTCCAGTTTGGGATGACCATGGTACGGTTTAATTCTTAATAAGAAATTTGGCTGCCAGAATGATCCATTAACAATACCTGCTAGAGGTCGCCGATAACACCTACCGTGATGGGTCATCTAAGCTTAACAACACTGAGGAGTCCTTCGTTGCAGACGGTGGAATCAGTACTGACCAGAGAAAGATGAACGCTGTTCGCGCTTATTTTGAATGGATGCCTATCAGGTCTGTTATATTCACCTGTATTTTGATATCATTCCACTAACCTTCTGGCAACCAGACAAGTGGAAATGGATGACAACCTCCGTATTTGGCGCAACTTCCAGCTCGGCTCCCTTGTTGATGTTATCATGCTTGACACCCGTGTGTATGATCGATCTATTACCGACCTAACGTGGAATAAGGGCTACGTTAGCCAACTTCGCGGTGATGCTAGCCGCAGTTTGATGGGCTCTCGTCAGGAAAATTGGTTCTACCGCAACCTCATCGAGTCTGCCGAGCGAGGTGCTAAGTGGCGTGTCATCGGCAGCCAGGTCGGTACGTAACACGCCAGCTAGTTAATATACACTCGCTGTGTAATCTGACAGCTAATGGTGTCTCGATGCAGTGTTCTCCCACATTAACGAGTCTGCTGCCTTTGGTGCTGCCCGTAACCTCAACAATGATGCCTGGAGCGGTTATCAAGCAAATAGAAACCGCACGTTCAAGACCCTCTACGATCACAAAATTCCAAACAACATCATGATTGCAGGCGACAGCCATGCCAACTGGGTCAGTGATCTTGTCTGGCTTGATGAGGTCCCATATGATCCAAAGACCGGCGAGGGTGCCATTGGTGTCGAGTTTGCCGGGTCTGCCATCTCTTCACCATCTCCTGCTGGCAGTAAAATAAACCTTAAGAACTCGATTGAGAAGTCCAAGCTACTCGCAACCACCAACAAGGTCCTGCAGTGGTCCGAACTGTACTACCGTGGCTACTTCGAGCTGCACTTCAACCAGAAGGAAGTCCAGGCTCGGTTCTTTGGAACTCCCCATATCCGTGACCGAAACCCAGATGAGATCTCTCTGGCCAACTTCACTGTCAAGGCGGGAGCCAACCGCCTTGACCGCGGCAACGTAGGTGTTCCTGGCGGTGGCGTGGTAGAGAACGGATGGCTCAAGGGTGGAAAAGTTGTTCAGACCAACTTGACCAACAACACCGAGAGCGGAATGTGGCACATCAACAAGTAAATATAGTTATTCATTACGCAGCGTACATCAGAAATAAACAAGCATAATGTACATGTCCTTGGCCTTGCTTGCTTTTTCCCCGGTCCTGAGGCATTACAATATGCCACTTTCAGCATACATTGATGCTATCCCTGGCCCCAGGCAAAAAAGAATTAATTTATTACTGATAGTTCTGTCACTACGGAGTATAGAGACGGCGTTTAGGAGTTACCCAGCTACTCCTTAGAAAAGGGCCCAATCATTCTATCACCAGAAACTAGATTCAAGATCCTCCACCTCATTGAATCGGTCGATAGAAGATCCGTGATAATTGCTTTTTGATAGATAGCGACAAACAAGACTGAGTTACGAATGTTCCGGCCGGCAAGGAAGAACCACATTTTATAAGCAATTAACTAACTGGCCAACTAGACAAGCCACGGGCCGGACCCTAAGCCCGTTCTCCAGGCCTCAAAGGACGTTGGTCCGTCTGGCTTGCATTCTCGAGTCCGTCACAGCACCATCCATGCCGACGAAGAGGATCGCGAGAGAGGCCTTCGTGCCCCTCTACGCCTCTCACAGCACATCGACATGGATCACACCAGACAGAGATGGAAGAGATGAAGATGGATAACCTGATAGCTGGTTTTGGAGCTGTGAGCTAGCATGCAGCAAGCTGTGAAGCCATCCAGGGCCGCAGCCAACCAAGATTCTCAGACTCATGGCAGATCTCAGGATGCTTTAGCTGCCTGGCCGTTCTATCGAATGTGCTGGTCTGATAGGGAATCCTTCCCTCCAGCTTCTGGACCCTACGAGCCGGAGTTGTGCTGGGCTTATACATATATGCGGCGGACTCGCCTCTCCACTGCCTTTGAGATATCCTTTCGTGTTTCTGCTCTGCATCTCTATCTTCATCCCTCTCTCCTCCCCTTTTCTTCGATTGCGGGAGTTACAAGTTCCATATCCTTTTTGTTTTCCTATCATATTCTCACTCCGTATTCGCAGAAGGAAGCGGTGGTTGACGTCTTTGAAGAGAATGGGAGGGCTTCGTTAAGCAGCTACATAACTCGAGCCGAAGGAGTCCACCATCTGGCCTTGGAAGATTTTCCTGTCCACAGTATCTCTGGCTGTAAATGAGGAAATATGGCAGACTACTCTGTACGCAGAATACACAATTTGTCGATTGCGATTGGCATTTCCGGATCTTGCCTCACTGCTGTGGCATCAATTCCAGCCATCCGCGCAGTCATTGCTCGATACCAGCTGAAAAAGGAGAATGACCTGTATCAGTCTCTATGTCAGCTGTACCAAGATGAGGACGGACATGCTACCGAATTATCCTCCGAAGCGTTCTCAGACAGGTTCCAGCGAAGCTTGATCGCATTGGCCTCGCTCACAGGCGTCCTTGCATCTCTGGCCATTGCCGTACTGGATACTGATGGCCACGGAGTCTATAGCCGACCGATCATTCTGCAATGGCTGATTTTTACTGTTTGGGTAAGTGGACAGCCAGTATTTACCATATACTGTAACTATATACATCTATACTTGGAGTACCAAATATCGATTCTGACATACAACTTGATTAGGGGATGCTCTTAATACAGGCAGCTGCGCTGAGTGTTGAGCCTTTCTCAGCCAAAAGATATGAATTAGGCCTGTATAAGGCTGTCTCCTGCTGCTTCCTTTTATTTGTTCTGAGTGGTCAACTATGGTCCATCAAATCGATGGATGGATGGCAATACCTCTCCTCTCCTCATGGCATCGTCCTTCTGGTTCAGTTATTAGCCGGGCTTTCCAGCTGCTGTGCCTCAGTCTCTTTGCCTCGCCGACCTGAGCTGTATTTGGACGGGAAGCCTGTGGATCATCAGTTTACTGGCACCTTCTTCGGCCGCATTTCCTTCTCCTGGGCAGGACCTTTACTTAAATTCGCTATCAAGAACCAGACTTTAGAAATAGATGACCTCCCAGCGCTCGACTATGCAACCCGGTCTACGAACTTGCGAGATGTTTTTGACAAGGCAAAAAAGCCTGGTGAGAAACTCTGGAGGACGCTTGTACGAGTATACGCTTCTTCCTTGATTAGCCAGGCCCTCCTAGTTGTCTGCACGTCAATTTTTAACTTTGCGCCTCAGTATTGCCTGTTGAAAATACTGCGTTCTCTTGAGAGCCGCAACTCAGTTTCGTGGCATCCCCTGGATGCCTGGGTTTGGGTATTTGCTCTCGGAGGCTCTATACTCCTTTCTTCAACTGTCGAATCTTGGCTGTACTGGGTTGCACAATACCAGCTGGGTATTCCAGTATATGAGCAGCTATCCGCGGTCATATTTGCGAAGGCAATAAGGCGGAAGGATGTCAAAGGCCGACAGCAGGTCAATGGACAATCTGAGCAAGGAGACAAACAGGACTGTCCTCAGGGACCATTTGAGGAAGATGGTGAAGATGACAGAAAGACCAGACAAGCCACTATCAACCATATAGCCGTTGACGCCACCCGAATTGCCGATTTCGCGGCCTACAACTGCATCATTATTCTCATCATTGTCAAGCTGACTATTACAATCATTTTTCTTAGCGGCTTGATTGGCTGGAAAGCTCTTGGTGCTGGACTACTTGTGTCAGTGATTATAACTCCTATGAATATTTACACAGCCAAGAGATATAACTCGTCACAAAATACCCTGATGGACCACCGGGACCGTAAAATGGGAGTGGTTGCAGAAGCCCTCCAGGGTATCCGTCAGATTAAATTCTCTGCGTTGGAGAGCCAATGGGAGCGGAAAATATTCGCTGTGAGAGAAGCTGAGCTAAGTGCTCAATGGCAAACATTTATCTGTGAAATATTCCTGGTCACTATCTGGATAATTGGCCCTGTTATGCTCTCGGCCGTATCCTTAGGAGTTTATACCATTTTATACGGCTCGTTGTCTCCTTCTATTGCGTTTACCACTATTTCGGTGTTCACAGCCATGGAGTTTTCCCTGGCGGTTCTGCCAGAATTGGTTGCAGACTTTATAGAAGGCTTTGTTAGTGCGGAACGTATAGGAAAATACCTCGAGTCATCAGAAAGGATTCCAACAATAATTCCAAGTGAACATATCTCATTTGAAAAATCCACCGTGGCGTGGCCTACGGAGAACCTTGATTACAAGGCCGAACTGTTCACGCTTCAGGATTTGAACATCAACTTCCCATCAAAGGGGCTAAGCGTGATATCAGGGAAGACTGGCTCTGGAAAGAGTTTACTTCTCGCTGCTATCCTGGGCGAAGCTGACGTACTCGAGGGTGTTATTCGAGCCCCTGTTCCACCTCCACTAGAGGACAGATTTGACAGTAAGGCCACGAAGGCCAACTGGATAATTGACTCTGCTACTGCATTTGTTGCACAGGTTCCATGGATTGAGAATGCAACCATTAAGGAGAATATATTATTCGGGCTCCCTCTTGATAAAGAAAGATATGAGAAAGTCTTATTTGCCTGTGCATTAGAGAAGGACTTTGAAATGCTTCCAGATGGCGAACTCACGGATATCGGAGCAAATGGTATCAATCTCAGCGGTGGCCAAAAATGGAGAATATCATTTGCACGAGCGTTATATTCTCGTGCGGGAATACTTATTATGGACGATATATTTAGCGCCCTTGATGCCCACACAGGACGACATCTGCATATCCATGCCTTAACAGGCGAACTATCCGAAGGACGGACAAGAATTCTCGTTACCCATCACGTCGGACTCTGTTTACCGCAGGCTGATTACGCAGTCCACCTCGAAAATGGTGCTGTAAAATACGCCGGAACGCTCGTCGAGCTTCGACGAACAGGGACCTTGAGTGAGATCCTTGCAGAAGAAGATACTAAGCAGGAGGCAAAGAAATCCTCGCCGTCACTGGCTCTTCATAAACAATCTGCTGAAGGCGGCTCCGCTAATACTCAAACATGTGTTCAGAGACAAATAAAGGAGCCACCAAGGAAATTCCAGCAGGAGGAAGGTCGTGAGATTGGCGCCGTGAAATTGATCAACTACGTGAAATATCTGCAAAACGGAGGAGGGCTACCATTTTGGACTATCGTGATGTTTCTGTTCACCCTTTTTGCAACCTTGGGAGTACTCCGCGTAAGTTAACCTACCAAGCGATAGCTTTTCTCTGTCATAACGCTTACATTCCTGATGATGGTCTATAGTCATGGTGGGTTAGTATTTGGACCAGGTCCGTGGAAGAGATAGCAGAGCAAAAATTGGATATCATGTTCCATGTCACCAACCGCATCTTGACTCCAAAAGAGTCGCCCCCTGATAAGTTATGGTTCTACCTTGGTATATATGTAGCACTGTCAGTGCTATCATGTGTGGTCGGGTCTCTTCGATACGCAGCTTTCCTATACTCATGCATTCAGGCTTCACGGAGCATATTCAGGAAGCTTACATATACCATCCTTCGGACTCCTCTGCGATGGCTCGATACTGTTCCTCTCGGCAGAATCCTCAACAGGTTCACTTCAGATTTCAATCAGATTGATTCCAAGCTTCCATTTGATTTATCCGGCATGGTACAAAATGTTCTACAAATCATTGGAATTATAGCCGCAGGTGTACTCGTCTCGCCTTTTCTAATCATCTTCGCCATGATCTTACTTTTGCTATGTTTTTATTATTCCAACTTATTCCTTCAGGGAGCTCGCGAGATCAAGCGTCTTGAGAGTAATGCAAAAAGTCCGATATTCGAGCAATTCGGTTCTGCCCTTATAGGATTAGGGACAATTCGCGCATTCAGCAAAGGGCAAGCTTACATCGAACGCATGTATGCTAAGATTGACCGCCATGCCCAGGCTTACTGGAACCTATGGCTGTTTAACCGCTGGCTTGGTTTCCGCATGAGTGTCATTGGAGCAGCCTTTGCCAGTGCTACTGCAGCTTTTATTGTAAGTCTCAGTTCAATTGACGCATCTCTTGCTGGGTTTGCTCTTAGTTTTTCTCTTCAATATACATCCGCAGTTACCTGGATGTTGAGAAAATATGCCAACGTTGAGTTGGAGATGAACTCAGTGGAGAGAGTATTTGAATATTCGGATCTTGAGATCGAGAATCAAGACGGCCTAGATGCTCCAGCAGCATGGCCAACGGAGGGACGATTGGAAGTCTCAGACCTTGTTGTCGCATATGCTCCGGAGCTCCCTCCTGTTTTGAAAGGACTGTCATTCACGGTTGAAAAAAACCAACGAGTCGGGATAGTCGGTCGGACCGGCGCAGGCAAGTCTTCCCTGACGTTAGCCCTCTTCCGTTTCCTGGAGACTCGAGAAGGGTCTATTCATATAGATGGAGTTGATGTGTCTAAGATTAAACTTGCACATCTGCGGAGCCGTCTTGCCATTATTCCACAAGACCCGGTTCTATTCTCTGGAACCATTCGCTCAAACCTCGATCCATTCGATGAGTATTCTGATTCCGAACTTCAAAGTGCCTTGGAACGTGTTTATCTGGTCCCTCAAGCCGATCAAATGTCGTCAATCTCTTCTATTGGGGCTCCAGAAACACCCACCGAATCCGGTGTAAGCACTCCCACTGCCGTTGAATCCAGCGCTTCCAGTACCTTAGCTAGCAGGGCCGGTACGAGCATCAATATCTTCAGGAACTTGAATTCTAGTATATCTGAGGGTGGCCTCAACCTTTCTCAAGGTCAACGTCAGTTGCTTTGCCTGGCACGAGCCATTGTATCCCGGCCGAAGATCATGGTTCTTGACGAGGCTACTTCTGCAGTTGACATGGAGACCGATGCGCTTATACAGCAGTCTATCCGGTCTGAATTTGGCCGTAACTCAACGACCTTACTGGTCATTGCCCATCGTCTGAGCACCATCGCAGATTTCGATCGTATTCTGGTTTTGGATGCCGGAAAGGCGGTTGAGTTTGGTACACCAAAGGACCTGATGCATATTGAAAACGGCGTATTTAAGAGCCTTGTGCATAATAGTGGTGAGCGAGAGGCACTAGAGAGTATTGTTCTGGCCTAGTCTAAAAGTGATATGCCCTCTAAACGTTGGTTTGGGCTCTTAAGATGCAAGACTGGTTGTATAAAATTTGTTAGCAGCCCATATAGTTGATTCAAAGCTAGCTAGTTCTCTTCTTTCACTTCTTCCATCGCTTTACATTCTTTTTTTGGGGCTAATAGCTTGGGGTGGGAGGCCATGTTTCCTATATCAGAATATTCTAGGACATTTATACAAATGAAGGTCTACATCTTCTCGTTCCATGCATTCATACATATGTATATTCCACTATTATATTGATAGACACTAGGCGTCTATCTATTTGGCCCGCATAGTGGCATAGTCATCCAATAGCTTCTTCGACTGCTCTTCAACCGTGTTCATTGCCAACCTCCACATCCGTGGTCCGACACTGATTCTTGCAATCCCAATATCGGCCAATTCCTGGACCGTCAGTCCATCAGGGAGAAGGCTAACATTTAGCATTCCACCAAACTCCTTCGTGAGTCTCTCAACGTCGGCACGGGACAGGCCACCCCATACGAAAACAGTGGTAGCACCAGCCTCGAGGAAAGCCTTGCCTCTCACAATAGCATCTTCCAGATCTTTGTGCAACAGAACAGCGTCGGTGCGAGCATTGAGGACAAAATTCGGAACTCCCGCCTTGACGGCAGCAGCCATGACACGGCGGACACGGTCAACGGCAACATCAAGGGGGAAGAGCTTGCCGGTCTCATTGTCCTTATCTTCCAAGTTGCATCCCGAAGCACCTGCAGCAATGACTGATTCAATGGACTCCTCTAGGCGGGAGCCGTATCCGTCTTGCATGTCCACGGAAAGGGGCTTGTTGAATTCGGCTGCGACAGAGGCGATTCGACGAGCCGATGCGAGGTTGGTCTCAAGGTCAAGATCGTCATCGCTTACTCCATGGACAGCAGCTACCGCGTAGCTCGCAGTTGCTAGGGCGGTGGAAGAAGGGTTGGCTGCCACTATGCGGGCGGAAGAAGCATCGTAAACATTGGCGAAGACGAGGGGCTTCCCTGGAATATGCAGATTCCGCAGCTGGATAGCTTTGTCGTTTGCAGAAGACATTTTTGATGGTAACTGGGAGGTATATATATATATATATATATATATATATATATATATATATTCGAGACACAAAAACAGGCTTTAACAGGTAATTCCTTTCCGTGGCTGTAGATCTTGATGTTTGTAGAGGATGCCTTGGGGGGGAGCAGTGAGATGCTGATATATATAGTCACATCTTAACTCCGTTCAGCTTGTATGAAGCGGGGCAATTGACTGTCCGCCATACGGTGATAATGAGGCGTGTACTCCGCAGGCTCTTGTATTTGTAAGTGGTTACGAGAGCTCGAGACGAAGTTCCATCAACGGATCGATCTTGTGTCGTATTCTGGCGGGCTAGCGCCCGCATCTCGTTAAGGCGAGTCAGCCGTTTGGCATCCGAGATGCCCAGCCCGAGTAGGCAATTCCTTCCGAGAGAGCCTATTAATCCTTCATGCAAGCTGGCGATTCTGTGAGGTTGTTGATATCATCGGCCTTGCATATCCAACATAGCCTATGCAGGTGGTGGTGGGACAAGTCGGGGATACAGTTGTGGCTCGGTATTAGTTAACTTATCACCCTTTAACTAGCTGGGTAACAGCTAACCTTATAGTCGGCTACTCAAGCGCGAGTCCTGTCAGTAGAACTACATAGTAGTTACTTAGATATTTGGCTAAATGGGCCAAGGTAGACCGAATACAAATTTTTTGAGCTCCTAAAATTCAGGTCTAGTAGTTAAGGCATGTACAATTGACTGAAGAAGACCGCTCCTGGTGCTCGTTCAGCGGGTTCCGACGCTTCCTGGTGCTGGGTTCAACCGCTGCGAGTACAACGTTAACTACAGCACGCAGACAGGTGCGTCATATAACCTGATCTCGGATGAGAAGTTCCCGTGCGGCTGGGAATGGGCCTCTTGCATATGCTAGATCCCGACCTCGTCTTTCTGATACCCGAGAAGACACAAGACTGCTATTTGTTTGTCATCCCTAGCCGTTTTGTGTATATCCAATCGTCTAAAGGACGCAAGATCTATACGCAGGGTTGGGGGCCATCGCACCACGGTTACCCGGCGGGGGAGATATCCGGGGGCGGTTTGCTCGTAGGTCTTTTTGTTGACACTGGTTCACAATGGTTGATATCACCGGAATGCATATATACGTGTATATGCGTGGGCAACCCGGATACCCATGTGGTACTGGATCGTATTGGGGATGAATTTCCTCGCACTTATATCAAAGCTTCTGTTTTGTCGAATGTACTGCTTGCTCCGGGACCTTAAGCTCGGTTTTCTCATCCAGCCCACTGATGGGTGCAATATTAGCAGACTTTTCATTTGACACGCTTTCCTCGTCGTGTTTCCATTCAGGGAGCACAAGATTCATCTTCTTCTGGCCCGATGGCTGAGCTTCCATAGGCAAACTGTCTGCAGATGTCGTAAATATATCGGACCCCCAATTCGGCAGGTACATTCTGGCTAGGGGACGGATCATAGGAAAGGAAGCACATATGACGGCTAAGTTGACCTCCAGGTCGTTCCAAATCCAAAGATTATATCCAACCCCTATCAATGTGTCCACGTATCATCAGTACATCCACCCATCGTATAGGAAGACAAATCAGAGTAAGGCAACGGTATGGGCTTACAGGTAGAATCATACGATACGTAAAGTATCACATATGTATACGCAAGCCGCACTACAGACGCTGCACAAGCACTGTTGAATAGGGATGTTAGTGAAAGTTTTTAAGAGGGACACAGGCCACACGCACACAAGTCCAAAACTCATGAGGATGATAAGCACCACCTTCTCTCGTCCCGGCAGGTGCATTTTAAATAGCGTTGGGATCGGGAGCATCCATATAATAATGTCAGTGAGAACATGAGGGATCGAACCACTGATGATGCGTGCGCCGTTATTGATACAATTCCGCCGTGTCGGGTCGTTCCAGTAATCTGATAAGGGCCTGGTAATTCAAAGGTCAGAAGACACTAATGATGATACTCGTTATCTCTGTTGAGAAGACAGCTTGCCTGCAAACGAACAGGAGGGGTAGTGCAGTTGCTGGAGAAAGAGATAAACCGTAAGCTATTGCTTCTGATAGTCAATTAGCAAGGGAAAAATACCAAGACCCCATGCCACTACAATGTGAAGCATAATCCAGGTACCCTGCCTAAGCGTTGTGGCAGTTCTAGAAAAGAACCGCAGGTACGAAACCAAAATAGAGGACTTGACCATTGTGGCAACTATCACAGACATGACCTGAGAACACCAGCTGGTCTATACATGACACCCGTTAGCAACACTCTTCATTGAGAACGGAAATGGAAAGTTCTTGGTGCATACCAGACGGCACGTTACTCCCCACTCGGGTTTATTATCCCAGATATGATAACCTGGACGTTACTGATTAGCGGCAATTCAGATGATTGAACGTAGGCCAAGATAACGCAGGAACCTTACCCCATCCGTGATAGACGCCAATAATATTGGAAACTGTGATTCCAGCTAAAAGAGGCTTTCCATTGACAAGGAGAATGTCAGTACCGAGATATACTCCCAATATGCAGATGGACATGCGTCTCTTGCGTCATACCAGCGTGCTCAGCATGAGCCAGTCATCCCAACCGGCATTCTTCTTGATTTTAACTCGGACGTATGTTCGTAATGCCACCACAGCAGACGAGATGGCAAAGCTACTGAGGACGATAATCGTCAAATGAGGGCCTTGATGTTCAGGATTGACATAATTTGGTTTTGGCCAACTAGCAATAACCTCTGGAGGAGCAACAAGCATGTCTGAGGAGGTTGAAAGATGCCGTAGGAAAAGCCTCAGTCGGATGCTGTGTAGGTCTGTCGAAAGGGACCACATTGAAGATTTTAATCATGCCAGAAAGAAGGACAAAACAGAACGGGATGGCGACAGAAGGGCTTCCAAGGCTACCAAGCGCCTATAGTAGGCAAAATAATTGCATATTCGAGCAGCCAAATGAGCCACATGCCATTTAACTTCTGGAGATATGCGCCGTCACTGGTAAAGGCGGATGCAGCAGCTGTGCAGATGCTGAGATTGTACGTACGGAGCCCAGTTGTGATTTTTGAGACGAGAAACGCACGCTTAACGGGCAATGGCGGTTCGAGAGCCGCCACACCTCTGGATGTCATACAAACAACCCGGCAAAGCCAAGCGCCTCGGCTGGAGGCATCTCCGACCTGCCGGACATGGTCATGGGTGGTGGAGGAGGTCGATGAATAATACAATACGAAGCTCAGTTCCTGGTACAGGAGACGCCTGGGTGCATCTAGACGGAGCTGCCTTGCCCGGAAATGCGTTGCTTTATAGAGTGTTCTCGCCCATCAGCGTAAAGCATATGCTCCACGTTCAAAGCTACGCAGTATCTCATTCCCAAGCTTGCTCCAGCTCCGCCAGAGTTGCTTGTCACGCCGCGGCAAGTTGACCTCGACAGAAGGTCGTGCAGCCATGTGTTTATCATCAGACGTCTTCCCAATCCTCAGCACTAGCGCCTCGCTAACATGAATATCTTGCATGGAGGATCCTCCTTGGTCGCCAGGCCGCTGATCGATCGCTTGGCTGGTGAGGTACAGAGTGAAATCCGCACTGTCTCTCTCACACACACACTCTCTCTCTGAGATAGACGGCCGCGGTGATTGGACGCTCGGACTCGCTGTCAGGTTGTTTTCGTATTATATTGAAACACAACCCTCTGCCTCTTAATCAGGGCTGGAACTCCCTGTACTTCTGGTCATGGTCCCTGTGCACACCATTCCTCCCTTTCGCTCCCCATCATCCCCAGAAGCCGAGCTGTCCCTCGCCGTTGTTTTTGCTTCTTTTCTTCCGTCTGTTTTTGATATCAGCAGTTACTAAAGACAAGGTCCGTGCGGGGGCGGCGTAGAAAAAGGGGGCCCACTCGAGCGTTGTCACGTGGAAAAAAGGAAATAGTACATGGCGCTCTTCCTTGGGGGCATTATGCGAAGTGTTATGCAGTATATCAAACAATAGTCTCTCCAGCAGGGTTGCAAGGGGAGCAGGGGTTCCTTCTTATTCGTTGTCTATTCCTATAAGTATATTAAATATCGATGATACATGGTGTGTTTGGAAGAGAGGGCGGGGAGCGGTGGGTTCCTGGCGTTCCGACAGGGGGGATCGGGGGTAATACAGGAGCGACGGGATTGTGTAATATTATACGGAGTACGGAGAGGTAGTCGAAGCGCCGCGCAGAGTATGCTAATAATGATATGTTGGTACTGGGGGATGGCGTCGATACAGGGAGGGTGACGGTGGGAATTCTATGAAGTGAGACTGGCCGAGAGGGATGGGGGGTACATCATGCTCATGCAGATATGATGATCCCTTGCACCTGGTGTATGGCTTCTCGCGGTCGTTTTCCCGCGAGTCTACGGCATAAGCGGCCTGAATATCACTCCGGTTCAGCCAGAGTAACATGCTGCCAACACATCAACAGCCCGGCCATTGGGTTAATTGATCATACCTGTTGCGCCGAAAACTCCCACCCCCACCACGACAGCAAAAATCATCCAGATCCTGATGTCCAGGGCGTTCAAGCGCTTCCTTAGCGTGGGGATTAGGGGTCTCGGGCGTACAACTAGGCCATCCACACTCCGCGCCTCATGAGCTATCAAGCGAGACAAAAAGCCTTCCCAAGTAATATTTTGATCAGAGAAACCTTAATCGCGTCCGTGAAGTAACAAGGTGGGTGTGCCGAACGCCGATATCATTCTCTCTCCGGGCCTTTTCCATGGAAACCACTTGAGCCCTCCGGAGAGGGAGAGTTTTCATGTCGAAGGGGAGCGAGCTGAATCATATTTCACACGCTAGGCTTTCATCATCTACAGAAGAAAAGAAAAATACAGAGTTAGTACAATGAATAACAACACATCTCAAGCTAGATGGACTTTGCATGGACTCAAAATACTCACATGAATAAAACTTGGAAGGATGAAGAAGGAAAAGAGAGAAGGAAATCAAAAAGCGAGGCTAGAAATTCGGTTTAAAAGGTTTTTGTTAGTGCGACCCGATTCGGCCTGAGCACGTGACCGTGAAACAGCCCCGTCACGTTTTTCGTGTTGACAAGATGACCGTTTTTTTTTTCTCCAGGGAGTAGCTGGCCTCGCTCCAGCAATTGCTTTTTTGTCTTTGGGTATAATCGACTGATTGGCCCTCTAGAAGGCGACGATGGTGCCAGTACTGCGTTCTGCAGCTTGTCCGTCGCAATTGGGGAGGGTGCTTGCCCGCCGGCGGAGCTTCATCGAGATATCAAATTACTTTCGAGGCCGCGGAGCTCTACGACCGTCACACCTGAAATGCACTCTCCAGGGAGCTAGCCGGTTTTATTCCACCGAGAAAACGAACGAAACTGCGAAGCTTCTAGGCCAATACTCTAAGTCGAGTGAGAATCTGTCTCTCCATCAGTGTGAAGATGGCGATTCCTGTGCTAAGAATGTATGCTGACATTAATACTTATAGTTGATTTCCCACCCGCCTCTACCACGTTTAGAGATTTATACAAAGAGCAGAACAATGGGCGGCCAGTCACGATTCACGGGTATATTGGCAAACGGAAGAAAATTGGCAAGAATATGACATTTGTCCGGTTGAGCGACCCTACCTTATCCCAAAGTGTCCAGATTGTGGTATCAAACCCGCACTCTCTCGACGCTTTGAAATCAATTGAGCCGAATAGCGCCGTTGTCGTTAGCGGAATTGTGAAATCAAAGGAAAGCCAGTCTCAGTTTCGTGAATCAGGTGACAAGAGTGAGCTTGACGACGTGGAGGTTGAGCTGCAAGATGTGCAATGTTTAAACGAGTTCCCAAGGGACATCATTATAACTCCTGACACAGTGTTTCCACCAAGTAAAAGGCATTTGCAGATCCGCAATGACCCTTCTCTTCGACAGTCATTGGCATTTAGGGCAAAGGCAAATGCAGCGTTGCGTCGAGCCCTGGAAGAATGTGAGCCACCATTCTTGGAGATCGAGACTCCAATCTTGTTCAAGTCTACCCCTGAGGGTGCTCGGGAGTTTTTGGTTCCTACACGGAATCAGGGGCTAGCATACGCACTGCCGCAAAGTCCGCAGCAGTACAAGCAGATGCTCATGGCGAGCGGCATCCCTCGATACTACCAATTTGCTCGATGCTTCCGAGACGAGGACCTGCGTGCTGATAGGCAGCCGGAGTTTACACAAGTGAGTGCGGTTTTGTTAATTATCCTTCAATAAAAGTTAACTCACGCAATTGTCTAGCTCGATATGGAGATGTCGTTTGCCACGGCTGAAGATGTTATTACTACCACTGAAGCTTTAGTCAAGAAGCTATGGGCCTCCGTTATGCCTGAACCTCTTGGGCCAGAACCATTCCCTCGCATGTCGTATTACGAAGCTATGGCTTCCTATGGTAGCGACAAGCCAGATACCCGTTTTGACATGAAACTTCACCGAGTTGAGCAGTATCTACCTGCAGATTTCATAGGCAAGATCAGTTCTTTAAACTCCCCTGTTGTCGAAGCCTTCATAGTCAAAGGAAACGGCCATCCCGAAGAAACTATGAGAGTCCTGAGAAGCTTCATGAACACTCCAGAGGCCAAACCTTTCTTAGAAAACCCCGATGGAGCTCCAGGAACCTTTGTCATTGATTCCTCGAAGCCAATGGGTGGTTTGTCTGCCGCTGGGTTTGAAGGTGCATGGGATCTGGAAACGCTGTTTAAATCAGAACATGGTGACTTGATATTTTTCCAGTGTCGGAAAGATGAGCCTATTAGCGGAGGTTCAACCAAAGCTGGTGAGCTACGTTTAGCCGTCCACCAGTATATGGTTGAAAAGGGATTCCTCAGTCCTCCGGTCGGATTCAATTTTCACTGGGTTACCGGCTTCCCTCTCTTCTCCCCCTCGGTCGAGACAGAGCCAGGCCAAGGCGGTACCGCTGGGATAGCTTCAACTCATCATCCCTTCACCGCACCTCGGACAGCAGAGGATGCTGCCCTTCTATTAACAGATCCGACCAAGGCTATCGCTGATCATTATGATTTAGTCGTGAATGGCGTCGAGCTTGGCGGTGGAAGTCGTAGAATCCACTCAGCGGCAGTCCAAGAGTTCGTTCTCCGGGACATCTTAAAAGTTCCGCCTTCCCGCCTCCAGAGCTTTTCTCATCTACTAGAATGCCTCAGGGCAGGCTGTCCTCCCCATGCAGGCATTGCACTTGGCTTCGACAGACTGATCGCCGTCATGCGAGGCACTCCAAGCGTTCGCAATGTGATCGCCTTTCCGAAGGGCAATAAGGGAGAGGACCCAATGGTAAAGACTCCCAGTCCAATGACAGAGGACTCGTTACAAACTTATCATTTACAACTACGCCGAGGTGGCCAAAGTTGACCTGGTTATACCAGTTAGACGAACTTGTCTGGAGACGTTCTAGTTTTCTCGCAAGGTTCATCTGCACTATGCTATTTGAGCTTTAGATCCTCCTATACCACGATCATAAGTTTTAGGCAAACACCCTGTATATTAGAGAATCCGTGTGCATGTTGGAAGCGTGTATGATATCATAGGCGTAAAAAGAGATACGGGGAGGGGACTCCATTGTATTTTTATAAATTAGTCGCATATTACGGAGTACCATTTGGTAGATCATCAATCGCTGTGCTAATAATGGAAGCGATCTCAAAATTCAGTCCTCCGTAGGTATGGGTACAAGCCAGTTGTCGCACGGAGTACGTGACACCGAGTTAACTAGCCCACATGTTTAGAAACAAGAGACGGAATACACATCCGAGCACTCGATATATTTTAACTCACCGGACGAGGCCGCACTTATAATTCCTTTGGTTAGACAGGCCGTGAAGGCTCTCCCCGTTTCCCTGGCCGGCCTAGGTACGGGAAACTGAAGAGATCTGATAACGAAATATTCCGGAGCAGGCCCAAAATGCCCAAGAAAACTGCCGTTGGCCTTTTCATTGGACAATGGACTGCATTCTCTGGACTGCCCTTATTTTGGCGTCGTAATGATCTGGGCATGCAGGTCTGATTTCCCCTTCTCAGGGATGATAGGCATCGACCTGGCCAGGGAACCCTGCTATATTCTTCTCACTCCGCAGCGTCTCCATCCGCACCATATGCAAACAAGAGCACCATGGGGAACCTCGTCCGCTTTGGCCCAGAGTATGGAGCATATCCTGGGCCCAACTTCGTGTTCTGTCTTGCGCTGGCCACCGTGCTTCGGGCGGGAGGACGGTCCAGAGGCCCGCACCTAACTCGAAGGGGATATTCCCATGGATTAGATCCCGACAATTTTCGAGCTATCCAGGGGGGCCGACCAAAACTCACCGCATATCAAATCAAGTCAGCTGGCCGTCGCCTCTCTGGAGACATGCAGAAAGGCAGACAGATGGTACCACCTGGAAGCCAGCCGAAGAGAGGGAAAAGTTGACGAAGCTGACGGCTGAAGGGGAGGATTCTCGAAGGGCAAGTTCTTCCCTCTTCCACCGCATGGCAATGATGCACACTCGTTGACTTGCAGGATGAGCTCGCTATCAAGATCCAATAACAGGCCTTGAGAGCCTACCCTGGCGCTTGTTTAGAGGTGTACGATATGCGAGAGAAAGCGAAAAAGGAGGGAGAGACGGGTTTAACTGTAGTATCCCGGTGGAAATTGCCGGCCGCCTTGCTCCATTTTGATGCCTTCGACCAACGCTAACGCTGCAGCTCTCAACTGCACCTTGATGACGGGACGTTCTCTCGCATGCACCCATGTACGGAGCATTCCGCCCTTAAAATAAGTATAACCCCTAGAGGCCTGCAGGGCCTTCCAGCCTTCTCCCGCCCTTGGACTTTTGCCCGTCGTTTGTCGACTGTCTCTTTCTCTCAGCGTATATTATTTCGATCAGTATGCCTTTCTCTTGATGAGTTGTACTGGTGTTTGAATTCAATTGAGTGTTCCTATCGCAAGTAGCCCTCTTCCGCTGAGTAACTTTTAGTTACACTACTCCGTATACTCCGGGCCTTCACGATGGGTTTGGACCTGGAGGCCAATGGGGACGAACACCCCTTTCTTATGAATGAGACGGTCGAGCATTTTTCCTGGAAAGGCGTCACTGTCAATGTTAAGGATAGAGAAACAAAACAGCCCAAAGCTATTCTTCGCGATGCTACCGGTTATGTAAATAAAGGTGACTGGCCTGCCACGGTTAACCTGACTTGAGAAATTGGAGAGTTGACTGGCTAACTTGGTGAGTGCTTTGCTGTAGGTGAACTGATGGTGCTCATGGGCCCGTCAGGAAGCGGGAAAACGACTCTATTGAATGTACTCGCCGGTCGAGCCAATAGTCTGCGTGATGGGGTTAATGGTGAGGTTCTCGTCAATGGCCGGACAGCATCGAAAGAGACGTTTAGGCATTTGAGCTCCTATGTGGAGCAGGAGGATGTGCTTATCGGGTCATTGACAGTGGAGGAAACGCTGTACTTCGCGGCCCAGCTGTCGCTCTCCAGGTTCGTGTATCGTTTGCGCATGTATGAATTCAATGCATTGCTAATGCTGGGTAAAAAAAATAGATCCATCCCAAAGAAGGATCGAATCCAGCGTATCAAATACCTTCTCAACTCATTCGGTATCCAGAATCAGGCTAAGACCTTGATCGGTACCCCAATTCGCAAGGGAATCAGCGGCGGCCAGAAACGCCGTGTCAGTGTGGCCGCTCAATTGATTACCTGCCCTAAGATCATCTTCTTAGACGAGCCTACCAGCGGCTTAGATTCCACTGCCAGTTATGAGGTGATGTCGTTTGTGAAGGCCCTGGCCAGGAAGAACAATGTGAGCCCGCACCTGACCTTCACGTATCCCAATGCGCCCTCAAGTATGCATATACTGATATTGAAAACGAATAGCTCATCGTAATTGCGAGCATTCATCAGCCGTCCACCTCAATGTTTGAATCATTCGATAAGCTTCTCATTTTGTCTGCAGGAAAGACTTGTTACTTTGGGCCCGGGAAGGACATGAAGGCATACCTTGACAAAACAGGACACCCGATGCCCGTTCAGATAAACCCGGCAGAGTTTGTGCTGGATCTTGTCAGCACTGATTTTGCAACCGATACCGACGAGGCTGAAGCTCAATTGGCCAAAATACATCAGGGGTGGGAAGATTCAGAAGAATCTTCAAATGTGCATCTCGAGATATCTAGGCTGACTACCCTGTCCGAGAAAGAAGAGAACATCACCCTTTCGGCCGACCAGTTGCAACATGTTAACATTGTATCGACCATCATCACGTTGCTGCATCGATCTTTTATCAAGGGCTGCCGTGACGTTGTTGCATACGGCATTCGAGTTGCAATGTATCTTGGCCTGGCTATCATGGAGGGTACAGTCTGGCTGCGACTTGGGACCGGCCAGGAAAATATTCAGCCATACATCAATGCTCTGGTGGGTATCATTCTAGAACATTACAACGAAGGAGTAGCTCGTCTGTGCTAACGATCTCCGTGCAGTTCTTTTGCTCCGCTTTCATGTCATTCATGGCGGTTGCATATGTGCCTTCGTTCCTTGAAGACCGCGCAACGTTCATAAAAGAGCGAGCCAATGGTCTCTATGGCGCAACTTCGTTCGTGATATCCAATTTCCTCATCGGAATGCCATTTTTATGTATGACTTCAGCTTCCACCCCTGGAAAGATATATATACCGTGCCGCCGCTGACCCCATCGCAGTCATGATCACGATAATATTCTCTGTTGTAGCATACTGGCTTGTGAACTTCCGCTCAGGTGCCGACACCTTCTTCACGCTGGTTATGTGGCTCTTCCTCGACCTGCTTGCTGCCGAGTCCCTTGTCGTCATGATAGCGTCTCTATTCCCTAATTTTGTGGTTGCTTTGGCCCTCACGGCCTTCACAAACGGTATCTGGATGAGCGTTGGCGGCTTTATGGTCGCCCCAGCAATCCTGAACGTGTTTTGGAGATACGTCTTCCATTATATAGACTACCAGGTATGTAACTATTTGCTTCTGCTCCTTTCATCCCGCGAACAAAGAAAACGGTACCGAGGAGGCAGGGGAGGAAAGAAGAAAATATAGCACAGCTCGCTAACGGATCCCGGCCATCAGACGTATGTATTCCAAGGGATGATGGTGAACGAGTTTTCTGGCCGTGTCTTCGACTGCGGCAAGTCGTGTCAGTGCATGTATGCCAGTGAGCTTGCGTCTCAGTGCCAGATTTCAGGAAAGGGTATTCTGAACTCGTTCGGATATGCCACCGACAAGCAGGCACAGTGGGCAGGAATCCTCATTTCTATCACTGCAGTGTATCGGATCCTGGGATGGATTGTCCTGTACATGAAGAAGACTTGAGTGATTGTGGCTATCCTGCTATGTTGGTGCCGTGTTCTGGTGGTTGCTTGTAGTTTAACCTGATGTACTAAAGACTGGGAGGAGACCTCTTTAATGACTGGATATGGACTAAAAAGAACCAAAGATCAAACAGTCCAGATACGAAGGATACGAATAATGGCTGATAGCTATGGGCTACATTTATCAACGTAATAATAATATATTATATCTTTGGACTATTATCGCATACAAAAGTATAGGAAGATCTCTCCTGTATAGTTTGCATACGTGAAATATTATTGAATATTGGTAGGATGGAAATGGACAGATGCTACCAAGTGCACCATCACCTTATCCCCGATGACTCCTTTGAACACCTCGCCGTCACCCGGTGCACCCCAGAACAGGAGTCGAATGAATATGAGACATGATAGAGGACCGAAAACCTCAACTCCGTGCACAAACGTGGATCGGACCCCAGGAAAAGTGGTATCAGTTGAGAATGAAATAGTTATTGTCCGAAAGTTTTTTACCCGCCAGAAAACCCCGAAAGTTTGGAAGAGCTCTGCTCAAATCAGGCGAACATGGTGATAGATTGGGAAGGAATATATGAATATACTCCTCTTGGCTTCTCTTGCGACGGGCTTGTAGCGTTCGCCGTCTGGTTTGATGGTCACCGACGAAGGCCGAAGGCCAATGGTAAGCACAGTGACTATGCAAGAACCCGCGGGATATGCGTTGTCAAGAAAGGCGAGACAGTGTCGGTTCGTTATATCCCGCTGACCATCTCGGCGACGGCAAATCCTGCAACCAAGAAAAAGACATGGGAGGAGAAAACGGGGGGAAAAAAAAGAAAGGAAAAAGAAGGAAAAAAAAAAAAAAAAAAAAAAAAAAAAAAAAAAAAAAAAAAAAAAAAAAAAACAAGGGATACCTGTGCGCCCTGCAGGCATTAATTAAATAAATGAGCGAGGAGAGAGGGTAGCGGGATATATTTTTCTTTATATGTTGGAATATATAAAGGAGGAGGCCCAGGCTTTCCAGTCAGAAAACAAACAAAACAGGCAAAGCTGCGTTGGTTCATGTTTGAAATGAGGCTGAAGTTGAAGCCTACTCAACAGGGATATCACCTAGCCATATATCATTATTGACAATGGTAGCAATGTCAGGACCGGCGTCTTCGACAGTCGAATAAGACGGTGGTCGGACGCCAATATCAAGCACCTCCCTTGCAACCATCTTTATGTGCCGCATTACCAGTCTGGATATCGACCATGTCGGACCCAGGGCCTTGAGTTCCCCTATAAGCAGTGCAATACGATCCCGGCGAGGTTCCAGCGTATCCGACGCGCGAATAGAGCATGCGCAGAGCTGCACAAGTGCACTCAGCACCATGCCGCAAATGAAAAAAGGCGAATGCTTTATGCTCGGTGACCTCAAGGCTGCAAGGTTTGCCAGGCCATTGGCAGCCTTGATCGACTTAATGGCATGGGTTAGGTTGGAGGAAGGGTTCGTTCTGAGCAACCGTATCCAACGTCTGGCACAGGGAATACTAGACATGGCTACAGGGGTGGACAAAAGGTTGGACTGGGGAGTATGCAAGTATATCGATGCGCAGTGGATTATCATGAAGGCACGGAACATGACTTGGTCCACTTGGTCGTCTACTGCAAGAATATCGCGCCTCGAAGGGGGGAGGTGATGGAACCAGCTGCCAATACTTGCATCTATAGACTCTATCTGGTCATATTCAGGGTCCTCTGGAGCATAGGTGAGGTCGAGAGTACGTTTCAGTACTCTCGACGCCTCGATTGCATGGCAATAGGACGAGTACTCGCTGCTTCCGTCTTCGTCCTCGAAGATTCTGTCATAGAATTGAGCGGCGGTGGGCGATTCAGTCAGGTATATGCCGGCTGAATAGCTGAGGTCATCACAAGGGAGGGGGACATCCATGATGACACTGCTTGAAATCTGGCAAGGGGTCTGGTCGAACCCGGAAAACATCGCATCAATCATATACACCTCCCACCACGTCCGTCTTATGTTTTCACACAGGACAGCATCTTCGCCTACAACGCTGGGGGCAAATGTTCTCATGTTCATCCCCAACTTCATTGCTAGACCTGCTGCCTCTGTGAAGGCTTTGACTCCCTCTGCTCGCTCATTGCGCCCATGCAAGGTGATGGAAAGTAGCAGCAGAGACTGGACTTTATAGCAAGATACCTCACTTTTCGCAATCGACGTGTCGACAGCCGGCCTGTATGCATCCGGGGATACGCCGGAAACAAAATGTGCGCCGATGAACTTGAGCGTAGCTTCCAGGCAGGTGGGAAGGGGATACAGGCGAGGCAAGAAGTGCGCGGGCGGTAGTATAGGATGAGAGTCGTGAAAGTACGCATAGTAGAAATCGATGAGGTACGAGTCCCCTTGTAAGTCCGTGACGCCATACTGGCTTCCTCCCGCCAGCCCCGGAGCAGCCGCTGCAGCCGCAACGGGTTTATCCACACATATTGGGGTCTGGTTATAGAGACCGTTATGGTTGCTGTTATTGCCGTTGCTGCTGCTATGGGTGTTATTGCTATGATGATCTGTCGTCTGCCAGGTGGGAACTGAGCTGCTCTGGTCTGAAGAGAAATCCTCCGCCGTCGAAACGGTGCCTGGAAGAGGTGTGCTGACGAAAGAGAAGGTCGATAGTTGCGGCGTCAACTGTAAGGTGGCCGGGGCGGTATATTCGGAAGAGGGGGTCAACAGTGGCACAGGAGTATATGATACTGCATACTGGTTTCTAGAACCAGGTTTATATCCTCGACGAGACGGGGTGTAGTGGCATCCAAGCTGGCCTTTGCGGCACCGTCCACATATTGGCATCACACCGTCGCATTTGAGATGCTTCCTTCGGCATGCCAGACAGGCTAGCGAGGAGGGCTTCTCCCCGGATCGATTAGTAGTAGCGAAGGACATGACGGCGCATTCTGTGCAGCATAATAATAGGGGCGATAATGGTCAGTTGGCACAGTAACAATTGTCAACAACTGGCGAGGGTGGTCAGATTTGCTCTGGTTGCAAGTCCACAACAGGGTGGTTGTCACCACAGAGAGACAGAGCGAAAAAGCCGGACAAGAGCTGCCATGGGTTGAGCGACGAACTCCTCCAGCATCACGTAGTCTCAATACCCATTTGCGACAGTTAGCTGATCTCGAAAAGAAGAGAGGAAGACGAAGGGGAAATCGAACAAGGTCGAAATCTCGAAGATCGGTTTTTGCCCCCTTGTCAGCGTTAGTTAGTTATGTAAGCACTCAGCCTCAGGCCACAAGGAGCACGGCAGGCAATCTAGATAATACTTGAGTTCGGAGTACGAGGCGTAAGAAGGCACGCTCGGATGGGTTATGACATCTACAGAGGAGCTAGGCGAGACCCGGCCATTGGTATGCATAGAGGCTATGTAACCTTTCCTGGGCCGGCCAGCAACTGCGGTTGGTGGAACAGCTGGGATGAGACGTCATACATGGTGAGAGCTTCGACGTCAAATAGATTAATAAGATGCAGCGAGTTAAAAGAGGCGCAACTGGGGGAGCGCGGGGGAAGTCGCAGGAGCATATAAAGGATCATGAGCCTGCCGCACTTCCGTCCGTCTTCTGAGTAGTACCAGAATCGTGATCTATTTTATTTTGGAGACGCCTTGTACTGTACATAGCCATGTCTGCCATCCAGGGAAAATGCCACTGCGGTGCTGTTGAATATACAGCCAAGCTCGGAGACAAGTCTCATATCCTCTGGTGTGGTCTCGCCATCGTCATCGTCTTATATTGGCCTTGCAAAGTATCGTAGACTAACAGACCTAGCCATTGCGATGCTTGCAAGCGTATCAATGGTAGTGACTTCACTCTCAACCAAGTCATTCCCAAGGCCGACCTCGAGATAAAGAAGGGTGACTTAACTAAATACACCTACAAGGGTGATTCAGGTGTGATTGCTGGCCCCTTTATATCTGGTAGCCCAACTTGATATTGACTAGCAAGGCAACTCTGTGCACTGCTTCTTCTGCCCCACCTGCTCCACCCACATCTATCACCATCAGACTGTGTTGGGCGACGACAAGCTCATCCTCCGCACGGCATCGTTGGAAGGCAACAAGGACTGGCCGGCCTCAGTTGAGATATACTGCAAGGACAGAGCAAAATGGCAGCCAGACGTTGCGCCAAAGGTGTGCCAGGCCGGTCCGGAGTAGGTCTAATCTGTCATCTTGGTGTCAAGAGTGAAGATGTAACAAAGTTGGAAGTAGTTATATGTGATGAAAAAAAGAAAAAAAAGTCTCTTTGTATAGGTCGTAAAGTCCTAAGTCGTGAAATCAAGTCAATGTAGTATCGGAAGAATCGCTCTCTATCCATGGTTTCGTCACTTCAAGACTTTGTCTATCCAGAGCTGACGGGGGGGATAATGGCAACCTCGTCATTGCACTCGATCATCCTCGTTTTGTCTTTTGCAGTCTCAACGGCAAGCTCTTCCCCATCCACGTACTGAAGGCGAACGCTAACAGCACAGCTAGACAAGATCTTCTCCTTCATTCCTGGATATCGCGATTCGAGGAGATCATATAGCCGGCACAACGGGTAGGGTGCGGGGAAGGTCTCTGTGTTCTTCTTTGTGTACGAAGAAGCACTCGCAAAGTAGTGGAGCTGAAATGTTCCTGTAAAGGAAGTTGGAATATCAGCAGTGGCCATGGCTAAGATAACGAATGTCAGCCTGCTGCTCGTCAGTTTTAATTAATATTTGCCTGCTTTTATCCTCCCTTTTATGGCTGTTGCTATAACGAATTTATCTCCAGCCTTCGTATTTCTTCGGCGCTTTTATGCGAAAGCCGCGATAGGATGACTAACAAGGTTTTATTAAAATTGACCAATTACAGCGCACTATCAAATGGGCATTTAAGTTCTCGAGGATGTGTTATTATTATATTCAGCTGTCAATTTGACCACCATTAGCACCGTTAAATGAGCCCATAGCTTGTCTCAAACAAAACTCTTCAGTCCAGAAACGATATCATCCTTCAAATCTTGCCAATTCTCCAATCCAACGCTAACTCTGAGCAGCTCCCTCTCAACGGACGCGTCGCTCATGGCACGCCATTCGATGAGTGACTCTACACCGCCGAGACTGGTAGCATGATGGAAAAAGTGCAGCTTGGATGGTAAGGCACGCGCAATCCTTTCTTCCTTCATCATTATGGAGAAAACAGGCCCATACCCATTAGGCATCTGTTTTGATAGCCACTCCATATCCTCTCTCTGCAAACTAGAATGGTTGACTTTGGCCACCGTCTTCTGGACAAGACTGGCTTCCTCATCTGTGACAGTGGCAGTTGTCTCGGGAGCCCCCGGTTTGCCCTTGTGAAGGGCTGCGTCAAGCCAAGCCACGAGGTTAGTGGCATTCTGGCTCAGACGCTGTACACGGATCTCTAATGTTCTCAGACTTCGGGTACCAAGCCACGACTCCAGATTGCCCATGACACTTCCGATGTATTGTCGGTCATTGGCAAGAGATGAATACCAGTCCTTTCGCTGGGTGACCAAGACACCACAGAGCATGTCACTGTGGCCTCCGAGGTACTTAGTTCCTGAGTGCATGATCATATCCGCACCCCATTTAAACGGATCCTGGAGACCGGGGGGTCCAAAGGTGCTATCAACCAGAACGTATGCTCCTCGGGAATGAGCCTTTTTGGCATAGCTTTCTATGCAGAAGGAAGTTCCATGAGGATTCAATGGTGTCTCAAGGAGGATTACATCGCCCTTCTCCAGCTGCTCGGCAGGACAATCAAGATCTATCTTTTTCATGCCTGTGAGACGAGATAGAATGCCCATGACGCCATGGCTTCCATGATATCCCTGTCCGACGGAGACATGGCGAGGGTTGAAGAAGACGAGTGCAGCATGGAGAGCCGAGAGACCGGACGAATAAGATAGGCAGTGGCCGTTGACGAGCTGTGAGAGAATGGTCTCAAAGCGGGTGCTGCTTGGGGCACCACAGCGGGAGTAGACGAAGCTATTTGTCCCTTCATGCTCGCCCTGCGATGCGTTTTAGAAATATTATCATACTGAAAGCCGCAGTTAACTTGGAAGTACCTACGTGAGCTTCAGACTCGGGAACTAACTCGTCTGGGTTCTCGGTGTATCTAAAGGTGGTCGACAGATGGATTGGAGGGGACACATCTGTCACATTGTTCATAGTGTCATCGGCGTGGAGAGCGACCGTCGACCGGCCTCTGTCCTTCAGGTCCATGTTTGCGAAGCTCTTCTCAACCTGCTCTGCCATAATGATATCCCTATTCAATTGTCGACCCCGTCCTGGCGAATGGATTTATATACCGGGCAGCACGGACTCAGTAGCGATGGCTGACTCAACGCTGCCCGCTATGATATAACACTAATAATATATAGCAACTAACTACAGCAGCAAGACGTAAAGGCGGGGTCTTTTTTTTTTTGCCGCGGGCGGGCGATTTCCGGTCGACGCGCCGACGCCGACGCCGACGCTTGGCATGGAACCTTGGAAGACGCGAGGTCACGTGGCCAATTTAACAGCCTGGAAAGCCGAAAAGGGAAACGAGGACGACAAGGAAGAAAAGGACTTTGTATATCCAGCTGTATACAACGATCTAAGGCGCTAGTGGAACGGCCTGCCACGTCAATAGATAAGCCGACAGAGACAGAGCAAGCAAGGAAAGGGGCTAGGGAAGAAGAAGGAGAAAAGGAAGAAGGATAAGCAGAGGCAGCCAAGAAGAGAAGAAGTGGAGTACAGAGAAGGAAAGGTGGGAAAGCAGATACAGATGCCTTCAACTTGTGGTATGGATGATGGAAGAAAAGAGACATCGTCGAGCCTCGTGTCGACATGAGCGATGGACGAACAGAAAAATAAAAAGGGTAAGTGAGCCCGCTGATAAGAATACGACGAAGATAGAAGAAGTAGATGAAAGTGACGAGCGGAAGACGAGAAAAAAACAAAGGAGAGATGAAAAAGACAACTCGCTAAACGCCAAAAGCGCCAAACATAGTGGTGGAAATGCCAGGATCGACGATTATTTCCGCAGTGAGCCCATTCTAGATGGTTCTTTCACTGACCCAGGCACAGCCGATTGGAAACTATACCGATCTACCAAGCAAGTTAGCAACTCTGTTCACTACCGCGTGTATAGTGGTGTGGTAGGTTGTCTTACCATTCTCCGAGTCAAAGCCAATAGTGATATCGTCATGCTCGCCAGGATATTCCGGCATATCAAGGCAGACGAAATCAGCAGACTCGTCATCGCTATTCTTGGGCAGCGCGAACTTGGCATCGATGATTTTAATGCCGTATTTTCCAGAGCGGTTGAAACTTTCAAAGTTATCTGTGCTCTTAAGGACAAAATTCATGCTTCGACCGTGGCTGAAGCCCGCTAGGAAAGCAACTAGCTGGACATTCTTTTCCTGTTGAATGATTTGGAGACGAGCCCTGGAGGCTTCCCATTTCTTGTAGATGGGGACTACCATGCGTCGACGGGCAATGGCGAACATAGAAGCGTAGCTGGAGGATAACGTTCGTTAGTAAATGAGATTACTTAGTGGAAATGAAGAAGAGGCTAATTACCCGTCAAACAACACTTTGAATCCTGTGATGCCTTGTTGGAAATGATGCATATCTATAAATGTGAGTTAGCATGAATTCCGAATTAAAGATGGGGAGCGAAGAAACATTTACTGACCTTGCAGCGTCGCAAAGTTATACTTCCTGATGATGGGACGCGTTTTTGAAACGGTGAGCAACTCCTTCATCTGCGCTGGGACATCCTTTGGCACCATATTTTCGGCTACAGCTACGCTCAAGTCGTCCTGCGGTGGCCTAATCACGCTCAGCGTGGTAGGAACATTGATATCAAGGCTTATCTTCAAATCACCGGGTCCAATGTTAATTCTATCCGTGACTGAGCCCCAGCTCGAGCTGATGAAGACACGCAATTTCTCCGAGAGGACGGTGGTTGGCACGCTGTGTTTATGACCAGGCCTCTCATTGATGACTGAGGCATTGCCTTTGTCAAATTTGAGGAATATCTTGCGAGAGTTAAGGGCATTGCCGGAATTGCCCAGTGGATCAACGCCTTGTATCATTGTGAAGGACTGGAGAGCGAGGTCTGGAGATTTGGACTCTGACTCCGAGGGTGTGATGCCTATGAGGAGGGAGTGCAGACTTGCGCGAAGTTCTGCATCCTGGAAGGTAAGAAGCATAGAGTGTTCGACCCCATTCTCAAAATGCTTGAGCATCATCGCCGGTGCGCCATCGTCACCGCGTAAATAACCAAACACAATGGGGGAGCCGTTGCCTAGGGTATGTGAGACGCTACTGAGGGTCTTTACTTTGGGGCTAGTGACGGCAAAGAAGCGGAAGCCACGGTGAGATTCACGTGTGCCCGTCCCTTCGGTGATTTTGGTAGACTTTTCGAATAGCTGTATCCTGCAGCGTTGGGTGGGTTCCGAAGGGAAAGACTTGTTGGGGGAGCTTTCGGTATACTGGAATTCATTCAAGATGTCTGCAAACACCAACCTTTCGCCAGCGGCAGGCTGCATGTCCGCTTGCACTTTGCGGGTGTATTCAACGATCTTCCAGAGCATTTTAAAGTCTGCATCCTGGAACTTGATATCCAGCTCGAATCCGCGAGGGAGACGGAGAGTGAGGGAATGGAGGCGGACCTGCCAGTCTATGTCGGCCCAAGTGGGACCCTGCTTCTTGTCGGACTGGATGGTCAGGTTGACGAGCTCGTTCTGGCTAGTGAGGGTGGCAATTACGTTCCAGTCTGATCTGTCACGGGTGATGGAGAGCATGCATGGAATGGCATACTGCTCGGTGTCATCGTCTGAGGAGCCCAGGCAGACCTCGACGAACATTCGACCGTAGCAGAAGTGGCGGTTGGTGTCGCTGATTGGCATTGTCTCCGCAATGTCAGGCTTCTTGGTCGAGTGGTCGATGAGCATGGACTTGGAGCCGGAGCCAGACAGCACAGATGATATACCGGGGGCGAAGAAAGGGTAGCGGATCCAGATGGAGGTATCGATGTTCTGGGAGAGAGCAGGAAGCTGGCCAGCTGAGGAAGACGAAGGGATGATGTTATTACGCTGCATGGACATGGAAAGGGCTCGTAGATGACTGATAATGGCCAGGTGGATGCTGAGGTGGCTTGCTAGGGTATCGTTACCCATTGACTGCACCATGGGGAGTATGGCTTCAGGCTTCATCCTGCCAAACTGGCCGAGCTCGGGGTGCTGGGGCACGAGATGCTGGTTAATCCACCATGCCTTAGCCAGATTGACGATGGCCTGCTGCGATTGCTCGGTAATGGGTGACTGTCTTCCATTGGCCGAGTTGGGGCCAGGCGGGTGAGGAGGACGGGCGCGCATAAAGGCCTCGAGATCAGCTCTGCCCTTGATGAACCACCAGACGCTAGCACGCACCCACTCCGAGAGGGAGGTCTCCATGATGGGTTTGACACTTTCGGCAGCACGAGAGAAAAGAGAGATGTAGCAGTCGACGTATGCGGAGAATTCAGCCAGGGCAGCGTCTCCAACCATGTTAGCCACGTTCTTGAGTTTTCCTGAGGAGCCAGAGGAGGTCTTGGAGTGGTGACCCAAGTAAGCCGGCTTGTCAGGTTGTAGCCTGTTCGATTGCTGCTGCTGCTGCTGCTTCTGCTGCTGTAGGAGTTGGGGATCATTGTAGGCAGCCTGTCTGGATTCTGTTCTAGCATAAGGCGGTGGAGAGGAAGTAGGTGGTTTGGTAATCTTGGTGTGAGCCGGGTTCGATGGAACGGCAGTAGGAGGAGGGTAACCATCAGGGGCCTGTCTCTGCTGTTGCTTCTTGTTCTCCTCTGGCAGAGCGGCCATGACGCTGCCCCAGAAAGATAGCCCTGACTTGCCAGACTGGGCCGGTTCCTGTGGGCTGCCTCTGTCGGCGTCTCTGCTCTCCTGCTGCTCGTCTCTGACATGCCTGCCATGATCTCTATCTCTGTCTCTGTCCCTGTACTCTCTGCCGTAGTCTCTAGCATGATCATTGTTGTCTCTATAGTCTCTGGGGTAGTCTCTCGAGGGGACCTGCTCAGGAGAATTCTGCTGGGGGTGATCCTGCTCGGCCGCCGCCTGCTCCCTGGCACGCTGCAGCGCAAGACCTTCCTCATCCCTCATCTTGGCCCGTATCCTCTCTGCAAACGAGCTCTCCTCACTGGTATCTCTCCATGACAGCCGGGACCCTCTAGGCTGCTGGCTGATGGACAAGAGAAAATCCGAGTTCTGCGCATTGCGTAATTCCGGCGACGGCTGCAGCTGGGTCTCCTTGCTGGGGGAGCTGCTCTTCTTCTCCCCGTCTGGGCCTGAGACGGCAAATGAAGGCAGCGTGGGCTCCCTGTTATCCAGGTAGCGAGCCTGGGAGTCTGAAGCGTCCGAGGACGAGCCGCCGTCTGCGCCATCCGTGAACTGGGAGGCAGACGAATTGGAGCGTGCACGATAGAGCGATATCTCCATCGTCGGGGCCTCTGCCTCCTCGCCTCCCTCGCCCATGACCGAGGGCGGCCGGTCACAGAACCTCACCCGGAGGCCCTCGCAGCGCCGTCTCCTCTTCTTCAGGCCTCCTGGACCTGCCACCGCAGTGCTCCCATTGTTGTTTTTGCTGTTAGTCCGAGTGACATTTATGCTGACGTTGGCGTGGACGTCTACTGCGGCCGTGGGGGACTGAGCAGCACCCGGCCAGCGCTGCGAGACAGAGACATCGATCTTGGGCGGGAGCCTTGCGGAGGGGAATTGCTGCTGCTGCTGCTGCTGTACGGGAGGGCGCGAGGAGGCCAGGAAGTCGTCTATCTGCTGGTCCCGGGTGGACTGCTTGGTCTCCTTTTCGCGGGAGAAGAGCTTGCCGCGCCACTTGCGGGCGACCTTGGTCTCTGCGGCCGTCAGGCTGCTCGTCTCGGGGGAGTTGAACATGATTCCTTCATGCGGTTATCCAGTCGTTGTCTTCGTCGTCGTCGTCCTCGTCCTCGTCGCCGTCGCCGTCGTCAAGCTGGCTGCCGTCCAGGGGGCGATCTATGTCTGCGGCCCGGCGAGTCGAACCGCCAGCACAGCCAGCGAATGTCCAGTCCCTCGTCACTGTCGGCCGTCACTGCTCGCTTCCGGCGTCTGTCTGCTCGTCTGCTCGTCCGGCTCGTCTGCGTCTCGTCGGCGGCGGCGTCTGCGTGTCTTGTTTCTGCTGCTGCTGCTGCTGCGTCTGCTGCGTCTGCCCTAGAGGTTTCGGGCTCACGTGCTTTTTTGCTGCAGATGAAACGCCCAAGGGGCAAGTTGGAGGCGCCGGGGACGCCAGGCGGACGCTCGCAGGCGGACGGGCAGCTGGCGGATGCAGGTGTCGATACAGAGATTATTGGTCTATAGCTACAGAGGACGTCGGAGGGGGGCGTATAGTCAATAGCAGTAAGTTAATAATATGTAGCTGGCTATAGCGAGGCCGCTGGCGTGTCACCGGAGGTTAGGATGCAGCGCAGCGCAGCCAAGGGCCTCGATGCCTTAAATACAGAGCCGTGGACGAGACATCCAGACTTCCTTGTTTACCTGCGCTCTCGCACCCAATGCCAATTAAATTCCTGTGGTCCGTCTGCGAGGGAAACGAGGGAGGCTTTGCCTGCGCCACCATCGACCTGCTCGGCCGCTCGTTATATTAATAGCTAGCTAGTTATATAGCACCAACGCTGCTCCTACAGCAACACCACCAACGACAACGACAGCGACACACGACAAAACGACATCACCAACCCCGGCGTCCGTCCTGCGGCCCTCGTCCCTGGCCGTCTCCCTCGTTCGGCGGCCCGTCGACCCTCGTTTTTCGACCTTGTTGGCCTCCGCCTGACCTCGCGGGCCCGGTCTTTTCGCCCGATCTCGACTCTTCCAAGGCTAACGACTTGATGGACAGGAGGAAGCCCGCAGCTCCAAGCCACCAACAGACCAGCGGCCAGCACCAAACCATCCGTCCGGCTGTCCTTGGACGCGCGACCAGGAACCGCCCAGAGCTCGTCTCTGTCAATTGGGATCTTCTGCAGGGCAGTGGCCGGCTGGACAGGCTGACAGAATAAAGGGGAGATGGTTGAGCTTCACGCCGGCAGCTCCAGCACCATCACCACCACCGACGCCGCCAGGAGGACGCACAATAACAGGCGAGATGCAGGCTCAGCAGCTTCGACCGTCCTCCAGCTAACGGCCACGGCCTCCTCCTCCTCCTCCTCCTCCTCCTCCTCCTCCTCCTGCTGCTCCTCCTGCTGCTGCTCCTCCTCCCGCGCAGCAGCCATGCCTGCCTCGCCGTTGATCGCCCTGCTGCTGGTCCTGCTGCTCGCTGTCCAGGCCGGCCGCGCAGCCCTCGTCCCCTTCAGAAACTGCCTGCCGGACGCCATCACCAAGTCTAGTCCCGTCAAGCTGCAGTTCATACCTCTCTACGTCGCCGCGCAGTTCAACAGCACGCGGCCGGATCTCAATCTCAACGTCACTGTCTACGGAAACGTCAGCGGCACCGAGACGAAGGAGCCATACCCGCCCCCAGACGACCCGCGATGGAGCAACCCCAACGAGACACTGGGCAAGATAGTCAGTGTAAACCCGTCGACAAACACCTTTACCACCCTGTTCCCACGGCTAGACGTCGTCAGCTTCTCGGCTGCCGGTGGCTCGGTCCAGCCGTTCTGCGACTCTCTCACCCAGGGCGAGTGTCCTCTCGGGCCCGTCTTCAACTTCACCCAGTGAGCAACTCCATACATACACACACACATATATATATATATATATTATAGTAAAAAGATACTAACAAGATCAGGGATTCGACGGCGGATCTGCGGGCGTTCTCGACGACGTTCAATATCACTTCGTCCTACGCGTTCGCTTCTCTCCTGGCTACGCTCGAGGTCAAGGCTGGAGACGCTAGCAAGACGCCCTACAGCTGCGTAGTGGCAGACATCGCCCCAGACCTGGGTGATCCCCTGAGATCAGCTCTCGCATACGTCCCTCTTGCTATACTCTTGCTCGTTGGCGTGGCTACTGTCTACGCTGCCATCTACAGCCCCTGGGGAACCACAGATATCTTCCGCTGGACCTGCAACTATGGCCGAGACGAGGACCTCATCCGTCTCGTCACACCCGGATTCGCAGACTGCCTGCAGTATATCCAGTTCATCATACTCACAGGCTCGCTTACCCTGAGCTATCCGGGCTACTACCAACCCGTCGTCAGCCAGATCGGTTGGTCCGTCCTCATGTTCAACCAGAGCTTCGTCAGCCATGGCAACGGCACGACGCCCCTGATAGATGGCGTCTACTCCGTCAACGGCACCTACGGGCTCGACCGCATGGGCCAGTTCGTTGGCATGACTCGAGCCGCGGACATCTGGGCAGGCACTGTCATCTGGCTACTTGTCATCCTCGCTGCCGTCACAGCGATCATCCTGCTTGGTTTCGGTCTCAGATGGCTCCATCACAGCGTCAGCCACATAGCAGAGCAGGATCTGCAGTCCAAAAACACAGCCTTCACCATGGGAAACGTCGTCCGTATCGTATTCAACTTCTTCCTTCTCCCGCTAGTCTCACTATCCATGTTTCAGCTCGTCGAGGCTGGCTCCTCTCCCGTCTATGTCGTGGCCCTGGCTGTCATCTTACTTGTCCTGCTCGTCGGATTCGCTGCATGGCTCCTCTATCTCATCTTTTGCACCCGTCCTCGCTCGTATCTCTTTGACGATCTGCCTACTGTGCTATTGTACGGGCCACTTTACAACACCTTCAGCGATGGAGCGGCGCCTTTCGCTCTCATATCTGTGCTGCTCACCTGCATGCGAGGGGTAGCCATTGGTGCCGTTCAGCCGTCGGGGATAGCCCAGATTGCTATCCTGGCCATATGTGAAGTCACCATGATCCTCACCCTCATCGCTTTTCGGCCCTACGAGTCTCCCACTTCGATGAATGCATATCATACCATCTTTGCACTCGTTCGGTGTCTCACTATTCTCCTATGCGTTGCCTTTGTTCCCTCGCTCGATATTCCGGACCCGGCAAAGGGATGGATTGGTTACGTTATCCTCATACTACATGGCATGGTCCTCATATTCGGATTCTTCTTGAATGCCATCCAAACTCTCATCGAAGTTGTAGCCAGACAAGCTGGAGCCGGTGATGTAGGAGTCCAGGGTGAGGCCGCTAGAGGTGGTTTGGTAAAGGTATGTTCACATTCAATTGGGTTTTTCTACATTCTATCTCTCAGTACATAAGTGCTCACTAACCTACCTCTACAGGTATTTGGTGTCCGTCAACTATCCCGCCGCACCCCCAGGAAACGCCACGTACCGCGCAGAAGCACCAATTCCGAGGCTACCATGCTCAATGTTGACTTGGAGCGTCCGTCAACTCAGCTCGACAGTGAGCGACCCAGAAGTTTTTCGGGCAGCTCAGCTGTCCTGCTAAATCGGCCTGGCTTGGACCAGGCAAGCACCGGCTTTGAGTCCGGGGCAGGGAGTCTGTTCAATGCCAGCAACCCGCGTGGACCGGGCAGCGGCCCGTACACACCTACCACCCCGGGAGCCTTCTCAACCGGGCCAGGACAAGCTTCAGGCGGCGGCGGGTCACCGCGCAGCGGCATCATGCATATGCATTTTAAACACGAGACGGCAGACCCGTACTACCGTCCGCCCCGGCAACGGCGCGCTACCCTTGAAGGAATACGCCACACTTCATGGAATAGCAGCGATATGGGCAACGGACAGTCAAGCCGTGCGGCTAACACTCCCGATCTGGATCCAGACGCAGACCATGATGCCGATGTCCTAGCTAATCACCCTGTCGGTAATGGAAGCACCCCAACGCCAGCTTATCTCGGCGCACCCAGAGAAGATCCCGATGGCGACGCAGATGGTGATCCTTCCCTTCGAACAGATTATGCAGTTCGCGAAGTAGACTTTTACTACCGGGTTAGAGGCCCTGCACTGTCGCATTCCGCTACTAGGAAACTCAAGACTGGTCCTGCTGATCCCACTGGCCCTGTATCATCGGCCAGCGGATGGCTAAAGAACCTATTCGGTGGGAAAACAAAAGATAAAGGCAAGGGTTTCGAGGTTGTCCGAAGCTCTCGTGCGCCTCCCCAGGCTGCAATGCAGCGACCACCACCGCCTGAGCAGGATAAATTCACAGAGCCTTACAAGGATGACCCTGACACTGCACAGGATCCAAATACTACTGCTACCACCTCAGGTCCTGCTCCAGATCCTGATCCAAAAGCTTCGCCTGTCACTGAAAAGGCCAAAGCAGCGGCTACGGCAGACAATGACAAACCAGTCCTACCACCTATTCTGCTTGAAGACGCTATCGAATTACCCAGCCGAGCAAACACTCGCAATGTCCCACCAGATGCTACATCCGCTCATTCACGCTCCCAATCCCAATCACATCCTGGAGCCCACGGCGGCATGCGAATAAGGCCACCAACTATCCCCCGCAAAAGCTCAAAGCGCGGTAGTTCCGTTGACCTAAAAGACGTAAAACCTGGTGCAGCAGGGTCTTTCATGGGCGGGCCCCATTCCCGTAACAGTTCTCGGGACTACGAAGCCACCAACTCCGAGGCGCTCGTTCCTCAGCGGACGTTGTCAAACCGAATTATCCAGCAGTCACGATTACCGTTTGGTTCAAAGTCGTCTTCAACACACAGTGCTCCTGTATCACTCGACTCTAATGATTCGATGGCACAACCTCATGCTACTGCTGATGGGACAGATACGACTGACCAGCCTTCTTCTCCAGGACCCAGACAGAGAAACACATCAACTGCGACTTTCGAAGCTACTCGACGAGGAAAGTTGAAGGGCATGGGATACGTCCAACAGCATCGAGCCAGCGACCACATCCATGAAACAAGCTTATCCGGTGGCAGCGCCGCAGAGTTCATAGGCGAGCACCCTCTTCCACCTACCTCCACTCCCTCATCCTGACCACCTCCTGCCTTTTGCCTATTCTACCCTTTGCATCTCATTCGATCTTTTTTGTTTTTCGATCTTTTTTCATACAACCATCTACGAACCGGCAATTGACAGATATTGATTCCAATACGGAATGGATCATAACATATCAATATCTCCTCCCTTTGCATACTAATGAATAATCGCTTGACGAATTTCCTTTGCTTTTCCCCCACTACCACCTTCTCCCTTCTTGCTCAAAAGTTGGATTTACTCTTTTTCTATTTCTTGCAATGTCGTTAATACGTGAGGTTTTTTTTTCCCAATCCGCCTTCCAGCCAGTTGTTCAGTGCGTTTAATAGCCATTTACCCTAGCGTGTTCTTCCCAGCCTGTTTATCAAGAGCGACTATTTGGTTGGATTCTCTTTTGGCGATCCCTTTTTTTGTGTTCTATAGAGACCGAGGTGATTTCAATATTGGTGGATCGGTGTGGCTATATTGGTTTCTGTTGAATTACAACAGATGTATTAAATAACTCCTATTTCAAATAAGAAAAGTCTTGGAACTGTGCTAGAGTCTGGTGTCATCGATATTTTGCATTGAAAGTATTGATATATATACTAAGGATTTGGGGAAATTTTCATCCTTTTTTTTTTTTTTTTTTTTTTCTTTTCACTCACATGGCTCGCTTCACTGGCTCAGCCAACCGAACAACCTACCATTCCTCAAGCATCAACGACCCGCCGCTCGATCCGAACGACACCTGCTCTGCTAATCTTTTACCCTCGAGCTGCTCTACACTTCCTGATTATCGTCTCAACGCCTTCACGGCGTCTTCAGCCTTCCTGGCGCACGGTTTGTGGCGTTAGAAGCATCACCCACCGAACGCCGCAACTCTGTCAACGGCCACACCAGAGAGACGGGAGGAATGGAGAACTCCTCGTGATCGGCAGTGGAGACCACTAGAGCTGCTGTCATAAAGTCAGCTACTTTGTCTGAACCTCCAGCTTGCTTGCTGCATCCCTCATGATTGGGAGAAAACGCCGCGTTTGACACTTTCAACGCGCTGCATCGTCCTCGCCACCTCGAGACGAGATATTAATTAGTTATACAGATATTATCTTGATACACAACCTATCTCCCGGAAATCAACGAACTCCCCTGGCTCAAAATCTACGTGGAGCCTCCCTCCCGTGCCCACAGCAAATGCTGGCCCGTCCAAACAGCGGAGGTTGGCGTCATCGAACACCCCCCGGATAACGGGCAACGTTGTCCAACAGTTAGAAAGGAGAAGAATACGGATATTACTACTTTTTTTTTAGAACTTGGTTCCCCCGATGTCATTGCCTTCGGAATCTCAGGCCTCAACTCATGAAGCGCGATCCACGACCGTCCACCGCTCATTATCAGAGAGCCACCATGACTACACACATGCGGCGAGACGAGGAAGCAGTGGGGGTGAGGATCATACAACATGGACACAGTTCTTGCGAGAAGATCAGGATCTTTTGATGGATAGCAGTAGTCCTGATAGAGACGACAACTCGTCGACTTCGCCGAACAGAAAACGAAGACTGAGAAGCGGTAGTAGTAGAAGCGGCGGCGGTAGCGGCGGTGGAGGCAGCAGCACTGGTATAGAAATACCAGGAGCTAGAGCTACCCAACCCGTTTCTATCAGGCAGCACTCTCGACCCGGTGCGTCTGAAACTGGAACTCGACCATCGGGAAGTCCCAGCTTTGTTCGACCCGACGAAGAGACGACCGAGACTCAGTCTGCTGCCTCTCCCCCCTCCTCATCGATGTCCCGCCAGCTAAACTCCCTACGGCACCGTGAAAGAAGCTTTACTGACTATCGGCTCCCACGATGGCAGCCGGACTCTGAAGTCACCGAATGCCCAATATGCGGCATTACATTTACGTTCTGGTTTCGAAAACACCACTGTAGGAAGTGCGGCAGGGTCGTTTGCGCGGCTTGCTCGCCTCATAGAATTACAATACCACAGCAGTTTATCGTCCGTCCTCCCGAAGCCCAGACGCAACTGACACTATCGAGCCTTATCCAGCGCAATACAACGGACCGTGAAGGTGTTGACCTTATTGACGACGAAGAAGTACAGCCGCAGCTTTCACCATCACAATCCCGAAGCCACCATCGCGCAACTTCGATCCATCAAATTCCCAGAAATGCTCTAGGTGGAGGGACCGAGGTTCGTCTATGCAATCCCTGCGTGCCTGATCCCAACCCTGAGCCTCCTCGCCGATATAGAGCGAGCAGCAGTACCTCTCATCATGAACATAGAACGAGAAATACCAGTCTGGGATGGGATGACCACCACCATCACTCACGGGGAGATCCACACTCCCTACCGTCAGAATATCAAAGCCCAGGTATCTGGAGCATAAGTGCTGAAAGGCCCCGTCGCCATATACCTTCTGTACCTTCTCGGATGGAGGGAAGAAGGCAACGGAACCAGGAATTTGAATCTAGTGTATGTTATTATATATCGGGTGTTCCCTACATTACCCCTTGCTACATGATCTAACAACCTTGTACAGGTTCACGGCTACAGGCGAGATCCTCAAAGAGGTCTTCGCGCAAATCCAACAGACGCCAATCTCCCCTCCTATGGAGGTTTTGGTTATGAAGTCTCATCCAGTCTACGGGGGTTGGCTCCCCGGTATCTACCAGGTAGAGAGACAGAATCTCAATCCCAGGGTTCTCCGCCTCTTTATTCCCATGATGGATTCACAGTAAGTAGTAGACATTATATATATATATATACCCTACAGCCTCGAGTGTTAACCTGATATCCAGGAGTTACAACGAAACCAGCATCATCCATCATATACAAGGACTATACTCCGCACAGCAGATATGAATCGCCCTCTGCCAGCACCACCATCCGGTTCACGACCTCGCCGTACTATCACTGAGCGGGATATTTGTCCCGTGTGCAATCATATATTTCCCCCACAATCTCCAGGCAATGATGAAGATGCACGCGAAGCACATATCCGTGTATGCATTGAAAGACACGCCGCCAGACGCCCCGGGGCTTCCAATCAATCCACACCATCAGAACGCCTGAGGATGCTTACTTTTGTTGCAACGGAGAAAGACTGTCTAGGCACAGACGGCGTGCAGTCTGAATGCTCCATTTGCATGGAGGAGTATGAAGTTGGTGCCGAACTGGCACGGCTCGAGTGTTTATGCAAATTCCATAAGGCTTGTATTCTTGGGTGGTTTGACCGTAAAGAAGAGTGTCCCGTCCATAAAGTGACATAAACGCATCTCAATAAGTGTGGATTTTTGTGTGATTTCGGCGTAATTTTTGGTCTGTTGGCGTATTGAAGCTTTAGGACTTGGGCTTTTATATCCTTGGAGGCGGCGAATATTGTTAGCGGACTCTTGCCATATAATTGGTTTTAAATATATGATACTATTATTAAAGCGAGATAGAAATATCACTTTAATAAAGAATTCACTGGTGAATATATTGCTTGTTGGTGTTAATAACTGCTAATGATGCCTAATAGTTAACTACAAGCAACTCCCTATAGACGACGGAAACGAGCAAGCAAGCCTGCTACAGATCATCCTCTTCCCTTGCATGTGAGACGATCAGCGTCACCAAGGACAGGAGATGAGGACTGATGTCTTTGTCCGGGTTGAGGAAGCAGCCGATGGCACGTAAGTATCGTTCTACGCTCTGGTGAATCGCAGCTAACCTGTGTATAGCACAGTACTGTGCATCTGATTGAAGCCTGCCATGGAAGATTTCAAAGTAGAGTGGAGCTAGTTATGAAAGGAGCGTGGATGAAATGCTACAGTCCCGAGTTCAATGCGAAGCCTTGTTTATGGGAGAGTCGGCGCGTAGCTCTGACTTCATTAAGGGTGAGCCGCAGTGGCACTAGAGGGCTCAAGACGGCTTTCCTTGAGGCCTTGCGGATACAGATATCGCTTTCGTCATGCGGTCGATCTGCTCGCCGTTGTAGTCAACAATACGAGTACGAGCGAGCGGCTCTCCAGGCAGCTAAATATGAAGGGACTAGCACTTCCAGCCGCAAATCCAGATGGATGAAATCCCACCTCCACCAAAATTTTAAGGCTCCTGAGGCTGCCGATTCTCAATATATTCGGAGTTGCCTGGCTTATACGATGACTCTCTGAAGGAACGCTTACCCCGTTGTGCGCATTTCGCCGCCAAAAAAGGAATATTACTACTGACTGATATACGTACGCCCTGTCCTGTCGGAGCAGTTTTTGTGTCGGCCGCCGACATACCGTACTTCCGTGGATGGCGGCGTTAGGCGACCTGGCATGGTCCTGCGAGAGAAGAAGATAAATCTCAGAGGAGCCGTCGATACTTCCGGGTAGATGGAGGTGGAATATCCCCCTTCGAACGCATCGGCCCAGGACGCTTCGTCGCCTTCCGCCACCTCGACCTCACATAGAGGCTCACCCTCGCTAATACCGCCGCCCTCTGACTCACGAACGAATTCAAACGAAGCTACTGCAGGTACAGATGGCTCGAAATCAGCACAGTACAACAACAGCCCTCCCGCCGCAGGTGCGGCTGCGGATACGGCACCGAGTGATCCCCTCGCCGACCTCAAGCGTCCTCGAGCATGTGAGGCTTGTCGCCAGCTAAAAGTGCGCTGTGATCCCGACCAAGACCATCCAGATGGCTCTTGCAAACGTTGTGTCAAGGCGAATAGACGCTGCATTGTCACCGTCCCCACCAGGAAGCGGCAGAAGAAGGCAGACAGTCGGGTTGCGGAACTGGAGAGGAAAATCGACGCGTTGACAGCTACTCTGCAGGCGTCGAGAGCGAAGAGCTACCCGTCCGATCTAAATGACTCTGGACCGCAGCAACATGTCGAAAGGAGCTGGTCTGGGTCAAGCCGCTGGTCCTCTCAACGGCGGGTCTCGGGCGGTGAGAACCCATCAGGCCCCGCTGGGATGGCCGGAAGCAAGAGGTCGTCAAATGGGGATATCAGGTCGCTACCGGGGATGAGGCCTCCTGCTATTCTTCCACCTTCTAAGAGCCCTTCGAGCCATACAACTTTCGTCAATACGTGGTTGCATGGGGAATCCCCCAATAAACAGGAGAGCAGCTGGCCGGTATTTCTACCGGAGTCATCAGCAGGCCGACGCCCGGACCATGAGTATGCAGACGTCATAGACCGCGGCATCATTGACCAGGAAACAGCAGTAAAGGCCTTTACACATTATGTCGAGGTTATGGCACCATTGATGCCAGCGGTAGTGTTCCCGCCGGGCACCAAGATGGGTGACGTGCGGCGAGAAACCCCCATGCTGTTCCTATCCGTCCTCTCTGTATCAATTGCATCATGTGCACCCAGCCTGGAACCGATTCTAACGAGTGAGATGCACAAAATATTCGCCGACCGCATTGTTGTCCGTGGTGAGAAGTCGTTAGAATTGATGCAGGCTCTTGTGATCGCATCTCTGTGGTACATGCCACCGGAACACTATGAAGAGCTCAAGTTCTACCTCCTTATTCATCTGGCGGCTATTATGGGAACAGATATGGGCATGAATCGCCGGTCAAAGCCTCAGGCACAATCATCAGAAATCATAAAGGAACTTATGAGTAGAAAAGCCATATTTGTTGACCCACAGTCGCTTGACGGTAGGAGAGCGTGGATGGGCTGCTATTTTTTGGCTGTGAAGTCCGTGCCTCTCTCCCTTTTGTGATACCCACGATTGTTTAATGTCTGTTTGGTTTTTGATATCTAACGTTTGTTATATGCAGTGCATCTATGGGCCTTCGAAGGCCTCTTCTCACCCGCTGGAACACATATATGGATGAATCAGTCAAACTGCTACTGGAATCGTCCGATGCATATCCCAGCGATCGGGCACTTGTTGAATGGGTTAAACTCGCCCATATCGGCGAAGAGATCGGCTTCCAGTTCTCTATGGACGACCCCCTGACAAATATATCCATAGACGAGCCGAGGGTGCAGTTTGCTCTCAAAGGCTTTGAAACGCGCCTGGATGAGTGGCGGAAGGAAGTGCCTTCCAAAGTATACAGCCGTAAGACAGTTGATGATCATTCTTAATTGTTATTTCAACTATCGCTAAGCATATATTCACAGCCGTAATGGAACACTATGAGCAAGTGCTAAGCATATATATGCACGAAATTGGCATGCACATCGATCACAACATCGACGACTTCAAACCGCCATTTCTCCCAGGTCTCGCTGAAGAATCACAGGCCAATCTTGGGACGGCTGCACATGTGAATGCACTTACAGCATGTCTCACTTCCATTCACCGGGTCCTTGACCTGTTCGGCACCATGGATCGATCCTTGATGTCTTGCCTCCCTACCATACATTTCGTTCGCACATCTTATGCATGCGTTGCTCTGATAAAACTGTACTCCGTTGCCTCATCACCCGGCAGCCGTCTCGCTAACGTCTTCAGCACTGCCGATTTCAAAGTCGAGGCCTCGCTTAATAACCTAATTAATCACCTCCATACTTGCAACGAGGGGAATCAAAGTCGAGTTGGCCTCAGGTTCTCGCTTATAATTGGCATGCTGAAAGCCTGGTATGCGAAACGCAAGGATAAGAAAGCTGAAGTTCCTCTTCCGCCCTTTCTCCAGCCACGGGCCTCAAAATCCGAGAAGACAGCACCCGCGGCCACGGACACGGGTGCTGACGATGACGCGAATAAGTCGGTGAGTAATCGCGACTCGCAATAATCTACATTCTCCGTAAAGGGGAAATGCGTTCCTTGACGTCATTATTTCATGTAAAGCGCCTTGAGCGCTATTTTCTTTCATTGATCTGCTGATACTTTATTTCTTCTGCAGGCTCCTTTGAGAAACTCGAGCACCTCCAATACCCTCGGAGAGGCTGCTGTGCAATATCCCTCAAGTACCGCAACCACCAAGCAGGGAGTGCAGCAATCTGCCAACAAGGCTGCCCAGAATAATATATCTCAGCCCTGTGGTACTAATACACCTGGTCAAGCCATCGTGACCAGTCCAGGTGAAATCAGCACAACATCTGCGGCTACTATTCGCACATACGGCCCGAGCGGCCTTTCGCAGCCAGCATCTAGTTCAGGCGACTGGCCGCCATTCGTCAGCCAGAACCAAATGTCAACTAATCCTTACACTACGACGGCACCCTGCGAGTCCTCAATGCAACAGCAGTACATGAATCCAACCTTTGGGCAAAATGAAAACTTCGTTTCACAAGCCGGGTTCAATAATGTACCTACCACAGGCATGGACCAGCAGATTCTGAGCTGGGGACATGGTACAATCCCAGGTGCAGATCTATCCGCAGTTATGACCTTTCACCCCAGTTTATGGGATGAAGAGCTCTTCCAGCTCTCGCTCGAGGGCTTCGAAGGCGTCTTCTAGGACAATAGATGAAAGAAACAAACCAAGCTTGTGAATGTTTCATACCCTAGGCGGTCGAATGGATCTGGTTCGGAGTTTTTAACTCTCATGTTTCGTTTTCATTATCATTCACTTCCTTTTTGCATCTTGCTCGTTTTCTTTTTCTTTTTCTTTTTCTTGCTTGGTATGCTTCTGACGTGGCATTCCGAGCCCGTTGGTTGGTGCTTCTCTCCCAATCTGCATGGAAGATGCATGAATCATGCATGGGACATTGGCGAAATCTTCAGCATGTTACGCTGCATTGCAGGGGTGCGTGGTTGACGATGCAAGAAACAGGACATATATACACACCCAACTCCCTACTCCAAGGGACTCTCTCCTCAGTCTTACTGGGATGTCGCGGAGCCGCAGCATCTCGACTTTCTTTCACTCTCCACCCTTTGTTTTTTTTACAATTTCCCTCTCTTCTCTTCGACCGGCGGTTCCGGAGTATTGATTGGACAGGGCGTTATTGTGCATGTACTAGTATTACCAGCCGGCTATTCACCATTCGCTATGGAGAAAAAAAAATCCCAAACCCCCTGTCTCCTCCGTATACTGCCTTCTGTATTTACGTTATTAGGAAGTTTAAAAAAATAAAAAATACTGCTTAAACCAGTAATTCTTCCATTACCCGAATCGATGCCGTGGAGGTGCACTGCAGAGGTCTTATTATGCAGAAATCATCGCTCTGCACTCGCACTGGATCATTCATACGGCACCAAGTAAAGCCTGAAGGGGTAGCGATATATCTGGCATAGATGCTGGCTATAAAGGGGGGAATAGCAACCACAGCTCTCGGGACTTCCTCGACCAGAAACATTATCGTAGCCAGCCGCCGGCAACATCTCATCTCTTTTTCCATCTCTTGCCCGTCGACATACCTGACTGCTTTCCCGGGGGTGACTTCGTCGTCATGTTCATCAACGACGAAGAACTAAATGGCGTGGGCAAAATCCAGTCAAAGGGCATCTATCACGGGCTGCCTGTCTTCCCAGAGTCTCTGAAGGGCCTTTCTGCCATCATAACGGGCGCAAATGGAATATCTGGCCATCATATGCTTCGGGTCCTGGCTGAATCACCAGAAAGATGGACAAATATCTACTCCATGTCAAAACGGCCACCGCTAGTACCCACGAAATGGAAGACGAACGTCCAGCACATCTCGCTGGATTTCCTTAACAGCACGCCAGTGGAGCTAGCCATGGCCATGAAAGAAAATGGTGTGAAAGCGTAAGTACCTGATCGCAAGATGCGGATAATTCGGTTTTTAACATGCTGATTGGATTCAAGTGACTATATCTTCTTCTTCTCGTACATTCAATCAGAGCCTGAGGACGGTGGCGGCATCTGGTCCGCTGCAGAAGAGTTAGTCAGGGTCAATAGTATGTATATGCAAGCCCGTTGGAAGGATATTTGACTTCCTTCCCCTGAACCAGAACCAGAGTTGCTCACAAATAGTGTCTAGCGGCGATGCTCTCTAACTTCCTGGACGCCGTTAAGCTTGCAGGAATCACGCCCAAGCGAGTCATGCTGCAGACTGGAGCCAAAAACTATGGCATCCATCTTGGTCCCACGATGACACCCCAAAGGGAGGGTGATCCTCGCGTCTTGCTGGAGCCCAACTTCTACTACACCCAGGAGGATACGCTCTTCAGATATTGTGAAGAAACTGGTGCAAGCTGGAATGTAGTTATGCCATCTTTCGTGCTCGGTGCCGTGAAAGAAGCTGCCATGAACATGATGTATCCTCTGGGTGTCTTTGGGGCTATCCAGGCACACCTTGGACGGCCTCTTGTCTATCCGGGAGAACTCGCTTCGTATATGATGCCTCTGGATCTATCGTCGGCCACGTTAAACGGATACCTGGAAGAATGGGCTGTTCTCACCCCCAAGGCTGCAAACCAGGCATTCAATGCTTGTGACAACAGCGCCTTCACCTGGGCTGCATTCTGGCCCACATTTGCCAGCTGGTACAACTTGCCATACCAGATTCCCGATGATGAGAAATCGCAGTACATTTCAATTCCGACTCAATATGAGCCGCCACCAAGAGGGTGAGTGAGACGATCCTTTCTGCGTGTTTCGGGAAACAGGCGGATACTGATGCTGATTTGTTATATATCTTGATAGATTCGGTCCCCGAGGCATCATCCGGCTGAAATATGCGCTCTCCCACTGGGCCACTGACCCCGAAGTCCAAGATGCATGGAAAGTATTAAGTCAGAAACATAACCTGCAAACTAATCCATTCCAAAGTGCAAAGGACATTCATCGCCTGTTTAGCTTTACAGACAGTGCGTTACTTATGGCATGGCCACTCCAATTTAGGTCAGGACTTTTTGTTAATTTTCTTTCTTTCTTTCTTTCTTTCTTTTTTCATTTGGCTTGTTTGCATATTGGAAATAAGAGAGCTAATAAGTTTATTCTGTAGCCGCACAAAATGCCATAAACTTGGCTGGTTTGGAGCTGTTGATACCATTGAATCTATGCGGCAGATTCTGTATGAGTTTGTTGGGCTTCGGATGCTGCCCCCCCTTCCGAGCTTCAAAGTATAATAGCATCCAACCAAACTATACTTATATTTCGCTACTATTATTTGTATCATCACTATACTGGATGGGATTATTTTTAAAATGATCTGGCTATATAAAGAATCATATGCAAGCCGGACATGCAAGCGTTTCTCTGAACAGTGTGCATATAAGGTTCAAATTAGAGCTATCTTACAAACCTAACTATGATGGAGGAATTGAGGTAAAAATAATCATTTTTAATGCTCTATCTTATAATTTGCATTATACCCTTAGGCATTAACTAGTTGACTCACGGGAAGTACAATTAACCAGAGAATGGAATACCATTCTACAAGTTAGACTAACTACCCCAGATATGGCTAACTTAGTTAACGTGGCCCACATAGATAGTTAAAAGCATTGACAACTAGTTATAGAATAAGATAGATAAGATCAGCAATATTGATGGAGCAGATCGCCGGTGTTACCAATACCAATATAGGCAGTGGTCTTTGATATGGCCTTGAAAGTTCATGAAAAAAATATGATTGGCTGAATCCTATCCAAGCACTGTGGGTATAATTACATAAGCAAAGTTATCCTCTCGGCATAACTACGTCACTTCTCGAGTCTCCAATTATGGTATGAGAATATGGCTGCTCTACCAGAATGCAGCTTCGTGAATGCCTTTGCATTTTGCGAGAATTTAGAGGCAAGGCACCCTGATTAAAAATAATAGTACATACTCCACATCCCTCGTTTATTCTTTCCTACTCGCAAACCTGTTGAGGAGGCAATAACGCATATCTTATCTTGATAAAAGAAATGCATCAAAATATCGCATGCCGTTTGTATCGGTCGACGACATGGCCCTCGGATGGACGGCAGATCGATTGTTTTGCCCAGGAGAGGTGCGTATAACTTGGGTGTGCAAGTTTTTCTTATACCAAGATTATGTTGCTCTCCTTGGCGGCGAGAGGAATGACAGAGGCTACCGCAGGGCTGGAGCTGGCCCCTTCTCCTAAACTGTTGGTTAAGAAGGGGAAACCCTTGATTTGCTGCAGAGAGAGTCGTTACATATCTGAAAAAACATGCTAGTTATGCCGAATTGGGGAACTCGGTGGAATTTGATTGTTGCAAACATATTTTGCTATGAATAATACTGAATAGATGCCGTATACCTTCAGCAAATGTCATGTTTCAGCGCCCCATTACCTATCAGATTATTCAACTGACTTTTACAGTGGGAAAATAGACTTTGTGGAAGGGAACTGATTGAGCCTGGAGTCACAGACCTCAAGACAGTGAAACTTGGGCTGTACCAGGGGAAAACTATAACATAACACTTCAACGGCCTTAGTTCTTGTCTCCCAACCCCAGCTTCTTCCCAATGTCTGACCCTTGATAGGACCAGATGATAGCTGGCTCGTCTCCAATTGCAGGCCAATTGCTTCGGAATCCAAGCATTGCCTGGCCTCGGTAGGACATGGTCTCGATAATCTCTCGGGAAATTGAAAGCGGGTGTGCTTGCTCTGGCGACAATATTCTTCGAATAAAGCTCATGGACAAACCACGCCGGAACTCATCAGTTGTACTATTGGTGCCACCACCATGAATGACCTTTCCTGAAAAAAAGGCACAGTCCCCTGGGTTCATGACAGCTGAGATAGTCTTGTCACCGCCCGGCAGCTCTCCGTCCTCGAGCCTCTCAAAGCTCTCGTTAAGATGGGTCCCGGGGGCGAACACCGTCGCTCCGTTCTCCGCCGTAAATGGGGTGAGAGCAACCATGAAATTGCATACAGCCTCTGGCATCGCGGGACCTCCTATAACAAATGGATGATACAGCTCTAGATCACGGTGAATAGGTTGTGGCTTGCTTCCAGGTCCAATTTCGATGACATCGCTTGTATTCATCCAATATCCGGCTAGAGGATAATCGATAAAGTTTCGCTCCAAAAGAGAATGCATCAAGTCATGCTCCAAAAACTCGTGGCGGAAGACAGAGCTAACAGTTGATAATTGGCCAAGGCGTTTAGTTTTCTTCCCAAAGAAATCATCTACTTGTTCATCACCATCTATGCGAGAGGCATATCCCGCGGTTAGCTTCTGCAGGGCAGGGTCGATTTCGGCAGTGAATCGGTCCAGTTGATCCTTCGTAACGAAGTTCTCAATAACAACCACTCCATTCTTCTTGAAACTTTCAAAAATGGCATCAGGCCCAGCCGACATGGGGAATCGTTCAATTATTTGTTCACCCATGATGGATAACGGTATGCAAACAGGATAAACACTCGATGTGCAGTCAATTTGCTTGGAGTATAGCTCTGAAGTGTGAGGAGCAGCAGTTATTTAGGTCCCAATGACATCGGGCTTGGGGTTTATTTATATTCCCCAGTTAGCACATCGATTTTCTTCTTCTTCCTCCATATTTCTAGGTCCACCCACTGCTGAACACTTTCACAACTCAAAGAAGCATGATCATCATGCAGGCCTCAAAAAGAGGATATGTTTGAACCATGCAGGTTGATAACCTGTGGCGATTGAAGTGTTGGCATGCTTCATACCTTACCTTACCCTACAGGTTAAAGGTCATGTAGGGAAAGGTCGACTAAATCTTATTTTCTTCTTTTTTCCTCTGGTAACTAACAATAACGCCCTCTCATGTTAGCATGTAAGCATGCAGATACTCTATATTATCGTCTATATGATACAGGGCATTCGTTCGATATCCAAATGTCTGGGCTGATACTTCTAGGTTTTTAGTTCTTTGGAATTCTATTTGCCTGTCAGACATAGGCTCAATTTAAACAACTAGTTAGGCACGGACTGACTTTGTGTTACCTTGCATTTGTAGGGATGAATACCAATATAGTATTCCCAGTAATCCTGGTAATGTTCAAGGAGGTAACACTTCAACGCAAATCCGATCCAGCACGATAAAGCTCAAAGTATTGATTCCCATAGGCTCATTTCCTCTATTTACATTCGTATGGAATGGAAGGAGACAGGGAGTATACTCGAGACAAAGTATCGTGATGGCATTTTCTAGCCAAATCAAGGTAAGGGAGTGTTACTAGCCCAGAGCAGTTATGTTGGGTGACGTGGCGCAAGTTGCCGTGGTTTGATATGAAGGTCAACCTTGTTGATATGTCAAATCCTAAGAATTCCACAGAAATACATAGAAATTTCATTTTCATCTAAGTGAAAGTGATTCGGTAGTGAGTTAGTTGGGCTATGGGGAAGTTAAAGCTTGATCAAGCCCTTTAGTTCGGGATCTGCAGGCCAGATTCTGACAAAATACATCCTGACGGGGGGGAAGGTTGGCGCAATTACTTGTGTATCTTTATATGAGTCCACTGAATCTCTGTTTCTTATACGGGGTATCGTGATAACCGTTAGTAATGTGCTTTGTAGAATTGTAGTTTAAATCCATCGACCATCCTCACTTCTAGAGGACGCTCGAATTTTCTGCTCATCTCAAAGTCATAAATTGGGGTCTTCACATTTTAGAAGTGATCAAGTGACTAGCATGGTACATATGTTCCGTTTGAAAGTTGCATACAAATTTCAAACCCGCCTGGGCACTCGAAATGGGATATTCCCTCCAATAGTTAGACAGCGCCGCAGGCTACAGAACCTGCAAACCATCGACAGCATTGCGCAATTGCCAAATATACAAGACCGCTCACAATCGATGAATTAAAGCTCAGCAGTGTAGCTTCATCCCTTGTTCTAATAGTGTGGTTTGTTATCTAATGATTGGTTAACTAGTTAACCATATGTGACCTTTGCTAAGTTGTGAAGCCATCTACCTGTATCGAGTCTCTTCCAGATGAATTTCGTAATTCCCGGCTTTGAAGTTGGGACGTTCTCGAATATTTCATTTAATATTTGTATATTATATTTCGCCTAATTGCTCCGATACCCCTGTTTGCAAAAAAAAAAAAAAAAAAAAGGTAGCTCGGATGCCCTTGTTTTATTTTGTAACTTTTAGAGAGACACACGATCACACGATGTTTTCTAATTATGTATATCCACTAACCACAGAACCACACATAAAGTTGCTAGAATGCCCTTCTTCCTAACTACAGAGTAACAGTAACAGAAGGTATAGTCTCCCTGACCTCCCTAGCCTACTAAGTCCCCTAATACCTAGCTTAAAATAAGGGCTTAACTTAGGATATCAGGGGGTTAGGGAGGTCAGGGAGATTGTATCTTCTGCTACACTCAAGATATATACTCTATACTTAGGAAAGAAGGGTATCTTAGCAATTCTACGTGTGGCTCTAGGCCTTGGGATACACATATAAAATAGTATATTACCCAAATACAAGAGCTTTACTCTATGTAGTTAGGTAGTGTGTAGCAGGGGCATCCAAGCACTTTTTTCTTGCAAACAGGGGCATCCGAGCAATTAGGCGTATTATATTTGTTCTATGAGAGGACTAATTAGTTATATAGATCTTGTTGATATGTGACGTCATATGAAACTCACTTAGTTAACCACGCTCGGGCCATGGTTGTTCACGTGAGTACGTGAGAGCCGCATCCAAGACGTCAAAGCTTTCAACGTCAACCAACTTGAACTTCAGGATCAACCTCGAATTCTCACGGCGAGTTCTCTTCTCCTGCGCTGAATTTCAAGGTCGTGGGGTGACTAACCTTGGGACCACTGCCCCAAACTACCTGTTACTACCTCACATCCTGACTGAAGGCGTGTCTGCGGGCAGACAGCTTTGCTGTGTAGCAGAAGGGGCATCGTGCTGGACTCACCGTGGGCACACACACACCAGTATACAATAATATGACATGTTGTGGCGCTTTTATTCAATCTGTTACCATAGAACAGAACAGTGACTAAAACTGCTCTCTAACTAAGGTAGAAAAGTCCACAACATGGCTTACAACCGCCGCTGGAAGAGGCCAAGTGTATTCGGTGCTTATGAGACAAGTAGGAATAGGAGGATAGGTAAGTTCAAGTACTAGTCAAGCGATGTATCCTGCGTTATTTTAATTCTCTAAACCCTGGATAGATGTACTGGGTGAGCAGCTAATTCAGCCTTGCATTTTGGATTTAGTACAAGTCGTTATCTCTATAATCTACTGCTCCATGTCTAGTGGCATAATTTTCGGATATGCTGCCCTAAAACCAATCCTTATCAATGAAGGTGTGTATAGCTATCTATGCACGGAAGATGAAGCTGTCCCAGGAATGAGGGCGTGCTACAAGCAGGAGTTACGGTACGCTACCCAGTTCCATAGTTTGCTCTCAATACACCACTAACCATCAAACTAGATTAAATTTTATGTTCACTGTATCAGCAATAGCATCGAACCTCTTTGCTTTACCAAGTGGTTCCATTTTAGACAATTATGGCCCTCGATTTACCGGCGGAGTTGGTGCTATTCTCATTGCTATGGGGTCCCTTTTATTTGCAACTGCTTCCCATTTTCCTTATGACAGGCATTTGTTCGGATATACTCTCATGGCAATGGGTGGTGTATCTGTTTTTACGTCTTCTTTACATCTGTCAAACGCTTTTCCGAACCACTCCGGCCTAATACTGGCTATTTTGACCGGTGCATTTGATCTCTCGAGCGCTCTATTTTTAGTCTTTCGAAGTGTTCACAGCGCAAGGGCTTCACTGAAGTTTTTATTTCTTCTATACCTTGCTGTGCCAGGACTTATCCTGGTAGCTCAGGTATTTCTTATGCCGTCAAGACCATACAGTACTATTGGAGAGCTCATCGGACACATTCAAGATATTTTGGCCGAAGAAATGGAGAACGAAAGGACTAACGCTGTCTCAGCCCTTGATCCAGATCAGCAACCTTCCACATACCATGATACTGTAGACAAACTCAAGGCTGTCCTTGAAGATGACGACTACGATCACATCAAAGATACCTGGATGTTTCCCTCGGTGAAGGAAACTAATTGGAGACAGAATACCAGCAATCAATTATGGGGCATCCTACACACCTTGCCGGCATCAGAGCAAATTAGTTCATGGTGGTTTATTCTACTGGCGGTTTTTGCGATGGGCCAGTTTCTTCGGATAAACTATTTAATATCCACCCTCCGTGTACAATACGAGTACCTCTTATCTTCTCCCACGCTCGCCAAATCGTTAAATCAGCTATTTGACTGTCTGCTGCCTCTTGGAGGTATCGTCACTACCCCGTTTATAGGGTTATTTCTCGACTATGCTACATTACCATCCATGCTGTTCCTTCTTGTTGGAGCGACAACCATTATCGGCATTACAGGCTGCATCCCTAACAATCTAACTATGGGATACGTTAACATCATACTCTTCACATTATACCGACCCTACTTTTATACGGCAATTTCCGACTACGCAGCAAAGATATTTGGTTTTCAGACATTCGGTAAAGTCTATGGCCTGATAATATTTGCTGCCAGTATAGGGAGTTTTCTTCAAACTCCGTTGGAAATGATCACTTTGAGGGAGTTCAATGGTGACCCCTTGCCGGTAAATGTACTACTTACAGCTGGCACATTTTTGGCTGGAGGAATTCTTACTCTGTTTGTTTGGCATAAGTCTAAGCTTTTCCATTCTTGTTTAGCCCGCAACGTGGATATCGAACCAAATTATGGCGATGTACCGATGGGAAGATCGAGCGTGGCCATTGAGGATGACTATGCTGCCGTTGAAGAATATTATGCAAGGCCAACTGACCCCCTTCTTCATTCTTTTGATAAAACGGGCCACGCTTCATCTTATAGTGCCATACCACATGATGCTTAATACAGATAATTATTCGAATAGAAAACTCAAAGTAAAATAATACATACAACCCCAATGAGCTGGCAAGCTCTCTGACGTGATTGCAGATGCAATGATTATAAAATTCTTGATAATAGCACAATGACCGCTAGCTACTACAGGAAATAAGTTGATGTGACCAAGAAAGAACAGTGATGCCAATAATTCAGTCAACTTCCAAGAGCTGGTACTTTCCACCATCACCACCCGGGCCCTTGTACTCTTCCAAGGCTCGCTCAACAGCATGCATACACCCGATAACCTTCTCCTCGTGCCACCTTCGCCCAACAACCTGGACAGCAATAGGAAGACCGTGCATAGCATCGGCATCATAGTACTTCCAGGCACCCCGGGAAACGGCACTGTCAACACCCAAGTTCTTCAGCACACGCTTGTACACATTCTTGCCCTTCTTGCCATCAGGCCCAACAAGGGCATCCCTCTTAGCATCAACATGGCCGACTGGAATGACACCGGCAGAGTAATCAAGCATATTCCAGAAGAAAGTGTAGCCACAGGCGCTGACAGCATCAGTCATAGCGCCGTGGGGGAGTGCAGGGGTGGCATTGACAGGGCAAAGAATGAAGTCGAAGTCTTGCTCCTTGGCGTTCCACCAGTCGTGCCAGGTAGCACGGAAAGTTTCACGCTGGGCGACAAGCTTCCATTGCTGAGTAGCAGTTTTGAGGCCAAAGTCACGGAGAAGGTACGCCCATGTTGGATCACGCTTAATGTAGCGAACAAAGAGGTAATAGGCATATCGGAATGGCCAAGAAAACCAAGAGAAAGTGGTGAGGTGGGCAGCACCCGGATCAGAAGATTCACCTGTTTGCAAATGGGAATTGAACGTTTCACAACCATCAGAGTTCAGCAGAAGAGACGCGAGGTTAAGACCCATTAAGGAAGTAGCAGTCTCTGGCTCCTTGACCTCAACGATTGTGTGCCCGGCTGCGGTCAAAGCAGCAACTGTGGTGTTTATTCCACGGGCAACTGCAGGAGTTGGTGGTACAACACCTGAGGGGCTTCATGTTAGTGAAAAAATCATCGACTAAAGGCAATTAGGAGGGTAAAGGGAACAACTAACCGTCCGACCTCATGACACCAATTCGGAGCTTCTTCGTCTTGGCCTCGTCTTCTATTTCGCTCCTCCAGACGATTGGATGAACTGTGGTATCGTACTTCCATGGCTCCATTCCAATAATGGACCGAGCGAAGTAAGTCAGATCATTGAGTGTTCTTGCCATAGGGCTGAAAACACTAGGAACGCCCTCCTGTCCCGCCATACTAGTGCTGACGCCGGCCTTCGGCCATCGCCCAGTGCTGCAGCGGAGAGAATAACAACCACTCCATGCAGCAGGGAGACGGACGGAGCCAGCAACATCAGAGCCGACACCAATACGGCCTCCCATGGCCAAGAGAGCAGCTTCACCACCAGAAGAGCCACCAGGAGTGAAAGCAGAGCCATGGGGGTTACGGCAAACTCCCCAGAGATCATTGGTAGATTCAAAGGAGAGTAGTGTGATCGGAAGAGCAGTCTTTGCATATGGAACAGCACCTTGAATCATGTCAGACAGGAAAACTGCATGTTGCGACTACCAAAACGACATACCTGCGTCTTTTAACAGCCGAACTAAGGCACCATCCTTTGCAGCTGGCTGACGGGTATATCTCGTATAGCCCACAGAAGTGTCGAAGCCACCAACCTGGATGGAGTCTTTCAACGAAACAGGGATACCAGCCAATGGCCCCTGAAGGTTGATCCCAGACTTTGCCCATTCTTCAGACTCTGGAATCAGCAATTCCGTTATACAATTGCATCGTTCCTGCGCCTTGATGGCGATCTTGCCATAAGTATGTAGTACATCGACGGGGGCGAGGGCGCCCTTGTGGACGTCTTGGACAAGCTCTTCGATTGGCTTGTCGATCACTGACTGATCAAAGGCGGAGAAGGGAGCATGGTAGACAGAAGGCAGAGAAGCAAAGCGCTGCGATCTTTGGTTGCGCTTGAAGTTGCTGTTTGTTGGTTCTACTTAGTAACTAGCTAGGTACCCGAGGTAACAACCCAACAAAGGAGAGGGGAAGGAATTAGGTGCTCAGCTTACCGAGCACTACGGTACTGGAAGTAATCGAAAGGAGGAAACATCTTGACTAGGCTGTGGCATGCAATGGCGCTGTCTAAAAGAGTGGCTGGCTTGCAGCTCGAGGTTGCTGGTGGTTGTTGCAAGGACGGGAGGTTGGTGAGGAAATGCGGAGAAAGATGCGCGGCTGTCAGGGTTGTTATTTATGCTTGGGCGGGCGGCTCGGCGCTAGGGAGTAGCCGCGCTAAGCCGGCGCAGAACGCCGAGGCCTTTTCGGCATTAGACGACATGACATGACAGGGCGTTCTTTGTATATTTCTACTTCTACGACAGGAAGAAGAGATGGGGTGATAGGTGGCTATTCTGATTGGAGTGACAACGATGTGAAGATACTAAAGGGCCATCTCAGCATCCCCTTCAATGAGCTGCTGGCCTTTGCTGCCTTGCCCTCGTCGAGAAATTCATTACACCAGCGGCGGATAAGGTTGCAAATGGAGTCGACAGCTGCGTTCACTGATTCCAAATCCCCTGCAAAAACCCTGATGATAGTCTCGCCGTCCATATCATAATCGATTCTGCCTAATTTTGCAACTCGTTAACCCTCTATGATTGAAGCACTCCGGATCATTAGTTGAACACTTACAGGCAGCTTTCTTTGCCCGAGCAAACGATATGATCAGATCTTTCCCGTCCATGATCATGGAAGTTATTGCAGCTGGAGGACTGTCAATATATGGCAATCTTTGAAAACATGGGCATGGTTCACTTACATGGCATGTAAATGAACGAGATATCCTTCCAATATGCTCCTCCGTGAACTTGGATGGATGTTAGCTTATAGGCTACCACCGTGGTAAAGCAGATAACTTACACATTGAAAACTGGAGTTTTGTTCCAATAATGTTACCGGTCTTACTCTCGTTCCAAGTTACCAGGAGTTGACCATCTCTTTCGGTATACGCCCAATGATGTGCATACACAGAGTGCACCTGTCGAAGCATTGGGTGTACATGCTCTGACTTGATCAGGCTATGCATTATATACGGGCCTTGGATATCATGCGCCACACCGATGGTCACAACTGGCGTGTTCGATTCGGTTCCTCCTATGAACATCCAGTTATAAAGATGACCAAATATTTTTGAACGCATGATTGTCCCAGATGAGTAGCCGCTAAACACAGGCACAGCAGTCAAAATATCCTGTGTGAAATTATACCCATCCCAGTATTCATATGCACTGCGATTTTGTGGCTCGTATTTTTCAACCCTGGCCAAATAGATATCCTCACCAAGCTTTCCCCAGACATAGAAATAATAACTCTCAAGAACTGAGCAGAATGATCCAAACGCTGGTTCGCTATCAGTGAAGAGCAGGTCGTTGCGCATGATCCGTTCGGCCCTAACTTCCTCTGTATGTCTGTTCCTTACCGCGATGGCCAGGCCAACTCCTTGAAACGCGATCTCAATGATACCCTCGGTTGAACGGGTCTGTAGGTATTTCTGGAACCAGATATAGCCTCCAATTGCATTGGGTTCAGGCTTGCAGAAACCACCGGGCATTTCGAGTATGACTTTGTGGTTATGACCTTTCTCAAGCTCCTCTTCATCCTTTGTGAGAGGCAGGAAAGGCGCCATACCCCTGTTACTCGGCATAGCAACGTTCGCTATTGGGTTCACTTCTGGATCAGAGACCAATGCTAGTGAATTTGCAGCTTCGCCCACTATTTCTCCTTTTGCGTCTTTCCATATGGTTTTACCGAAGATATGATAGACGTTCCCTCTGAGGGTAAATGATCTGCCATTACCTTGCGGGTATATTGGCTTCATCTCATCATTCAACTCACCCAGGTAGTAAAATGTTGCAATCTTAGGAGGATACTCCGCGCTATACTCCTCTGACCCACCAGTGACCAGGAGATTTCCGCAGGGGGTTCCCACTTGTTCAATAGAAGGTAGCATGATGAATGCTATCAATCTCTAATTAACCTTTAAAGAGTTCAAATAGATGTATTAATATCCAGCCCCAAAAATAACATATAGCTTTATGGATATTCCCTGACAAGCCAGGTATCTTAAGGATAGCCTTCGATACCGGGTATGTGAACATGACTATAATCCTTAACGTAAAGGAAATATTGGAGGCGAAAGGTCTCAGAAGGTGTCATAGCAAGGGAAAGGGCCGTAGACTATCAGGAGATCTCGACATCAAAAGGAAGTGAAAAGTAACTTACTATAATTAGACTTTATTCTTTCAACTTAGTCTGTTTGAGAAGGAAGAATGATTGTACCTAATCAATAATAATAATGGCTGAATGCAGAAAGCCAGAGAGTATGGGAGAAGCTGTATAGAAGGAGTTAAAACAAGGAAGACTTTTTATAATTATTGCAACTATATATTTAGGTTCCTTTTTCTGTTTGTTTATCCCGTCACTCGGCGAGTAGACAGAGCACATAGAAGTAAATACTTAGCTCCATTCTATATACATATATAGCAGGACCTCTGTGAATAACATTGACTTTATGACAATAAAGCCCATCCCTTAGTTCACAAAGTTATCCCACATGATTAGTCGAGCTTGCCTGGTATCTACTATGATTGTCCATTAGAACCAGAAGGATTTTATATAGATTGACACATTTTTTTATATAAGTAGGATGTACCCCTGTAAACTCTAACTGCGCCCGGGCCCAGGCACCCGATAAACATTTAAACTTTCGGCTCTAAATTATTCCGCAGAACTACCACGTGACTCGCCACCTCGACTTCGCCGAATCTTCAAAGTCGAGAAAGTCGAAGAAACAGAAAAGTGATCGAACTTCAGTCAATCAAGCGAATTCTTCAGGAGGAAACGCGGTCTCCGTCACGGGTATACCCTTGAATTGTTCTCGGACAATACTCTCGCAGCCACTCTTCAGCTTCACGCACCTTCGAAAATGGCCAACTACCTCGCATCTATCTTCGGAACAGAGCAAGATAAGGTAAGCTCTCTCTCCCCTGGACCCAGCTCCCTTGTGATGCTGCATTACAGCCGCCTTCCTGCAGACAGGAGCTAACATCAGGCCCGCCGCATAGGTTAACTGCTCGTTCTACTACAAAATCGGCGCATGCCGTCATGGTGACCGCTGTTCGCGAAAGCACGTCAAGCCGTCGTATTCGCAGACTATCCTCCTACCGAACCTATATCAGAACCCGCAATATGACCCCAAGAATAAGATGAACCCCAGCCAGCTGCAGAATCACTTCGACGCCTTCTACGAGGACTTTTGGTGTGAGATGTGCAAGTACGGCGAGATTGAGGAGGTGGTGGTGTGCGAGAACAATAACGACCGTAGGTGTATCTCCTGTCCATTCTCGTGTCTACTGCAATGCGCAACGAAGTACGCTGGCTAACCACCAACACCAGACTTGATTGGAAATGTATATGCTAGATTCAAGTACGAAGACTCTGCACAAAAGGCCTGCGATGCGTTGAACTCCCGCTGGTACGCTGCTCGACCGATATACTGCGAGCTATCGCCCGTCACGGATTTCCGAGAAGCGTGCTGCCGACTGAATAGCGGCGAAGGGTGTGTGCGAGGTGGATTCTGCAATTTCATCCACCGCAAGGAGCCCAGCGAGGAGCTTGACCGGGAGCTGGAGCTTTCCACGAAAAAATGGCTGAGACTGCGCGGCCGGGACGAGCGGAGTGTTACCCGCAGCCCAAGCCCGGAGCCCACGAGGAAGCGGTACTGACCTCTTTCCAGGGCTGGCCTCGTACATCTTGGGGGTTTATTTCCTTTGGGGGAGAGGAGCGCACTTTAGGCTACTGGTTTGGAAGCAAGGCGTTTGGTACCTTTCTTTTTTTTCTCTCTTTTCTACGAAAACAGATAATATACTCGGGTCATGGATGACACTCGGAGAGTCTCCCTCCATACAACCTTGAGAGGATAATGTATGCTCTAGATAAACGTGCCGTCTAATGCAGCACATTGCGTCATAAACCGGGAGCAGCCACAGCAAGGCCCCTCGGGTCCTCCAGCTCCTCCACCAGCTCCTGTTCCTGTCCAGTCCAGGCACCGCGGCGAGGTTTCGGATCCCGCTGGAGGGTGATCCATGGGCGAGAAAGGCGACTTTCCCGCTGCACGCTACAGCTAAACTTCCGGAACGCTCCCCTTATTATCCATCATCGTATTTCTTTTTCGTCTTGTGTCTTCGTTTCTTATTCCTCTCGTCAGTCGTCTTCCTCTTCTCGCCGATTCACGCAGGCAGGCAGCCTTGCCCTGTCCTGCTCGTGACCCCATGTGGGGGATGCCTCGAGGTCGGCGGGAGCAGGTCGTTCGCAGGCGCCGGCGTCGTATGTAGGCGGCATCCGGTGTGACAGACCCGGCCAGCCTCAAACACTAGTTAGTTATATATATATATATATATATATATCATGCTGATGGCTATATAGGTGGCCTGCTATGCGCCGTGTCAGAGCGGTTTCAAGCACACAAGCGCCGGACAGTTCGCGAGCGAGCCAGACTAGTTGGTTGTTTAGCTGCTGGCCGGGTCCCTCTCGTCCGTTGGGCAACAACCTAAGGTTAACCAACGAGCTAAATAAATATCCACGCAGTCAAGGCGGCTTCGAGGTCGAGCCCCCTTACACCTTGTTGATACACCGGTCTTTCTCTGCGGCCGTCGTTTGGCAGCGGGCCCTCGTGTGATTCTCTCGTCCTCGCTGGCGTTCGACTTGCTGCCTCTCGCTGCCTGGGCCACACTGCCTAGGCAACCATGCGCCCGCAGCAAACGACCCCTGCATCGCAGCCTGTTTGCGCCTCATTCGTCTGCTGTTAAAAAGCAGGCTGAGCCCCTCCTGACTCGCGAAGAAGTGAGAGGGCAAGACAAAAAAAACACACAGTGTGGATATACCCCAAGCACGGCGTTCTAGCAAAAGCGACGGCGAGGCCCCGAGGACGTCAAATGGTTGCTCTTATAGAGTACAACACGATGGGACCAAAGCAGCCCGCGAAGGACTTCGACTGGGGCTATCTCATACAGCCGGACAAGAGTCCCTCGCCGAGGCTAGAGCAGCTGTGCCTGGGGCTCGCAGGTGTTATCGTAAATATACCCCGTCCTCTCGTCTTTTTTTTTTTATTGATTTTTTTGCCTGATGATAATATCTATGTATCGTCAAAAGCATATTTATATGATAGACTAACGGTGTACATAGTCTGAACTCGACCCTTCATCTTCTACAAAGGAGCTTACCCCTGAGAAACTGGCTGCCTTTTATCGTGCTGTAGGAGGAAACTATGATAGTTTGTTTCTGAACACTCCCAGTGCCTCTCTTTCATTTATATACCAGTCTCTAGGCTGCTTTCATACCCTCCAACCGACCAAGAATGCCTTTGAAGCACCGTCTATTCCAGCTTTGCTGCCACATGGCTATATCCGATGGCAAACAATCCAGCTCTTGCTCTGCCCCGAAGAACACACCCCTTTTCTCCAGAGAGCAGTGGAAATGTTTGATATAGTTGACGTCCATGAAGGATACTTGCTTCCCAAGACCATTCCCGCGTCTGCTTTCCCCACACAGCCAGATCCTGACATGGTTAAATGGCATGAGACCGTCAGTAATCGTCTAGAACTAGAGTCTGCTGCCACTACTCCACATACACGGCCGCCTGGTAATGCGCCTCCTCCGTCATGCACACGGGGGACTCGCCAGTCAAGAAACGAGGAAGATGGTGATTATTTCAACCGGAGTCACTACTATTCACCCACCGGTAGAAAGGGGGCCACTGCATCGAGACAAGGCTCTAGAGAACCTCATAGCCGTATCCCACGTCCTTTACGGTTTACTGAGGCAGCCGACTATACTGGTGACACCGGGCCCAAGACAGCCGGCTTCGAGCGTCCTGCATCGGCCTCTCGATCCAAGACATCATACCATTATCGTGGCCATTCCAGCCCACCGAGTGCATATAGGCGGTCATGGGCACACCCCGAATCATCAGATGGTGACGACGAAGGGGTTGCTATCGCTGAAGATATTCACGCACATCATCATAATCATCATCATCATCATAGCCGGATGGGTGAACCACGACACCACGACCACGGACATTCTGTCCACGAAGAAATATTCCCTTCTCGCTCCTCCCACGTACGACATCATTCTCACGAATCCATGCATCGCCATCGACAACCCTCACATAAGCCCATGCACGAGTCACCAAGGAGGAGAATAGACGAGGAGGAACCTGAGATCTACTACTCGTACCCTCCGCCCAAACACATCCCCGAAATCAAACCAACAACGTATGACGACAGTGCAGCAAATGCATTCCCTTCACCAAAGCACCATAGCCACCATTTTCACCCTAGATATGTTGACCTGTTCGATGACGATGGCATGATCAACTTCAGTCACTCCACTCCCAGCTCTCACCGCGGCTCAAGGTCCAGCAACCCAGCGGAGAACCCTCGCATGTCTCCTCCGATATCCCCTACCACGACAACTGATCAGTACAGCGAGCCAATGCACCCAGATCATCGATCACGCTTGCACCGTCACCAATCCCTTCGTGAGCCAAGACAACGGAAAACAAGGGGGAGACGGGGCACTGAGATGCGTCCTCGCTCTCACTCTCGCGGGTCCCCATCTCGTCGTCAGCATCATTATTACCAAGACTACAGGCATGCAGATGACCTGATACATTCGTCTCGAAGTGCACGAGAGCGAGAGCGAGAGCGAGAACGAGAACGAGGACGAGAGCGAGATATAGAACGCTCCCGGTCCCGTCCACGACGCGGCGAGGACGAGACGTGGAGTGAGAGTGATAGCAGCATCGACATTTCGGACGACGAATACGCTACAGCTGCACAAGCACAGGCACAAGCACAGACACAAGGACAGCCGCCGTCATCAGCATACGCTGCTCCTCCAGCACCAATGCCTCCTACCGCCGGTCCAATACCGATCATTAATTCCAGCGGCGGTCAGCGGGAGACCAGCAGACGAGCGAAATATGCCGCAAAACTGGAGTCTACTATTAAAAACGGGCTGAGGAACAGCTCCGGCAGTAGTAAGGAGAAGAGAAGGAAGAATAGGAGCAGTGGTGAAGGACAGTATGGTAGTTATCCAGGGGGTAGGCCACGTTCTCGGTCTACGCATCGGAGGCGAAGTTAACTGTATGCCATTGTTCCTGTGGCTATGATTTATGATGACGGCCGACCCAGTTTTTACTACATTTTTTTTTAATCCATTTCTTTGTATTTTTGGTCTAGGAAGGACATCACCTCTCTTGTTTGGCTTGGGAGCCTACGGGATATTTATAGGGGGGATTCTGTTAAAATGTCGAATGCAGTAATCTAACCCTGGCATATTCTATGCACTTGTTTTTTTTTTTTTTTTTTCTGCGTGTAATGATATTAAAAGCGACTATGAAACATAAAGCCATGACCTAAGGGGTATGATGGATTGCATTTTCCGTCAATCAAATAGGAACAATTGACTATATGAGACAGGTTGGAGAAGGAAGAGTAAATAATAACTGTCCATTTTCGATGACCACTTTTTGCTTCGATTCACGCACGTATAACCGCTCATCTTAATATTTGGTTTCTGCATTTTTTTTTCTCTCTTAGCATATGTAAAGGGAAGGAATGTCAGTAAATATGCATTGTGTTATTTGTTGATTAGGAGACGCTCAGGAGAAAGAAAAAAAAAAGGAGGAAAAAGACAACGCCGACGACAGCAGATTTTTTTCTTTAGTATGAAATAGGAAACTTTGCACGCAGACAGAGGAGAAGAAAAGGATTAAAAACGGGATACTGTAGAGCAAGGCAATGGCAATAGCATGTCAATGTTCAAATGATATGACGATGGCCATGAGAGGGGATGAGAATGGTAGGTAGTGGAGTATGCGAAGAAAAGGGCCCGGCGTCTAATGCTCGAGGATGCGAAGACTGCCCTGGACGACGACGTTCTCAAGGATGGAGCCTGGGGGGATGTCAATGGTGCTGCCCTCGGTGGCCACGATGATGACGGTTCCCTTGAGGGTGACACCACGGCCGAGGTTGACGGCACCGGAGATGGTGAGGTGGTCGAGCTCGAGGATACGAGGGATGCTGGGGATGTGGTTCATGAAGTCGGAGACCTTCTTGAAGTCTGTTCCGAGCTTGATCAGGGGGGCGTCACCGAAGCGGTTGGGGTCGATGACGAGCTGGCCGTGCTTGAGGGTGTAGAGGTCAGACTTGACGAGCATGAGGTCGGAGCAGGTCTTGACGGGCAAGAAGCGGCGACGGGGCACGTTGACTCCGTGAGCGTTCTTGAAGTGGCGGATGGCAGCACCGACGGCAGTCTCGAGCTGGATGATGGAGATGTCTGCCTCGCCCTTCTTGTCGGCGGGGATGGTCTTGCCATTGGGGATGATCTCCATCTGGAGGCCGCCCTCTTCGACGACACGCTTGACGGCGCGGAGGTTCATCCAGATGTTGTTGGTGTTGAAGTACTTGAACTTCTTGATGGACTTGAACTCGTTGACGTGCTCCTTGGGCACCTGGGCGATTTCAAGCAGGCGGGCTTTACCCTCGTAGTCGATGATGGTACCACCCTTGACGTCGGCCTTGGTCTTGTTGGTGAGTTCCATGATGTACTCGGCGTCGTTCTTGACCATGTGCTCGAGGATGCGCATGTCGACGACAGCACCCAAGTTGTCGGCGTTGGAGAGGAAGATGATCTCGACACCGCGGTCGAGCAGCTTGTCGAGGGTGCCCGAGTTCATGAGAGACTCGAAGACGTCTCCGTGGCCCGGGGGGTACCAGTCACTGATGGCGGAGTTGTAGCTCTTGGGCGCTGGAAGAAGGGAGTCCCTGAGGATACGGGGATATCTGGACTGGTTGAAGGTGATGATGTCGATGTTGTGGCCCTCGTACTTTTTGATGATGGACTGGGTGTCATCGTCGGTGTTGAAGGAGTTCATGAGCACCAGGGGCACGCTGACGTTGTAGGTGCGGTTGAGGTACTCGATCTGTCTGACGGAGAGGTCGAGGAAGGACATGCCCTCGCGGACCTCGATGACGGACTTTGGTCCCACGCATCCCATGGAGGTACCCAGGCCGCCATTGAGCTTGACGACTGCGAGCTTCTTGAGATACTCGACCGAGGCGGACTCGCCCAGGTCGTCGTACTCGACCACCTGGTTGGGCTGTGGAGGAGCAATGCGGTCCCAGGAGAGGACGTTGCCCTTGGCCTTGTCGTTCAGGTATCTGCGGAAGAGCGAGAAGAAGTTGTCCATCTCGGCCTCGAACCGCTTCTTTTCGGCGGGATCCTTGACGGTGTCGCTAAGGGCGTTGAGGGCGTTGCGCATCTGCGCGGCCGCCACGTTTGTCGAGGCGCTCTCGAAGGCCTGTCTCTGTTAGCATATCCGTACAAAACATGTCTATTGCCGTCATTGACCACAGTAGGCCATCGTAGGCCATCGTAGACCACAGTAGACTATAGTAGACCATCGTAGACCCTGGTTGATCGTGGTAGGCGATGCTGGCTGTCGAGGAGGGTCAGGGTATCAATCAACCCCCCTGGGCCACGAGCAGAGTACGCCACCACCACGGCCCAAAAAGCACCACCAACAGCAGCCAGAAAAGAAGAAAAAGGGAGAAGAGAGGACTCACCATGTTGGACTGAGACTTGAAATGGTGTCTGCTCTGGCTCTCATCGCGTCCCTCTGCCCCGGGAGCCTGGAGATGGGTTGCAAATGCCCTGCCACTAGCCATGTCGAGGGAGGCCGGATAAACAAACGACGGGCGTTTTAGTGTTAAGCTCGGAGCTTCGAGTAGCTGCTGCGGCAAGAGGAGTCAATTGAGCAAGATCAGGCACCGGCAGACGACCTAGATACGGACAGACGGAGACGAGCTGGTCAGCGTGGGCGTTGGTGCTGGTGCTGGTGCTGGTGCTGATGCTTGGAGGTGCAGAGAAAAGGGATGGGTGGACGAAGGTCCGTTTTCGAGGGGTTGAGGACGCTGCAGGCGAAAGGGACGGCTGGGCAGGGTTCCCGGCCGGTTTGGCCAGCAGGGCAGACGCAGACCAGAAGCAGGGCAGCAGAAGATACACGAAGACGGCACGGCTTACCTGGTGAGGGTGAGGGTGAGGGTGATGGTGAGGGTGATGGCTATGCTGGTGGTGAGGGTGAAGTTGGTGGTTGCGAGTTCGGCTTTTTTCTACAGAATAATAGATAATAATAATAACAGCGAGCATAAACTCGAGGCTTGCCAGCGAGATATAAATAAGTAAACGCCTATCTTACGTAGCTCAGGGGCAAGGGGGAGCTCGCTGGGTCTGCTTGACTGTCTACGGGCGTCTCCTTTTTCCTACGACGCAGCAGCAGCAGCAGCAGCAGCAGCAGCAGCATCTCCTGCTGGCTCTGCGTCCTTCCATTGCTTCTTCGGCCGCGTCTGCTTCTTCTTTTCTTCTTCGTGGCGAGTCTGCGTCCTCTTCTGCTGCTGCTGCTGCTGCTGCCTCTGTCTCTGCCTCTAGCTGGCTGCTCGACCAAATCTGCGCCCCTGGACCCAGAACGTGAGAGGCTGCGCTGGTGCTATTTATTTCTCTGCTGGGCCCTGGCTGCGTCCTGCCGCCCAGGGGGGGTGAGAGAGGGACCACATCCACTCCCCTTCCAGCAGCACCCCCTGGCTGGATCGACTGCTAGCGAGCTGCGAGATGGAGAGCTCGAGACAGCCAGCGGAGACTCGCAGCAGAGACACGGCCGTAGATCGAGAATAATAATAATGCAGACGGACGCCGTTGAAGTCGAAAGGGACTGACTGACTTTATACTTATAGTTAATATTAACCACCAGCTAGCTCCGGACTTGGCGGTTTTACTTCTGGCGCACACAAAACTCCAGCTCGACCAAGGGCGCCGGGGGCAGCGGATGGGCAGTCGACCCAAGACAGCGACCAGAGACAGGCCAGGTAAGCCGGCAGAGAGACAGAGACATCCATCGCCCTTCAATAATAATAACAATAATGATGATGATGGCCCCCGGGAGACTGCAGACAGCTGATCTGGGCGGGTAGAAAAACGACCGAGGCGCCATGGCTCAGCACGGCGCGAGACGATCAGAGAGCTCGACCAACTGGCGGCAGCGGGAGCCCCAAAGGGAGCCCCGGCCGGCTGCGAGACCTGCATCAAGCTCCAGCTCCAGCTCCAGCTCCAGCTCGACCGCCTCGCTGACGTCGACACCCTTCGAGCGGCCGCGGTGGAAGCCGGGCAGCAGCAGCAGCAGCAGCAGCAGTAGCCGCCGCGGCGAGGGAGGAGCAGGAGGAGCAGGAGGAGGAGGAGGAGGAGGAAGAGGAGGAGGCAACATCCGGGGCTTTCGTGGCTGGGAGGCCGTTGACTGCGGCAGCGGCAGCTTGAGGACGCTGGGTGCCCGATACCACGAGTCTCCTCCCTCGTCGTCTTCCAAGGTGCAGACGCCCATTCACCCGGCCATCGTCGAGCGGAGGAGGCTGTACGTCGGCAACATGCCCTATATGGCCAAGAAGGAGGACGTCGTCGAGCTGTTCGGCGGCCAGGGCGGAGACGAGACCACCAGCCCCTACAACATGTACGTCTAGAACTTCCCCTTCTTCTTCTTCTTCTCTTTCTTGCTCTCGTTTTCAGGCTCTTGTTATTATTATTCCTCTCAGTTCCTAACCTAGTACGCCGCCGGTCTTATCCCCATTGGGTGTGTTGTGTGTGAAGAGAACGCATTTATATATCAATTGACCCCTTTACGGGACGGAATCCATCCTACTGTTTCGTCGACCTCAAGTCAACAGACCAGGCTGAGCGGGCCATGGCTGATTTAAACGGTAAGCTCGTCCTGGGCCGTCCCGTCAAGGTCAATCCGGGAGTTCCCAGGGCAGACCTGCAGCCGCCGCTGGGCCGGCGAGACCCGGACCTGGACTCGCCGGAGCCCAGGGAGGAGTCAAACGAGCAGCAGCAGCAGCAGCAGCAGCAGCCGGCGGCGGCGGGGACTTACCCTCCCAAGTTCGTCTTTGAGCGGTGGACTCGAGACGATGCGTCCAAGCACTGGTACGGCTACGCTGCAGAGGGTCGCCGTCTGTTCGTCGGTGGCCTGCCTCGGATGCGTAACCAGCCTACCGTCGACTACGAGATCCGCAAGGTCTTTTACGGGTTTAACATGTATGTCTGTTTCTACATATCTTCCTCCCCCTTCCCCTTTCCCCCCCTCCTCTCCCCCTTTTTTCGGTTGCATTAATGCGTCTGGGCTTGGCTGGGTCGACTATCAATTAACCGATATCCTATATAGTGAGGCAATAAGTAAAGTCATAATATCTAATAGGGACAAACTGCCCCTGTCTGGCAGCCAGTATTACTACCTCTTCGTGGACCTAGAGTCTGCAGAGGAGGCCGACAAGGCTCTCAAGACCCTGGACGGCGTCAGCGCCATCTACGGCAACCGGCTGCACATAAGAAAGGCCAGAGGTAACTCTCGCAAGCCGTCTGAGCGAGACCGCTGGCGGGCAGAGCACGAGAAGAAAAAGGACGAGGAAAAGACTGCCGCTCAGGGCCAAGATCACCTCCTTGATGCTCCAATTGAAGCCGAAGGGATCACCCAGTCACTTGTATAGCCTTCATCGTCTCTTGGTTGGTTGGTTGGGCTGTTCCATACGATTATTACTATTATTAATCTTTTAAAGATACGCTTCTCTTCTTGGTTATTATTTTCATGGACTGATATAAAAAGAAAATACCTTCAATAACTAGTCAATTGAATATCTGGATTCCACCCCAACTCTAGTATGAGAATATGGCCGCTTTTTTATTAAAATGCAGCTTCATAAATGCGCGCGAAATTAGCTAAATACTTTTATATTTTATAAGAATCTACGGAGTAGAGGTAGGGGATTATAGTTAAGATACTCTATACCCTTTATTTATTCTTTCCCGTATATTTATACTATACTATTATCTAGTAGTAGTAGCTTACCTATCTACTAGTTATATCGATATCCAAAGGTTACAATAAAGGTCAGTTTTGGCAGCAAATTGGAACACAAGTGTTGTCACCTGATAACTTAGTATCCATGGATCCATGGATGGATGTCCTGCCAAAAGGAGATTTTATTTGAACATTCCAACATCAAATCTTTCTTCATAATACGAAAGACAACTTGCCCAGTGGGCTACCTCGGCACTTACTACGTATTCGATACACCTTAGAGCACTTTCGCTGACTCGGCCTCTCCCCAGCGTCGCATCATGAAGCAGTCTTCAGTTCCGGTTCCATCACGCGCTGATGTCATGGCGGCATGTGCACTCCGTGGTCCTTTGGCAAACGGCATCCCATACAATAATGATATCTGGGTCAAGTACGGTACTGGCGTGACGGAAGCCGAAGCGATATTGCAGCAGTTTGTGAACGAAAATGCAGATCACAGCATCGTATACACGCCAAAGGTTTATGACTACTTTACCGGGCAGCGAATAAGCGATATGCCAGTAACATATATTGTTATGGAGCGAGTATACGGCGAGGCTCTTACATCAAAAGAGGATGATACAGTCCTCGAAAACATTGCTGCTGCTGTCCGCCATATCTGGGAGCTTCCATTACCACCACAGGCGTCAATTGGACCATTGGCAGGGCAGGTGCCTCATGACCGGTTCTTCTCAGACTATGGTGCAGGCCGGACCTTTCAGTCGACCGAAGAGCTCCAGGCCTGGATTAATGAGAAGCTGAAGGAAGAGGGATGGCCTGATAGGGTGGACTTACCCTCGGAGCGGTGCATCTGCCACTGTGATCTCTCGCAGTTTAATATCCTCCGTGGCAACCCAGTTATTATTATTGATTGGGGCATGTCGGGAGTTTACCCACGCATCTTCGACGAGTTCGCCCTATTTCACCAGTTCAATCTCCGAGGTTCCAAGTTTGCTAAGGCTCTTCATAAGAAGCTTTTCGGGGACAAATTGCCTAGACACCTACGACCGCTAACGATTGTATCAAGAATTAATACCTGGGGCTCGTAGAGAGAGTCCATGCAGGTACTCGATATCAATATCTAGTGATTGCATAGCTCATGGCGAAATTTCGCAGCCGGCTTTCACTGGCAAACTGACAAACTGACAACTCCTGGTGGTTCCATTTCCTCTATGTCACCATGTCTTGTAGCATGCAAAGAACCAGTACGACTTACCACTTTGTCGAGCAGCCTGCCGAATGGTCCATTCTCCAGACGATCTGGAAAAGATGCTCTCAGAAGACGGGCCACAGATCCAATACCCTCTGATCATGAAACCTTCCAGGGGCTGGTCATCTGAGGGTGTCTGGAAAGTGGCTAACGAACAGGAGCTGCGTGAAAAAGTGCCTCTGCTATGACGCGATGCCTTCACCTCGTGGCACGGCCATGACGTTGTCATCGAAACCTATATCGACGGCCCAGAAGTCGACGCTAACATGGTCCTTGTAGATGGCAAGGTAGTCTTCTTCGAGTGTGTCGTACTACACCATCTCCCTAGTGAACGCCTTGGCCGATAAAGACCGCGTCGTGTCCTTGTCAAAGCCTTTCGTCGGTGGATCCCAGTACAATATGCAGCTGCTCTTTGTCTCGGTTCAGAAGGGAGGCGTCTACAAGTTTGGAGATATCTGCTCGACTGTCCTGCGATCAGACGGACAAGCTTCCGGTCCAGGAGAGCAATAGAAACAAGACCTGGCTGCCCACGTCGTCAAGTGTGCCAATCTCATGGAAGACGGTGAAGAAGTTTTAGATCCTAGTATGGGACAGGTAATTTCATTGCATTTTTCCTAGTTGTTTCGCGCACGAGTCGCAAGGAAGCAATTTATATCGGGCATGAGATTGAGCGTTGGCTTAGGGTGCACACAGGTGGTATCTGATTTTCCTTTTTCTTTTACCTATGATGGGGAGTATAGACGATCGATTTCATCATAGACAGGCTATGCCATAGTTATACTTATGGGGAACATAAACAGCGGTAATTGAGCTGTCTGGAAGCTTCAACACTCTGAAGGATTGGAAGTTGTTCTCATCGATACACAAGAAAGATAAGTAAAAAAGAAATAAAAAATAACATACAATAAAAAGTAAAACTAGAAAATATTTCTGAGTTCTGATTTGTTATTGGGTCTCTTACAAGTTAAAGAGTTAGTTATTATGTGAATACGATTGGTTACAAGGGTTGTAACCAATGAAAATATATATTGAAGAGCTTGGACGAGGGTAAATATATCATGAAATCTCTACTCAATATACACGGTTGGAAGCTGACATTTGGCTATCAACTTGGATCAGCTGTAAGAGTGTCTATTAACAAATAACTAGCAATTCCCCGTTCATTCAGGTACAAGCAGGCTGCGAAGGCGTCCAATGTCATCCGAGGTTGATAAACAGCATCCTCCCATGACAACCTGCCGCCAATTCCCCCTTGCCTGTGTTACCTTAACCACATCCGCTACCTGCTGCTCCCATAGGACCTTTACCGTATCCTTTTCAGTTTCCGGTAACGTAATCCACCATTCGATGACCATCTTCATTCGATAACTACCATGATACTCAGAAAATGTGGAATATAATATAAAAACATGGTATTTCTCTTTCATTAGTTACCTTCCAAGCAGTATAAGAAAGAAAAGAAAAAACAAACAAACTTGCTACTGACATTATTACCTAAAAGGCCATATGGAGGTCAAAAGTGAGTAGAATAGGAGATTGGCTGACATGACAGTTGAAACAGAAAACTAATATCAAAAAGGAGGCCGAAAGAAAGGAGGTATCGCAAAAAACAGAAAGATAGATGGTTACCATAGTGTACGAGATTCGACCGGGTTTTTTTTCATCCTCTCCCTCTCATTCTCCTTCTCATCTCAATCAAGATGCGCCCACGCCGCTGACGCTTCGTTTCGATAGGAAACTTCTACGTGGCTTTGGAGAGTCAGCGGTGCTCTCTTCTGGACCAGTGTTGGAATGGGAAGTACCTGGTCTCAGAGACGAGGACTCCGAAGACGTAAAGACAGTCTTGATAGTCACAAAGCCATTTCCAACCTTGACGTTACGCTCCTTGCCCGCGTTAGACCCTTGGTCGTCCAGGAAGAAGAGAGCTTCTCCCAGGATGTCGTCAGATCCAAAGACGGCGTGGTCCTTGACTTGAAGCTGGAACTGGGCGTCCGCCGTGACCGAGTTGATCTTGATGGTCTCGTGGCCGGGGTCGAATTGCACGACTGATTCAGTCTCGGAGGAGGAGCCGTGGGCCTTGTGGGCTTTGGACTTGTGGATTTCTTTCATCCCTTTGCTGGTCTGCTGCTTGACTACTACTCGGACGTTAGTGGAGCGTGGGTAGCCGGTAGCAGAGACAATCGTGATGTTAGCTGCTCCCGTTTCGCCTTTGATACTAGATACGCCGAGACCGGCCTGAGAAGCGCTGCTGCGTGAGCGCGAGTGTGACATGACGGGGGATCCGGAGGGTGAGTCTGCTAATGCTCCGGCGCGCTGAGGGGTTCCTGGTGCTGACACTTCCACACTGGGCGTGTGGCCGTGAGTCCCGTTGGTAGCAGTGGCGGCGGCGGCGGCTTCTGGCTCGGCCTCAGTCTCAACCTGGGCACGACTGGATCGCTTGAAGCCGTGCTTGAGGAAAGACGCCCCCTTGACTACTCCGCCTCCAAGCATGGTGACTCCCTTGACGGGGGCTCCAACAATCTTTCCTGGAGCTGCAAAGGTCCCGGAGAACGTAGATGAGCCTTGTCGAGAACGGGTAACGTAGGCTGGCTTGAAGAGCAGCTTCAGTCGGATTGCGCCAGACTTGCCGTCGAGAGGAAGGCTGATCTCCTGTGCCTGGAATGGATCCAGATTGGTAAGGTCAATAATAGTGCCTCCCAGGTAATCCGCCTTGTCACCAAAGTCCCAGTCGTAAACGTCAGCCCTGAAGTTAGCTGCAATTCTAGACTTGATGGGTGTTTCGAAGAATTCGTTCCAGGCTGGGTGCAGTGTCTTCTTCTGGACCTTGGTCTTGAATACTTCCTTGTCTCCAAGCTTGAACTTGCAGTATGGATCACTGTATCCGTTTCGATCTGCTGATGGCAGGTCGGCAGCATCCAGGACGTCCACCCGAAGATTTCCCATGTTGTTGATGCTCTCCGATGGGTCAAGCTTCATCTTAACCGGGAGATACTTCAAGCTCACAGTAACCTTGCTGTTGATTCCATCGGATCCTCTCAGAACAAGCTCAGTTGGTTTATACTATCACATTGTCAGTCAAACAGGATTCGGGCATCTAGTTAGTAGCAAGACGTTAAAACTAACCAAACATTGTTGGAGAGTGGCCAGAGTTGGTCCAGAGAGCTTGGCGATTGAGTGATCATCAGAGTCTTCGTTGTGACGGTCAGACTTGTCAACAAGGCGCAGGGTGATCTTGGAGAACTCCATTTCAGGAACGAATGCATCGCCAACTATACCACTCGGTTAGTATTGATCAACGAACACTTCATCATATGGTTCCTTTCTTACCATCGCCAAATACCATGTGTTTGGATTGAATCCTAGGAGAGGTGTACGTTGGGTAAAGGTTGTCATCCATCAAAACCTCAAGCTGGGTGCCAGTGCTTGAGAAATCTCCTTCCTCTAGCTTAAAGACAATCAAACCAGATTCTATTGTTCGTTAGGTTCCATTCATTTGCAGTGTGCCTTTGCATAGGATACAACATACCATATTTGTGCACATCTTGGGCAGTGAGGTGGATCTTCGGTACTTCCTTCTCGGTCTTTTCGCCGTTGACCAGGCCGTCAGTGCTTGGGCGAGCATCACCGTTCGTGGTAGCCTCAGCCTTAACAGCGGTATCAGCATCAGTCGGCTTGCCTTCTTCTTCAGCAGCAGCGGCAGCGAGTTCCTTCTGGGCCTCGAGCTCGTCGGCCTCTTCATCGGGGTCAACAACTTGGAGAGTTGGGTAGAAGGCGACAGTGTAGTTGAGAACTCCCTTCTGGTTACTGCGGCCATCGAGCTTGAGAGGAGTGGACAAATCTCTCTTTTCATCGTGAACTTCGTATTCACCATCCTCTCCCTCCTTGATGTACTCGCCAACGTTCAACTCGACCCAACCAAGTGGTCGATCCTTTCCAATGGATTCGTCATCCATGACTTCAAGAACCAGCTTCTCGCGAGCAGAGTTGACGGGAACGTAAAGAACCTCGTCCCACTCGGGGTTCAAGTTGTTCAACCAGGTGACGGTACGGCGAACTTCCATTCCAGACTTCATGACACGTAGATAAGGATCGGATTTGCCCATGGTCTCGACGTTTCGAAGATCCTTTGCGTTCTTAATGTGAAGTCTCATGACACCTATGGGGTTGATGTAACCACCGCTGCCTACGACACCCTTGAGAGCAACTGGCTTCCATTCTAACCTCATCTTGACACGACCGGTTTTGGCACCAGCAAGTTCGAACCATTCTTTGCCCTTGTCCATCATCTTCAACATGTCGTTCAGCTTGATCTGCTGTTTCCCAAGAATGGGGTCGGTAGCAAGATCACGGTCATCCTTGATCATCATTCCGAGGCGGGCAGTCTTGCGATCAGTGATCAGGATTTCCTTCGATGGGTCGGGGAAGATGGGATTGTTGGTACGCTTCAACTTCTTAGTGATGTGGACTTCCTTGCCATTAAGAAGCAGGACAGCATAAGGGTTGAGTTGTCCAATAAAGGACTTGCTTCCATCGAGATCCTTGGCCTGTTCAACGGTGAACTTAGCAATACCGGTGTTGAGCTCTGGTGGGGGCTCAATGGCACCACCATCGGTCTTCTTGGAAGTAAGGACGGGGAAGAAGCGAACGTCTGCCTGCATGACACCACGGTTACGGCCGTTTTGCATAATATCGAGGTTAAGGTTCTCATGCACCTCCTCAGTCTCAAGAGATTCCAGGGAGAAGGTTGCGGTTCCGAGTTCAACGTCCTTTCGGAATTCGTTCCAGTCGAAGACCTGCAGAGTGAGGGCATCGGTGAACGAGGTGATAATAACATAGAGCGTTTCGTTCCACTTGGGGTTCGAAGTGTCAGATATCGTCTTTGTCCTGCCCAATTCGGTTCGGCTGTTGATCGAAACCAGGGTATAAGGGTCTGGGGTGCCGGAGAACTGGTCGGCCTTCTTGAGACCGTTGGCTCCATGGATGGTAACGGCAAGGACACCAATGGCCTGGTCAACTGGGTTGCCGGCGAGCATTTTAGCAATTTCGACGGGGAAAACATTTGGATCGTACATCATTGGCGCCAAATTTCCGTGGATCTGTTCGGTGATGAAGGTCTCGAGACCAGGAATGAAGTTGATATCGAAGCCTAGGGTCTCACCACCAATGGGTTTACAGACGTAGTCGATCTCGGGCTTGCCCAGGAAAGAAATATCAATACGTTCGACGTGTGGAAATTGGATTTGCAGCTTTACTTTTACTCTCATCAGGCCGGAGAAGGCAAAGTCCTCCACGATGACATCGAGACCTTTGCTGACAATGCCCTTACCAACACGAACTTCAAGCACGACCTTGGGGTTAATTTTGTCCTTGATCTGGCGAGCAGTCAAGTCCATCTTGTCAGCAGGGGTGAAGCTGAATTTCCAGTCCATGAGGACGATATCTGGCTCAGTCTTGGGGTAGGTTTTGACATGCTCGAGACGAGGCGGTTTGCTACCGAGGGTGAACGTCTTGAGCCGCAGACTGTCGAGGAAAGCTGGGGTAGAAGTGCTGAGAACCTGGTCCACAGAGCAAATGATAGAGTGAGCAAGATTGGGGGCATAGATGGGCCAGAACTTGGCGAGGAAGCTGTTTATCCACTCGAGAGTCTCAGTGTCTGTCTCGAGCTTGTTCTTAGCCAGTTCTCGGGTGATATCATCACGGAAATTTCGTCGAACACGGCGGACAGAAGTACGGTAGTAGGTACCACAAGCGGCCATGACGAGGAACACCCATCCTAGACCACCACCGAAGAGAGCAATAATCCAAGAAGCCAGACAGGCAAATATGATAACTGCAGTGTTGTGGTACCAATCTACACGGTGATGTTAGCTACCGAGGCCCCTGCTCAAATAAGAAACAACACTGGCTGGATACCTACCTCCGAAGAACTTATCCTCAAGCTTCCCTTCTAGGAGAGTCGGAGGCAGCCCCGGTTCCTCAACGGCACTGTCTTCTGCAGCTGGAGCAGAGAATCGAGGAGCCCATCCAGTTCTACCGGGAGCGAATTTCTCCTCTTCAGAGAGTTCCTTGACCTCCATCTTGGGCTTGTCTGCTTCGTCAGCTTTTTCCATTTCGGCAGGTTTCTTGGTGCCATTTGTAGCTCCCTGGAGATAAAAAGAAGTCCCTGGTCAGTCTCTGAGGTGAATTGATGATGAAAGAATGGAAATGAAACAGTAGGCCAGTGAAAATATCAGTGAACAATGCTGAGGTATCCCTTTCAACGTACCATATCCGTAGCTAGAGCAACGGCACCAGCCTCCTTCCCATTGACAGCAGCCTGACTCCCGTTTGTTCCATTCGTGCCATTCTTCTGGAAACCAGCAGGTATCGCCTACAGATGGTCAGTTAGAGTCCATTCTAGGGGCAGCAGCAGCATGTATGTATGTCTGTACACTGGCTGGTAAGGAGGGTGGGGGGAAGGGGAGCCGACGCACCATCTTTGCCTGTTCAGCTTTCTTCTCTGGCGACGCATCCGGATCGAACTGGAACGCAGGCACTCCGGCCTTCTTGCTCTCGTCTACTAGCTTCTGCTCGATGGCCTCCGGCGCCGGACGAGCAGCGTCGGTGGCTGGCGACTCTGCCTGTGTAGCCATGGCCGCGGGCAGCAATTGGACGTTCCGCCTTGGTTGTTCTTCACGTATCGATGCCGTTCAAGTCGCAGCAACGAGCTTCATGCGGCGAGCGGGCGAGAGACGGGGAGTAAGTTGCAGGACAGCGAGGCGCGGGGGGTGGGAGTGCAGCTGCAACGGGGAGACGCAAGCTCGCAGGGCGGACTGCCGCTGGATGGAGTGGTTGTCGTTCTGGCTGGGTTGTTTGGCGATGTCGACTGGGGTTTTTGGTGGTTGGTTCACTTTTTGACGACGGCGGAGTTTGGTCCTACACAAGCACAGCAGACGACACCGCAGCTCATTTCACACATGCAACACGCACACACGCACGCACACACACACAGCCGGCAGAGATGGGGAGAGGGAGAGCAATTAAGTTCTGGCTGAGTTGGCGGAGCTGGAGATAAATAAAATAGGCCGTCGACTGGGCAAAAGTACAGGGGAAAAAGCAACGACCGACAAGAGTTGCGGCCAAAGAGGACGGCCGCAATCTCACCAACCAACACCCCGGACAAGGGCCGCGATGTGGAACCTGGCTTGGAGAAAGCAGAGAGGACGAGGAGGACAGAGAAAGAAGCAAGAGATAGGCAGGACGATGGGGGAGTTTACACAGGTTCTTTTACACAGAGCGGAGGGCGTGAAGGTTGCGGACACTCATATCGACTTGCTACCGATGCCGACTTTTTCGACAACAATTGTCTACCAGCCATCACTGCAGCATTGAGCGGACACAGCAGACGGGATAGACGAGACGGCGGGCGCCCTGGTGGCAAGTAACGTGCTAGCAGGAAGCATCCCTAACGATATTTAACTCCATCTCCATCGAGATCGTGCTTTTTGCGCCAGATGCGAGCTCCGAGCTTGCAGGGAAGCAGCTTCTGGTCCCAAGCAGCCGATACGATGACACGCAACCCGGCCTCCACCTCACCAGCCACGCTCTCTGCCTATGGTCAAGGGTGACAAGAGAAGACATGGGAGAGCGGGTTGACCGCGGCAGACGCCCCCTCGCCTCGATGATCGTGAAATTTTGTCCATATCGTGATACAGGCAAGCTTGATCGTGGCTGATGCCCCTTCGTCTTGACATACTTCTGACCCCCTTACTGGCCCAACCAGCAATATTTGCCACATCGTGGGCTTCAGGCAGGCCACCTTCTCCACCTAACTGCCAGTCAGTTGCAGCAGTAACGCTGGCCGTGCGTTCCCTTTTTTTTTTTTTTTTCCCATCGACTTTCTTCGGACTGAGGGAGCCCAACACTCTGGCTGGTAGAATTAGTCTCCCTTAGAGTCGGGAAACAGAGGCAGACGGAGACGGGACCAGACGCAGAGAGGTGGCATGGGTAGCCACGGCGCTGGTTCAGAAATATGGTTATACCTTGTCCATATATATTATTATGATATTATGACAGGTTCCTGGGCAAAGAAAACAAAAAAAAAAAAAGGGCGTGAGATGCATCAGGACCTCATTCTTACCCTTGGCTTGGACGGGATGGAAAGAAGAGAAACGACACAAATATTGAGAAATAATGGGAAAAGGGAGAAGAAAAGAAAAAGAAAAAGCAATGATGTCCTGATTCAGGCATGGGAGTCCGATTGAAAAATGACATGCATCGATGACGGGAAGAGGGGATGCTGGAGCTGGAGGGCACACTTGACCAGCTGGCTGCCCTTCTTCTGACGGTTCCGTGTTTCAGACAAGGCCTGCTCAGACGATGCCGGGTACCTGCTTCTCCTCCGAGATATATTATCACCTTCCATAGACTGCTCCGGGGTTGGTTGAAGTTACTCTGTCACGATCTTCCGATCTTCACTATATCAACGTCATCGTCGTTTCCATCCCCTGGAAACAATTACCATACTATGGGTTTTATCTCCACCCAGACATTGAGAACTGGCTGGAAAGGGATAGAAAAGGAAGAATATATGATGTTGCTGTTCATTACTACATCGACTAATGGGATATTCTTTAGTGCCTGGTTTTTAGCATTTAATCTTCATATTCATTGTCCTCGTTAAGTCAATCAATCTCGCCGTTTATCCTGTTCGGATCACTCCAGCTGCTATTAGCTTCTGGATCTTGGTACGCACAGTAGCGTTCTTCATGTGTTCACGAAGGGCAGCTGGGTCGTTTCGGGCTTGCTGGAGGATAGCCTGCATTACTGGATCTTGGACAATAGCCATGATCTAAAGTAGGAGAAACATTTATGTTAGTGATCATCATTAACTCCATATCACATTTGATAGCGCAACAAGGGGGTTTAAAAAAAGAAAGGCACAAAAGAACTTACCTCTGGGTCCCTTTGGATTCTCTCAGCTGTTTCAGCCTCAGTCTCACCCGCACGAGCGCTGAACTGAGCCTCAAGCGCCTTCTGCTGCTGTTGCTCAATCTCTCGCTGGTTGGCGCCATTCTCATCGTGCTCTTGTGCTTCGGTGCAGACATCCAGGCACTTGTTGTACTCCTTCATGGCAAAGAGAGCCTGAGCCTTTCTCAGGTAGGCTCGGATGAACTTGGGGTCTCGCTTGATGGCCTCGTCACAGTCCTGGACTGCCTGCGGGAACGCCATCAGCTTGATCAGGGCGGCCGCGCGGTTGCTGTAGCCGCGGTGGTCATCCGGCGCACGCTTGGTCATCTCCGTGTAGGCCTCGACCGCGCCGGGCCAGTCAGCTTCCTTGAACTTCTTGTTGCCTAGCTCGCGGGCCTTTTCAGCCTCCTCAGGGTCGAGGTAGGCCTCCTTTTCGGCCTTGATCTTCGCCTTCTCTGCAGCACGCAGCTTGGCGAGGATCTCGGGAGTGCGGTGCTCGGTCAGAGACTTTTGATAGTTAGTGATGGCTGTGGCCAGGTCTCCAAGCTTCTCGTATGAAGATCCGATTCGTCCAAAGGCCCTAAAGCAATATTAGTACATACACATGATATATGTCGTAGTTTAGTGTTCCAAGTATACATACTTTGCGATGATCTTGAAGTCAGCAAGCATCTCTCGACCCTCGGCAATGGCCTTCTCGCAGGTTGCAATGGCATCCTTGTACTCTCCCTTCTCGAACTGTGCGGCACTGAGGTTGGTCAGGTAGGTGATGTCCTGGTATATCTCCCACGCCTTGCTGTAGTGTTCAATTGCAGCATCAAACTGTCTCTTCTTGTAGTTCTCTGTACCCAGCTTCTTCTCCTCGTCAGCCTCAGCCTTGGCCTTCTTCTTTGCAGCGGCCTCCTCATCTTCAGGCTCTGGCTCAGGTTCGGGCTCGGGGGCCTTTTGAGTCGCAGGACGTGCATCAGGCATATTCACATCCTCCTCCGCTTCTTTTGATCGACCGCCAGTAGCACCATCACCCTCTGGGGGATTACCAAAGGACATATCAACACCAAGCAGGACACCCATCACTTGCAGGAATCGGGGATCCCGCATCTCATTGCCGATGGAGTTAGGGTTCTTTGCAAGATTCTGCAGCTTAGCCATGAACTCTGAGTCTGCAAGGAGAGGCGCAGTCTTTGGGTTGCTGGCCAGCTTCTGTATTAAATTGGGATCGCTGAACATGTTTCCAAGTCCTGCAGTCGGATCACCAGAGACGCCGTCTGCTTTGGCTTCGGCGTCAATCGCACGCTTCACAGCCTCTAGGCCGGCTTTGGCCTGCGCATTGTTTGAGTCGAGCTTCAGTGCCTCTTCATACGCATCGTGGGCACCCACTATACAACCACAGTTAGAACCAGAGCTCCCTTTTATTCGCCTGTAGACCGCGTAGCCACTCACATAGATCTCCCTGGCCGTGCAAGGCAGCTCCCTTACGGCCCCAGCCCTTGGGCCAGTCTGCCTTCAGCTCTGTCGTCTTGTTTGCGTCTTCCAGCGCCTTATCAAAGTCCTTTAGCGAGGCATAGGCTCCCGAGCGGTTTGAATAGAGGACATGGTTGCTTGGGTCGAGCTCGATGGCCGCAGAGAACTTCTCACTGTCTCATAACCGATCAGTTCGTGCTCATCCACCGTCCGGGTCAAGGTGTCTTCTGGGTACTCACACAGCTGTAGCAAAGTCCTTGGCCGCAAACGCCTTGTTTCCCTCTGCCTTCAGATCGTCCGCCATGGTCACTTGTCTATCGCAGCACTAGAATAAGGGTCAAGCTTGTCTGTGTGTCTGCCTGTCGAGAGAGAGTCCGTCCTGTGGAAGGCCTCTGTCGTCTGTCCTGTTGTATATTTATCGACGTGGGAAAAGCTTCTGGAAATTTCGAGCTTCTTTTTATTTTTGCTTTTGCTTCTGTCTGGAGGGGAAGGAAACGAACTTTTTTTTTTCTTTGGCCTTTTGACAACTCCGACCACCAAAGACGCCCGGCAACCAGCAAGCTACTATCCTGTAGATATCGACGGCCGCTGTCACTACTTCACGCAGTAGACGTCCAGCGATGAACCGCTCTCCCAGGCCCTACCGGTGATAGTTCGGCCCTCCTGCGCACCCCGATCCCCCGACTAGGCGCAATTACATACTCGACGGAGCACACAAACAGAGAGAATAAGATATATAATCGACTATGGCTTCGAATGCTGGCCCTTCGCGAGCAAAGCCATCGTCTGGCGATCCGCAGAGCCTGGCGATGAAGCTGTACGACCAGTGCCTCTCCAGCTTCCCGGCAGACCATCTCTTCTACCAGCAAGACTTGCTCGGCTTAGGAGTCATACCAAACGATGATTTGGCGCTGCTCTTGAGATGTACCCAGATTCTAGTTGACCAGAGCTTACTTCGTCTCCTGCAGGCAAAAGACGACCGTCTTGCATGGAAGATCATTGCGCAGTCAGATGCCGAAAAGTTAGTGACTTTTTGCCCGTTTGATATCAATGTTCAATAATGCTATATCTACTAACACTATGATAGGTTACAGAATCTCAACGGTGAGGAACGTTTGGTATACAATGTAATTCATTCGACAGGGCGGAACGGTATCTGGACCAAAATCATCAAGACACGGACAAACTTACATCAAACTATTATGAACCGATGTCTGAAATCTCTTGAAGCAAAAAATTATGTCAAATCAGTCCGGAACGTCAAATATCCTTCAAGAAAAATATACATGCTATCGGGCCTACAGCCCAGTGAGGAAATAACTGGAGGTGCATGGTTTACAGACGGCGTGCTGGACGCAGATTTCATTCGTGGCCTCAGTGGCTGGATTGAACACTGGGTCAGCGCAAGGAGCTGGAACTCCCCAGGAGCTGAAGACCAGCCCAAAGGGAAGAAGCGAAAGTTGCAGGCCGACGATTCGGAAACACAATACATCCCATATCTACCCTCATACCAGGGTCATCCAACCACAGCTGATATCACAAAGGCCATAAATGGCTCTGGACTCACACCTGTAACGATGGACGAAGGAAGCATCTCCCAACTCCTGCAGATGCTCTGCTACGATGGAAGGCTGGTCTCCCTTCGAGATGGAGCCGCATACCGAAGCGTCAAAAAGCCTAATGAAATCTCCCTCCAGCGTGACCTGGGTCTTCAGGGCCCTGATGGAGGCGCTAATGAAGGCTCGGCCTTGGGATCAAATGGCATGACGGAAGCCCCCTGCGGCCAATGTCCCGTATTTTCCCTCTGCCGACCAGGAGGACCAGTCAACGCCGAGAACTGCGAGTATTTCGACGAGTGGCTGAAAAGTTCTGCATTATCATTTTAACATCTATCATTTGATATCTCATTATCAACCACAATTTTCGACATCATACCAGTATCAGAACCAACTAAACATTATCGGAAGTGTCTAAATGACCGCATCAGCAACATCATCTGGGCATATTTCCATTCCTGCTCTCAAAAAAAGAAAAAGCGACAGGACACGTTCGTCCTTATTTGTTGTATCATAACATAGAAAGCATAGCGCCGGAGTCAGTGTTTGTTCTTTTGGTTGTTTTTACAGTGTTGAGCGAAGCTACAACATGGGAGGGAAAAAGGGTCAATATATTTGTGGTTTTAAGTATCTGAGTGACTTTTACTATCTACCCTCTTTTGAATAGCAATGCGTTTGAGGGTTTCAAGTTTTTAATTCAGCAGCAATCGAGAATACTCTTCCAAGCTCCGGGTCATATCACGTTAATCATTAAAAAAATATATCTACACTATCGTAAGTATTATACATCCAAGATGTAGTATAAGAACACACTTCCTCATTTGCCCAAATTCTTGCGACACTCATCACAATACCAAGTTCCTAAGGGCTCTCTGGTAAGCCCAACACATTTCCAATGAAACCACTCGTACGGGCAGTTGTCATTATCACAAGCCACCATGTCTCCATGGCTAACGCTTCGACAAGTGCAATATGTCTTTGTGTCTTCACCTCCTTCTTCTTCATCATCATCATCCGCATCCTCTTGTGAAGACCGTGCCATCTGTCGTCGAGATATATGGGCATTTTCAGAATCAGACATATCAGCACTACTGAGCATCGATTCTTCTTCATCATCATCCGCTATACCTGACGCTGGAGATCGAGACTTCTTCCTCCCATTTCCAGATACGGGTTTCAAGCGGTTTCCACTTGACGATCGCTTTGTCGGCTTTCCAGGCGCATTATGCGCTTTTATCTTGCGTACTTGTTGGTGCGGTGCAACCTTTTTTGTGGCTGGCTTTTTCACTCCGGTTGTTGAACGGGGACCGGCGCTACCTGCCCGTGATACTCCCGGGGTCCCCGCTTTGGGGGTCCCAGGGCCAGTTGATGACTGCCGCAGGTTTGAGGGTGCAGCAGGCAGCGTACTGATTGATCCATTTAATCGCCGCCGTTTACTATCAGCTGCTCCTGCAGATGATTCACGGCGCTGCTGATGTAGTGCTGTTGCTGCTGGTGTAGCCGGTGCCGAGTTGCGAGCAGCAGCTTGGGTAGCAGTAGCAGCCCCTACCGGAACACGAGAGGTAGTAGTAGTACTGTTCAGTCTCTGAGCAAGGTTATATTGTAAATTCATGTTTCCTGATGCGGCATTCAACGGGGTGGAATATGACCCTTCATGGGTTGTGGCTTCAGGAAAGATGGCTTTGGGAGTTTCACGGAATGAGTCCTTATTCTGGAAGAGAGAAGGAAGCGGCGGATCGTTCGAGAGAAGGCCATCATTTTGGAGCTCGCGGATTTTCACATCGAGTCGCTTGATATGTCGGTCCAGCAGAATGCTGGCCTTATCGCTCAAGATAACCTTCTCATCCTGCAGTACTTGGCACCGGTCCATATTTTGGAGGATAGTCTTGCTGTATGCTTCTTCTTTCGGGTTCAACGCATGGCTTCCGTTTATTTTGATAAACTTCTGTAAACTTCCGTCCCTCGAGTTAATAATTGCGCGACACTCTTGTATTATTTTATCTTTAGCTTGGATCTCCTCCATCAGATGGTTTATTTCTGCTGGTAAGTTTGCCACTATTAATAGAAAAGCTGTCAGTCAATGACTCTACTAGCCAAGGTGACGTAGTGATATACTGCACTTACCATTGTGGACAAACTGCTCGAGCACAGAGGAGCAATCCTCTGTATGTGCCATGGCAAAATATCACAAACACGAGTCCCAGAGCTTCCTGCTAGCGTGGGGATTCCGGAAAGCAGATAAGTTCAGTCTCCTCAGTAGACGAAACAAACAAGCAGGCCTCCAGACCAAGCTGTACAAGCAACAGCTAGTGTTATTGTCGTAAATCAATAAGACGCCGTCAATGAGAAAACGATGGAAGGTGAAAGTTGCCTCATTAAGGGTCTGAGTAATCAATCACCTGATAAAAGCTTGGCGTCACGTACATCGATCACTTGTCCATTTTAGGACTAGTCTGGATTATGCTCCGCCATAAGCCGCACTAGTCCTAATTAGGGGTATAAACTTTGCGGGTTTCTGATTGGCTGCTCGTTTTGATGGCCCAAATTTATCCGCAAATTCCACCTTTGAGCTCGTCCAGCACAATCCAAACAACGTCGCAAGAGCAGCCAAGTCGCAGACACGCAGATATCAAGGAACATCCCCGAGATATAGCCATAACCATAGCTAGATATAGCTGTTTATGGGATAGAAAACCGACAGACGCCTGTACTTGACCATGGGCCGATCCGCCATTGTCCAAGAATACGGCCCTCCACCCCTCGCCAACACAACCATCACATTTGACCGCAAGACCACTGATGAGGTGGCTCACGACATCATTAAGAGGCCGAAGGGGTACAGAGTGTCATGGCACTCAAATGCAACCGTTGAACCACACCATTTTGGCCAGTCGCACCCCATGAAGCCATGGCGCCTGACGCTCACCAAGCAGCTTGTCATGGCCTATGGGATGCACCACGCCATGGATCTTTATGTTGCCCGAGCAGCAACTTACGATGAAATGGCGGAATTCCACAGCACAGATTACCTTGACTTTCTGAGCCAGGTTATTCCCGCCGATATGGACAGCGCAGCGCAACAGGATCGGCTAGCCGGGTTCAACTTTGGCGATGACTGTCCCATTTTCGACGGCCTCTATGATTACTGCGCTCTTTATTCCGGTGGAACCGTCGATGCTGCTCGAAAACTATGCAATAATCAGTCCGAGATTGCCATTAATTGGTCCGGTGGATTGCATCATGCGAAAAAGACAGAGGCAAGCGGGTTCTGTTACATCAATGATATTGTACTCGGAATCCTTCAACTGCTAAGGCACCATCCCAGAGTGATGTATATTGACATCGATGTCCACCATGGAGACGGAGTTGAGCAGGCTTTTTGGTCAACAGACCGAGTTCTTACCGTTTCTTTCCACAAATATGACAAGGATAATTTCTTTCCGGGAACTGGCCCGCTCGATAGCACTGGGCCAACACATCCCCTAAACCCTGGGGCTCACCATTCTTTAAACGTCCCATTAAACGACGGAATCGAAGACAATGATTACGTCAACCTTTTTAAAGCCATTATCGGCCCATGCATTACCACCTACCAACCTACTGCGATAGTCCTACAATGTGGTGCTGATAGCTTGGGTTGTGACAGACTGGGCTGTTTTAACCTCAATATTCGCGCACACGGAGCATGTGTTGCCTTTACAAAATCGTTTGGCCTACCTACTCTCGTTCTTGGTGGTGGAGGGTATACTCCTCGCAATGTCTCTCGTCTGTGGGCTTACGAGACAGCTATATGTGTTGGAGCCGAAGATCAGCTCGACCCCAAACTTCCCGAAACACTTCCCTTTCGCAGCCATTTCCAGCCTGACTGCTCACTCTTCCCGCCGCTATCAGATCTACGGAAAGTTGAGAACAAGAATACCAAGCAGTATCTAGATTCTCTTGTTGAAGGGATATTGGAGCAGCTGCGATACATTAATGGTGCACCAAGCGTTCAGATGAGTGTGATTCCGCCAGATATATTAGGAATTCGAGAGGAAATCGAGAAGGAAATCGAGGAAGAAAACCAGCTGAATGAAGATGAAAACGAGGACCGAGGAGTAAACGGGACATCGAGCCGGCGAAAGGACGCAGAGCGAGGGACTGCGACTGCTGGTGAACTTTATACCTGATATTTGGGCAGTATGATTGGACTTTATTCAGTCTACTTCTCACCGTTTACACTTCTTCCGTTGCATTGGAGTTATAGGTGTTCCTGAGGCATTGGTTTCTGGTGGGGATTCCTATTACGATCAGGAATGCGGTATCTTATCCGCTGCGCCTTTACTTTTCGTTTGTACAGGCCGGTTACACTGGGATATTTTTTTTTTATTTGTTTAGATGGCCATTCAGATACCCAAAACACTACTCTATGTTTGGTACTAGCATTAGACCCTAATACATGACTTATTGATGGCTTCTTCGATCCCATCAGCACTAATTACCCGAACCCCATGAGCAGCCATGTCCATCTTGGAAGTCTCCCAGCCCTCGTCCGGATCCACGCATTTGGTGGCCTCGTCAATAACGTAGGTCCTGAAGCCACGGTCTGCAGCGTCAATGGCCGTAAACCTGACACAATAGTCCCCCGCGAGCCCGACGATAAACACATCCGACACCTGATGCTCATTCAGCAGAGCTTCCAGGTCATGGCTGGCTCCTCCGGCCTCCACGCAGTTGCCGTTTCCGAACGCATCAGTAAAGGCCGAATACATTTCTACCCGTTCGTCCATCCCTTTCCTGACCATGGCATCCAGCTTTTCAGATTCGATTTCAGGGATGAAGCTAGCTCCCTTGGTCCCTTGAATACAGTGTGGTGGCCACAGCCGTTGTGTTTTAGTCTCATCTTCAGCCCCGGCCACGGGGTTTTTGGTCTCAATCGTCGAAGTAAATGGTATATTCGACGGTGCCGGGTGGTTTGTGGCAAAGGATATATGGCTCTCTGGGTGGAAATCCTGGGTCCCTATCTTGACCACGAAACCCGGCAGAGCGAGAAGCTTGTTGATCAACGGGGCGATTGATCTGCCGTCCTGGATGGCAAGAGAGCCGTTCTGTTCATTGTAATTTTGATAAGTATGCATTGCTAGTTCCTATAGTAGTATGAGCAGACTGGTTAAATGGCCGGAACGCACAGGTGGACAGAAATCTTCCTGCATATCAACCACTAGCAGGGCAGCTCTCATCTGGGTGTCTGGCTCCATGTTTGCTTTGCTGGTGCCCGAATAGGTTTCTGTGGTATGTTCAATGAATGATCAATATCTGCTAAAAGAGGGAGAGATATGTTGGTGGCAAATATGCATGTATATATATATATATATACACTTCTGCGATTGAGTCAGTAACGGCCATCATGCATGTAGTTAACTAACTTAGGCCTAAGCAGGTGCAACTAGCCTGTGGCAACTCCAAACCCTTTTTTATATGTTTGTCGATATGATCAAACTCACTCTTTCTGTTTTCCCTCGGGTTTATATTGGATTCGCTATAGATCCATAGACTATACTCTGTACACGACGCTTTCAGCTAGAGGAGATGACCAGAAGCTCAGAGACAGCTCCCATACAGGCTGGGCCGGAGGGGCTACCGTACTGGCTGGTGAATGTACCCCGGGATCGATGGCCAGCCGAGTGTCCAGACTATCTTTGCAACCTGCCGGCGAAGAATATTAGCATCCTGTCGACTCCAGATAGCGAATATGTTCGGCAAGACTGGGATCTAGTACGCCAAATAATCGGTGTGTTTCTCGTCGACGGACTCAACTGATCGATGATATCTCATACTCAACTGACCAACTGACGCTGGCCTGGGCAGCCTCCAACCGGATCGATCTGTTCCGCCGTGTGCCTTCTGATCTGAGGAGATATCTTGAATACACGTCCTACGTCAAGTCCAAGTATGGCTCGGTCATGAATTTCGTTGTCCGCGAGAGGCTGCGTTGGGAGAATGATATGGCTCCCAGAGGCTCACGGCCATTCGAGAACCCCGGTCTGTGATTGCTCAAACTCATCCTATATTTTTTTTTTCCCTCTTCTCTTTTTTCTTTTTCTTGAATTTTTCTCGCTTCTTCTCTTTCTTTTCTTTTCTTTTCTTTTCTTTCTTTCTTTCTTTTTTTTTTTTTTTTTTTTTTTTTTTTTTATTAATCGCTTGTCCCGCCTCAAGCCGGCCGTTTATGCATAAACTCCAGCGTCGAGGGTCGACTTGATTACCTCTGCAGGGCCAAATATACCACCTTATTTGGTAGCATAAGCCCTTCTCGCTCTTGTACTTGTTATAGCCTGTTGACCTTCTTTTGTCATATTGAACAAGACGTACTCGATTGACCATAATGAATACTACGGTTGTGCACTGACACTGACTGCATTTACGGGCGATATCCAGATGATCACAAGATCCTCTACAACGACTGGCCCTATGGAGTCGAAGAGGGCATCATCCACCTGGTAGTGTGGACGAAGTTTACCTTTGAGGACGATCCGGTAGCAGACGATCTCACGCCTCGCGCGCGAAAGGAAATTGACGACTTTGTGGATTCGACCTTTCGCAGCAGGGTTCCTGCAGAGAAGGTATGCATAAATGAAGGAGAGGGTCCGAAGGATGGTCCAAGGACACTTCAGGCACACGCACACACACACACTCTCTCTCCCCAATTCCGTCCCCAAGTTACCCTTCCTGAGTGGAAGCTGCGGTTAAACTGACATCGTCTCTCTTGGTCCACAGGTCATCTGGTTCCGCAACTGGAAGTCCCTAAAGTCCGTCCATGCTGTTGAGCATTTCCATGTTATGCTGTACCGGCCTGACATGGGATTTGTCCACGAAGTCACAGATGGGGATGTCCCGCTGATTGACAAGGGCCTGGACGAGTGAAGGCATCTGAGTGCATACGTCGGGAGTAGACCTAGTGACTGAGGGATCCCCCGCGATCTTCTATGAATCTTGCTGTCTTTTTCTATCCCTTGCTCAGGTCTTGTGCCTGCAAAAAAAAAGGACCGGTCTTGCCAGTGTTTGACCCTTTTCCTTCTTTTATTTAACCAACAAGATCTAGAACTAGTATATATAACTACCGACCATAGACACAATAGAGCCATTAGCATGAGCAGCACTCTGTAGAGCCTCAGGAGGGGCAGAAGCTGGCAGTTCAGGAGGCAAAAATCCGCAGTATCAGATATTCAGTTGACTGCGTCATATCGAGCCGTAATCCATGCAGCAGAAGCCCTCCGCCAGCCAGCCAACATGGCAGGGAAAAGCAAAGAAAAGGGCCCCGCGATCATCACTCAACTAAATCTTCCCTATGAACCGATTGATGCGGGATGAGGAGCATCACCAGCGCCGGCACCAGCACCAGCAGCAGCCAGGGCGAGGGAAAGAAAAGGATGTTAGCAGCAAGGACTCGCAGGCCTACACGCCCCCATCGCCTGGCCTGCCTCGCCGGAGTAAATACAGAGCAACCCAAGGCTCCCTTAGCTAGTTATACATAATATTTAATGGGTCTAAATCAGAGACAGCGACTTGCAGCGCGGGTCACTTTTGTATGGCGTGCAGGCGGGCGGGAAACCCCTCCGCAGGGTTGACTAGTTAGCAGCAGAGAAACAGAAAAAGAAAAAGAACCGCCCCAAAAGTCCTCCCAGTCCTCCCAGTCCTCCAACGTCACCGACTCGCTCGCCTCGCCTTGCTCGCTCAACCCGTTTATCTTCCGAACAGCCCAGGATCCGCGATTCATCCAGCCCAGGGGAAGCGGCAGCCACGAGTCTTGCAGTATTTATACGCCCTTCTGGTCATTCTCCCGTTGTTCACTACTAGTTAGTTGGTTAGTGTTAGCATAACTAGTTAAGTTGGTTGTTCACCACCACCGCTGCGCCCGCCGCCGTCGACCGTCCATCCCGCCGCATCCCCCAGCCCAGCTTTGCCTCCTCGACCATCCAGCTGTCAATCCGCAGTTGCAAGAGCCGATCGTGATAGCACATCGGTAGCCAGCCAGTTCAGAGAGCTTTCCAGGCTGCCGTCTACCTGCGTTGCAGCTACAAATCCGCCTTCCCTCGTTTTCCGGCCGCTCGAACGTCATAACAACCTAGCTACCGTTTGTCACGCTTTGATGTCTTACTCGCCCTGAGCTGCTGAGCATACGGACAGAACCCTCGAGCAGAGAGCACGCATAGCTAACCAACGGATACCGCCTATATCTACTGCCAGAGAGCTGTATTCCACCATGTTGCCCAAGCTTCCAATACCGGGGATCAGTTCGCACAGTCATTCACCCTCCAACTCTGTGTCACACCGCCGGACTCCAACGAACAACAGTACGTCATGATGGCCCCAGAGCTGGAGAGCTGGAGAGCTGGAGAGCTGGAGGGCTGGAGGGCTGCATAGCACTGCCCTCTGCACCCTCTGTTTCTTGTTTGCTGGAACTGTTGGACCTCCGTTTCTTGAACAATGCTAACCCATGGGCTCCCCTCACTTGTTGGAATTAGGCAGCCGTTCGTCAGTAGATGAGTCGAGCAGACCCCCTACCCCGGGAGGGGAGGAAGAGATCGTGGAGCCGGACCAGGGAAACAGTGAGTTTTTGGCCTAGTTTCTGCCGAAGATGTCTTGATTGTGGAAATAAATCAGGCATCCAGGCGATGAAATAGTTACGATGCTAATGTGCTATGCTATTCTCCCGCCGCGTGCAGTACTCTATCACATCATCTCTCAGCTGAGGCCTGGGGCCGATCTGAGCCGAGTTGTGCTTCCTACGTTTCTTCTGGAACCTCGATCAATGTTGGAGAGAATTACAAAGTACGCCTCCTGTGTCCTGCTCATTGTTAGACCATGGTGGTGGTGGCGGTGGTGGTGGATGTGGATTTGGTAGGCCCAATTGCTGACTTCTATAGCTTCATGGCTCATCCCGAGACATTATTACCAATGCCTGAGATTGACGACCCGCTCCAACGGTTCGTGTCCGTGGTTAAATTCTACCTTAGCGGATGGCATATCAAACCTCCGTAAGTCTCCAAATACTTTGACAATCAATTTACTCCTGCTGACAGATCGAAAACAGTGGTGTCAAGAAACCCCTTAATCCTATCCTGGGAGAAACATTCACAGGCTACTGGGAATATCCCGATGGCACCAAGGGCTATTACATTGCTGAACAAACGTCACACCACCCACCCAAATCAAGCTACTTTTTCATGGCACCGGAGCATAACATCAGAATCGACGGTACTTTGAAACCGAGAAGCAGATTCTTGGGCAATTCCGCGGCAAGTATGATGGAGGGAATCTCATACATGGAGTTCCTGAACCGAGGAAAGGAGAAAGGCCATGGCGAGCGATAGTAAGTGGCCTCTCCCCCTCCCAAATATAACCATAATATCTTCTAACTTCTCTTTTCAGCATTATAACCCAGCCAAACATGTATGCTCGTGGAATTCTCTTTGGAAAAATGAAATATGAGTTGGGAGACCACAGCTATGTCAAATGCCCAGAGAACCATTTTGTTGCGGACCTGGAATTCAAAACCAGGGGTTACTTCTCCGGGACATACAATGCCATTGGAGGCACCATCAAAAATGACGAAACCGGCGAGGTGTACTATGAATTGTCAGGTCTCTGGAACGGAGAAATGTTCATAAAGGATGTCACGGTATGTCGACTCGTATCAGATTAGACCAGTACGTCTTACTAAATTCCACGGACAGACTGGACAAAAGGAACTGCTCTTCAACGCCACACATGCAAAGCACACTCCCCCTCTAACTCGACCCCTTGAAGAACAATCGAGCCGCGAGTCACAAAAGCTTTGGTATAGCACCGTTCAGGCATTGCTAGAGAGGAACCAGGACCTTGCAACCGAAGAAAAGACTAAGATTGAAGACCGACAGCGAGAAGAAGCCGCTACTCGGGCTAACGAAAACATCGAATGGAGACCCAAGCTTTTCCGCGCCGTCCAAGGAGGCCCCGGAGGGTCTGAAGAAGGAAGAGAGAACCTTGACTGGATTATAAATGCTCACATGTAAGCAAATAATTCTGAACCAAACCCTTTCCTCTGTATCCGCGTGAGGCTAACATTATCTTAGTGATCCTCATAACCCTTCTAAGGCTGTAGAGCAAATTCTCGCATTTACTGCGATTCTCCCTGGCCAAAAAGTAAACCACGAACTTGATATTCCCCCACAAGCGCCAAAATCAGTAAAACCCAGCCAGGCTCAGGAATCACTTCTTGATCTTGACAGTAATGATGCTGCGCCAGGGAATGCACAGCACAAGCCCCAGCCTTCCGAGGATCTACTCGGGAATCCCGTTAAAAACCATAATGGAAGTAATAACCCCGCTGATGTAGGCACTGGCTCTGGCATGATGGCTCCTCTCCAGCCGAGTATGTCAACCAGCAATACAGCACAGCAGAAGCCCACTCCGAACCCCGGGATGGGTGGGCTTTTTGATGCGGAGCCTTGAGCGATACCCTCAACTTCCCCTCAACCCCCTGTTGCTGGCGATACAATACGTATCCTCCATCGCCCGCGCGATAACTCATTTCATCAAACTCAAAAGAATGAGTCTGACTGGCTTCTCCCTTTTCTGGGTTGGAATGGCAATGACATGTTCTGACCCTTCATCAGTACTCATACTTTCATCGATGGGTATACTCGATATCAGCGCACTGTTTCGTTACTCCGTTCAGACATGCATTTGACAAGTTTTTTTTTGGCTTCCGCTGGATGCGCATGATGCTGGTAACTAGGGTAAGGATGCCATTTTTGCATCCGAGAATCAATTTCCTTCTTCAACCTCAGAGAGCCGGTGTCATTTGCAACTGGATCAACTCGACTAACGACATCATATTGGGCCATTCTTCTCTCCATCTCTCACCTGTTTCCTTTTATATCTCTTGCATTCAGCATTTTCGAAACACCTCTAAGCATGGCTAGGGTATCCAAAAATTATTAAAGTGGAACGGAGATTACTTGGATGTAATCGGGAGTTTTTGATGGGCTGAGATTTCCCTTGATCTAGGGCAGATGGACATAAATAAACATATATTACAAACTAGATTATATATTTTGGGGAGTGACGGATATACTTGACATGGCATTAAGATGGTCCTCTTAGGTAAAACAATCTGAAGTCTTTGTCCATTCATTGTAAAGGCTATAAATCTTTCTTGGTTGAAACCCAAGAGATACGTATTTGCGTTGAAAAAGTGCAACGGGGGCAGTTTATAAACGAGCATCTCGCGGCCTTGCACTATCCCCATATACAATACGGCTGTCCCAGCCCACTTCATCTGTCCATGACGTTGGAGAAATGGCATCTCTGAGGATCCAACGTCTAGCAATCTCTTTAGCAACCCCATCACCATCTCTAGACGCATCTATGATAAGCAGACAACCGCATACAAGCCGCTCTAAATCTTTCAGGCATTTCCTGCCATACAGGTTGAGTTCTTCTCTATCCTTTGTTCGAACGTAGGATAAGAATTCGGCCCAGAGTTGCTGGAGAACAATCACCTCATCGGTGAATGAGTGTGTCCTGGCTACCCTTAGGCCATGGGCTACCCATTTATCCAGAGCATCCAAGCAGTCCGGGCCCTTGCTGCCTTTAACAACTCGCATTAAGTCATCTGCCATGACCTCCGTAGTTCCTTCCCAGATGCTGAGAACGCAAGTATCACGGAAAATCCTGGAAATATTCAGGATAGGGTCTTCATTTTCAAGATACCCAATCCCGCCGAGATTCTCCATACTTGCTCGCACCCCCTTAATAGCACGGAGCGCAGTTCTTGCCTTTGCCATAGGTGTGAGCAGCCGGAGCAATGCAAGGGTATGATTATTATCCCGAGGCAATATATTTGTTTGTGACGCCATGCAGGAAGAACTGCTGCTTCCCTCAGAGACACCAAGAAGGGCCACAATAAAAAATGTTAGATGCATGCTTGCTGCATATTTGACGTGGTCTCTTGCCAGTGTTCTCACGTATGACGGCGTGTCTTGAAGGAGCCTTCCACTTGTCACTCTTACTTTAGAATAAGCTCGACAGATAGCTAATGATCTCCCCCAATAGCTGACTGATGCGATGCAGTTTCCGGTCCTGGTGATGTTAAGAATAGTTGAGATTTCTTTCACCCCTTGGCCTTCTTTGCCGACAAGGTAGCCTCTCATCCCCTTTATCTCCAATTCCGCAGTAGGGAGTGCTTTTGTGCCAAACTTGTTTTTTAACCTCTGGATGCGAACTCCGTTTAGTTCGCTTTCCCGGGGATCTTTCCCTTTAACTTGCCTTCTTAATGGTGCATAAAAGGCACTGATGGAATGCTCTCCCGTTTTGGCCAGCATAATGGACATGTTTGCATCCGTGGCCGAGGAGAACCATTTAAACCCATCAAGTCGCCAGGGACCCAGTGGCATACCCTCGGAATCAACCCCGTCGTCCTCCTCCATCTCTTTAGGTGTAAGTTTGCGGGCTACAGTTTCTGTGCCGCGCACGTCACTTCCACCCGATCGCTCTGTCATCCACTGTCCGCTTGTCCAAGCGATAGACGGGTCCCGACTTGTAAGCCTTTTCAGCGCCTCAGCAAATATCCGGCCATTTTCACTGTCAAGGTGTCTGCTAAGCAGTTTTGCAGCACCATCGGTCATGCTACCTGGACATGTCACCATTGCCGAACTTGGGGTCCAAAGATGACTTTTGATGCCCTTGGACACTCGGGTATTCCACTGTGTACCGTGGCCAGTCAATCCCGGCTCAGGAGCGAGCCCCACGAGGCCTTCTCTAATATTGATGTCTTGAAGTGCACGCCATCCTTCTCCAGTAACCAGTGGATCCTGTTTATTCTCGATACCAAAAGTAGAGAGTGGTTTCAGGTATGGCTGATTACGTTCAGCCTCAGCAGCAAAATCAAGAACTGGCTTAGATATTACCAAGCTGGAAAATCGAGTAAGGTCTTTCTCCAGGCTCGGTGGCAGAGGGGACGGCAGGTGCAAAGACACGATCCGACGAAGCACTGCATCCTCCTGAATCTGGGGTTGAATTGACGGCTGGACTTGGAAAAACCCTTCCGTCGAGCTTGATGCTTTCATAGCTTCAAAATATGGCAATTTGATTTCAAAATAGGAGTTATCCTAGTAGTGACGATGTAGAGCTTCATTAACACGTCTTTGGGTCACCTTTGAAGTGAAAATTACCCCAGATACTTAATATGGGGTAAAGAACTATGTACCGAGGCGGCAGCTTAACCGGGAAAAGCTTGTGAATCGCCATGGTAACTAGTTGTAGTTACATTGGTTGGTCACTATGCCACAATATATATAACCATGTAGTATCGAAAGTGTGAGTCTGTAAAAAGGTTAGCGACCGTACCAGCAGGCACTCCCGATCATTAATGCTTTGCATATGGCCTTATGAAAAGGGGCTTCCACAGGTCGTTATAGAGTATGTTCCTCTGTGCCACGCGAGGGCTGATAAAACGGTTCCTGGGTCTCAGATACGGCTCCTGGGGCAAGATCCAACAACCAACCCCAGGAACAGGGCCCCTTTTCCCACTTCGCCAGCCAGTCAACAGCCTCCGGCACCTCTGAGCCTCTCCAAGTCTCAAAACCTGCCGGTCAGAGCTCTTTCATATAGCCATGTATTGTATATACACGTATATATTTTTGGCTCTTTTTCCTTTCTTTTCCTGAGACGTCGAGATAGAGTGGACGGCGAGAGAGGTCACATGCCCCTGCTCTCATTGGCCCAAAAATTCTCGAAATTCTTTTTTTGTGGCCGCTTGGGTGTTTCCTCTTATGCGGGTTTGTTTTGCGGCCATGAGCTCATTGCTCCCTCGCGGCTGATCGCGAGGTTGCTTCTCTCTCTATATAAGTCCATATACCTCTTCGAAAGCAGTTGGTTGCCAATTACCACCTCCATCCCTCTCTTCGCGTTTTTTGGAAGCTCCTAAACATGGCCCAGTCTCCCTCAGCAACTGGTTCAACAGATGTGCCAATTTCACCGCCTCCCCAGGCCAACGGAGTCTCCCATGCGCCGTCTGTGGCCTCTTCTACGGCTCAATCCGTGACCCCGAATGGCCATGAATTCGGAAACCAAAGCGAAGGCGCCGAATCGACGGCCAGAAGTTCGGTGCCGAGCAACCATGGGGCTGGCTTCGTCAACTCCAACCACGAAGATGACCATGAGATGGACTTTAAGAGCGGGTATAATGCCGTATCGAAGGAGGAACCAAAGGAATTTGTGAACACACACGCGGATGCGAAGCAGATGCCCGGTATCCCTGAAATATTGGAGATGCTGGCTACTATGGAACGGAAGTTTCAACAGATGGAAGCCAGGATGGACCAGCTAGTCCCACCACCCGTTGATGAGCCGCCGTCGATTTCGCAGATCCCTCGTTATGTCCACAACCCGGAGATTATTGATCGTAGCATCAATGCTGAGGTGCCCGTCGAGGACACAATCACTGCTTTCCGCTCCCGAGCGAGTCTGGTGGCTCGCGCCAAAGTCCTGCATATGGCGAAGAAATTTCCAGACTGGAAAGATCGCGTCTTCGAGCAGGCGAAAGCGGCAACCTGTCTGCCGATACTGGAGGATGGACAGGAGGTTTGCCCTCCCGATTCGCAAGTTCATCCAAAATTGTGGGAAGTTCAAAACGAATGGCTCTACGATTTTATGTACGAGTCTATCGGCCCACAGTTCAAGGATGAAATTTTCGAGCCGCCAAACCGATCAGCATACCTTCTCTGGAGGCAGATAGAATCATATTGTAGCTTAGTGAATGAAGATGACCGGCGATATCTCATTCAGAAGCTCATGACCATCAATGCCAAGAACGATTTTGACTACATTTCAACGTTCTACAGGTACTACTCCAAGATAAGGAAGCTGGGCTTTATTATACCGGATTGGATGGCTCAAGACTTGCTTTACCTGCGAGTCTCCGAGAGGGCAAGGGAGATGATCCAAAACGAGATCGATGCTGCCCGCAATGCAAAAGATGGGCCGTTGACGCTATCGGTCGATAAGATGGTTGCACGGGTTCTGAGACCAGCCTTATCACGAGGAGCGAACGAGGAGGAGCCTCAACCCGAACCTACTCCATCTGTAACCTCCTCTGTTGCCAATGGCCCTCGTTCTGCAGGCTCAAAGCCAGATAGTCTTAATGCATCAGGCTCTCAAGCTGACGCCGTCGATAAAAAGGGGAAGGTCACCTGCGGTTATTGCTCAATGCCTCATCATTCAGAGGATGGATGCTTCTACAAGTACCCAGAGAGGACCAGCCCTGCATGGCAGAAAGCTCACAAGAGCGGCATTGAATTCTTTAGGAAGAAAGCCGAAGGCCGAGAGCAGCCTGACTCGAAAGAGCTGCAGTCGGTCACCCAAGCTGTTAAAAAGATCCAGATCGCGCAAAAAACTCAGTCTGAAGCCGTGTCTGAATCGAAAACAAAAACTCCAGCCAAGCCCGAGTCAGTGGCTGGGTCAAAGATGGAGGCTAGACCTGAGCCCAGGCAAGAGCCAGTAAACACTCAACCACAGGTCAAGAGCCCGGAAATTTACAGTGAGAAGCTCTCATGCAACTATTGTGGCCAAAAGGGCCACTCCGCTAACGGCTGTCCCTTCCAATTCCCCGACCTGGAAACTGCCGATTGGCGCCAGAAAAATAAACACCTTATCGAGTTCCACGCCAGGAAAGATAAACTGCGAAAGAGAAAACTAGAACGTCTTAAAGCGAAGCAGGCCCTAGAAGGGAGTAAATCAGATACACCCTCCGCTCCCAATGCTCCCCGTCCTGTGTCTCCCGAAAACCTGTTGATTTTGGATTTGTGAGGCGGTTATATACATGATTGATAACCCTCCAATTATTTCGGTTGTTTTTATTTAAGAGCACAACGGGGCATACTATGCTGGGGCTTCTTTCACTTTAGCGATGAGGTAGCATCGGGGTTACTCCACTGGAATATATATATATATATATAATAAACGTGAAATATACCATCAATATGTAGTTCCCTCGAAATAGCTAAGTTCGGGGGAGTTGTCGTAGTGTAACTAGTAAATAAAAATAAATATATGCCAAAAAACCACGTTAAAATAGATATTCCCCTTCATTATATAAGCGGGTTGTATAATGGATCAATGCGAATCACGTGTTATTTCCATTACTAAGGTAAGGTATGGGTATCCTGGTATAAAAAGCTCGCTAAGTTGAATTTCCAACTTCAAGTCAACAACGCGACTCTTGCCAGCTTTGAATCGGAGGAAAACTACTTAGACGGCGAATATACGATGACAACGGGTACCAAACTGGAATATACATTCTAAGGTATGCTATCAAATCGTCAATTCCTAAATCCACTGCGCTGTTTATTATGATGATTCCCTTTATTGGAGCTGTCCTATATCTCTTGAGGATAACCTATTATACGCAACTTACTCTCTGATTATTATTTCAATCCATTATCCACTCTCATTTTTTGCCCTCTTTCGAATGGGCATTTGAGCGCTAGCTAACCTACTTGGCCATAATACAGCTTTTCTGGTATAAGAAGTACTCAGTGTTGAACTGTCATTCCTACTCAACATGGACGCAGGCACGCACCAGGCTATGACTATAAATCCTCCTCCGCCTCCACCACCCCCTCCACCTCCTGCGGAGCAGGCTGATATATCGTCGGCACCAAATGAAGGCACCGTGGTAAACAATTCAACCCCTCCTCATCCTGCATCAACATCCTTCAAACTCAAATTTTGCACGGTTTGTGCCGCAAATCAGAACCGATCCATGGAAGCACATAATCGTCTATCTGCACCTCCATCATCATACTCTGTCATCTCATTTGGCACGGGCTCCCTAGTTCGTCTGCCTGGGCCTTCTATCACACAACCAAACGTTTATAATTTTAATACCGTATCTTATTCGCAAATATATGATGAATTACAAGCGAAAGATCCAAGATTATACCGAAATAACGGAGTTCTTCCCATGCTAGAACGGAATAAGGGCGTAAAATGGGGTCCTGAACGATTTCAAGATTGGTGTCCCGGAATGCCTCGCTTAGAGCACGTATCCAGGGGGGATAAGGGTAGCCTTGGAACTGAAGGGGGTGTCGTCGATGTTATCATCACATGCGAAGAGCGATGCTGGGATGCTGTGGTGGAGGATCTCATGAACCGTGGCTCTCCTTTGAACAGGCCCGTTCACGTTTTCAACGTCGATATCAGAGATAACCATGAAGAAGCCTTGGTTGGAAGTAAGGGAATACTGGATTTGGCGAACAGACTTAATGAAGTGGCTGATGAGGAGCGGCGACTAAATGGACCCAATGGGTGGGATCAGGGCACTGGCGATGCCCGGAGAGGCTTCGACGAACGAGTCCCTGAAATACTTGCTAAATGGCAGGAGAAATGGCCCAACCTTCCCGCTTTGTGGACACTCTCTTGGTTTTGAGTTATTGATTCCCGTTTCGGAGTTTATTCACGGTGAACGGTGGACGGTGGACGGTGAACAGCGGCAACAATGCGGATTTAGTTTTATACGCCCATGGGAGCGTGGAGTCATGGATGGGATGGTATTGGTATCGAGTTTTCTAAGCAATAATAAGTGAGCCTCCGCGTGCTCTTTTCATTCAAATCTTCGGAGTATATCCTTAAACCCTTCTGTTTAATACTAGCAGCCTGGCAAGTCTAGCAAAATTTGCATTGGTAAAGAAGCCGTCTATGCACGTCTTGACTCCACAGTCCACTGAGTGAGTGAGGTACATAATTAGCCTACTTTAGTCTGACCACTGTTGTGGTGCCGAAGGCATTAACCATCCATCCCCAATGGCTTAGTAGCTATGGTTCTTCACTTAACTAGCCACTATCCACTATGATTACCATCAGCCCCCAGCCTTCTGTGGTCTTGTAGGATCTCGAGAATCTTTGAAGATTCCGCCGCCGAGTAACTTCTCTCTGCGTTCTTTATACCAATTCTCTAGCCAGGTTCTCCGTTGTGCTGAAGTCAAGCCTTCGACTGTAAGCGCAAATTCTGTCACATCGCGGAAACCATAACGAGCCGCCATGGTACAAAATTGACGCTTCATGACTTCTGGAGGAGGACGGTACTTAAACGTAGCAGACTGTCCATTCTTCCCACGAACTTGAATGCTAGCAGGCTTTCCTTCCCTAGATTCCGGTCTAAAGACTTGTTCTTCACCAATCTCCTCGCCATCATTAACTAACTCGGCACGACGGCTGAGCTGGGCTTCAATCTTGGAAGAACCAATAACCTCTGTGTTCTCATGGGTATATTCAACACCCGCGCCTGCGAGAATAGCTTGTATAGGGTCATGTTTGAGGATTGGAGCAAGCTTCTTGTTTTCTTCTGCAAGTCCTTCACCACGAACCAAAGCCGCGAGCTGGCTCATTGCGAGGTCATCATTTTCATCTGGTGTGGATAGGTTAAGCTTGTCATCTACCCCATCATAATCTCTTTGGCTTTGTTCTCTCTCCATCTCGAAATCGATTACCTGCACGCCAGCTTTGCTTTCAGCTATGTTAGTTTTGTTAACAATATCTCTTAAAACAACATTATTGTTCTGGTATTCGAAGAGATTTGCTAAACCAAAAATCTCTCCCTTCTGATCTTTCTTCTCTTGAACACCTTTGAAATAACGTCTTTCAGTGCTAGCATTGTAGCCGATGTTTGCCTGTTGCTGCTTGTATATTTGACGGGCATATACTATCTCTTCGATGGTGCCAGCAGAAACAAGTCTAAAGACTTCCACGTCCCTAAGTTGGCCAATCCGATACGCACGGTCTTGCGCCTGAAGATCATAAGCAGGGTTCCAATTCGGGTCAACAACAACGACCTTATTTGCAGAGGTTATGTTTAGCCCTACTCCGCCTGCTTTCGTGGATATAAGGAAAACGAATTGCCGGGGGTCCGAATTGAACGCGTTAACGATGTTTGACCTGTCTTCATAGCTCATCGAGCCATCCAAGTAGCTCACATTATAACTTGTGTGATTGAAGAGCATCTGAAGCATTTTAAGTAGCCTGACGTTATGGGAAAATACCAGGACTTTATCTCCGTTGGCGTGCCACCATTTCAGAAGCTTCTTCAAGACTTTCCACTTTCCACAGAATTCGGGATTTGAGTAGTTCATGATTGATCCCCGGGTGCGGTATAGTTCCCTCCATTGATCTGGGACAGCAACTTGCAACATTTCCAAGTCTTTTGCTTGCTTGTCTTTCGGGTCCATTGGCTGTGGTATTAGAATCGCAAGATGGTTGCTGATCTTCTGGAGGTTTGAAATAGCAGGAAAGACATAGCTCTGCCATTTACCTCCTTGGGGTAAAAACATCCGACAGCACCATCCCGCTTTCTTCCCAGACCCACAGCTGCAGTAGTCAGATGAGTTCTTGATATAATCAACTATGTCGCTATCCAGAAAATTCTCATATGCGTCTGACTGTGTTTCGGTAAGGGGGCAAAAGACAACCCGATCACTCTTTTTTGGCAACTGGTCCGCAATAAGCGACTTCATGCGCCTTAAGAAGAATGCAGGGAGAAGGTTCTTCACCAATTTCCGTGCCGTCTTCCTCGCTCGGCTCAGCTGATATATTGTAGCATCATGGGATTGTCCTACTTTTAACGGTTCACATATTGTGGACTTCCAGGTAGAGATAGGTCCAAATTGCCCAGGGTTCGTCCAGTTCAGTAAGGTCCATAGTTCTTCATATTTATTCTGTATGGCAGTTCCAGTTAGTCCAATCCTACACAAGGCATTTAACTCATTCATAGCCTTCGCAGTTTCTGACTTCCGGTCCTTTATTATGTGACATTCATCCGCGATCACACAATCCCACTCCACCATGTTAACTGCGCTTCGATTCAAGCGGTATGTGGTGTATGTGGTGATAAGGATCTCCGCTCTCCCAGATGCGGCAGATTTGAGAGCAGCATCCTTGGAGTCGCCATGATATACATCCACATGCCACCAACCCCATCGATCAAACTCGTCTCTCCAATTTTGAATAAGTGTTCCAGGGCAAACAATTAGAGTCCTAGGATACCAGGCACATTCTCCTTTTCGCCTCATCTTTCGCATTCGTTTGGCATCCCTCTCATCGCCAGTTTTACCGTATGCAGCGGTAAGAAACGCGATGACTTGGACAGTCTTGCCTAGGCCCATATCATCACCAAGAATGCCACCTTTCTGATAAACGAATAACTCATGGAGAAATCCGACACCTTCAACTTGGTAATTCCGGAGCCATTGAGCAATCGGAGCAGGTATCAAGCCTAAAGAATATGGCAATTGGACATCCTCATACTTACGTGACGGCTTCACATGCGAAAACGAAGGCTTTTCTATCAGCGAATCGAGTTGTTCGTCATCTGAGAACTGCACATCATCAAAATTGGGCGGTAGCTTTAATCCGGCTTCAACAAGTTGTTCTCTCCTTTTGTCAAAGGCAGTCCGGCGTCTTTTCAAGTAGTCAGGGAGGGTATCTTCCATCATGTCATCGTCAGAACTGAGGTCACCATATTCTCGCGGCAGGCGAGCTGGTTTGCGGCTTTCAATTCCGGTACCACGACGGCCAACGATAGAGTCCCTTTGGATTTTTCGGCGTTTGCGCATTTGTGCAGCTGATCTTTTACGCTGGACAGTCTTACGATTCTTAAACTCCTTGTACACAGCCTCGCCATTGTTGAACTCATCGTCACTCCCTTCACTTGCGGTCTTTGACAGATCGATGAAGTTGTTCTCTCTACCAGGTGTTACAGGGGACTCCAGTAATGGTCTCTGTCGTTTTTGCGGCTTGTCATCTTAAACCCGTTATTATTAGTTTCATTCAAATAGCATCTACATGCACGGTAGCATCACGTACTAGAGAGTTGCACAGGGCTACGCCGCTTTGTCGGCACTCTAGCGACACTTGGGTATCCCAGATCATCATCATCACTATCTTCCGTGGTCGCGTCAGTGTCCTGCAGTTCCCAGTGAGTCGGCATCTTCTAGTCATGAATTTAGTCGTCTATTTCAAATGGAGGCTTGATCAATCTCGAACGAGATGAGGTGACGCGGAAACGACTCGTAGTCACGTGAAATTAGCCGCCTAATTGCCTCCAGGCGCCGATACCACGACACATGGAAACTTCATGATGCAATGCATAGAGTAACGAGCTGATCGCGGCTAAAAATAAGTAAGATATGAGATACGTGCCCGGCGATTGATATACAGAATACAATTGACCTTTTTCTTTTGACTAAATTGATACCTGGGCTTGGTCCGTTAACTAGAGCCAACGCTTGGCTTATGTAACTAATCTGTCGCTTGGCATAATTTTCACCAAAAAAGGCAAATTACTGAGCTTCAGATAAAAAAACATCGAAGCCCTTTAAATTCGAATAACTCCCCCATACCACAAAATATAGACATTTCAGCTAATCCTACTGTTTGATACATGCGATTCTCCCTCTGTGTCTCCGGTTTGATAAAATGCCTCTTGACACGTCCACAACCTATCGTCTCACACGATTGCGACTAGACGGACGACGATGGAATGAACTACGACTTCTTCAGGCCCAAATATCTACCAATCCAGCAAGCTCTGGCTCCTCGTACCTATCAATGGGTAATACTGCGGTTCTTTGTACTGTACATGGGCCCGCGGAGGGTAAACGCTCAGAAACAGCTGGCGCAGCTGGCGCAGTAATAAATGTTGTTGTCAATCTAGCTGGATTTGCGAATGTGGACAGGAAAAAGAAGAGTGCTGCTGGCAGTGGCGGAGGTGACAGGTATGTCATTTCTATGTCTCCTACTTTGTATATTAGCGGTTGACTAATGGGTGATTAACAGGCAAGCCACAACGGAGCTAGCTACCTTGCTCCGGGATGCCTTTCAACCACATATACACGCCCATCTCTACCCCCGCAGTACAATTTCGGTTCATGTATCGGTCCTTTCCTCTGACGGTTCCCTATTCGCTGCGTGTCTGAATGCATGTACCCTCGCCCTGGTTGACGCCGGTATTCCTATGCCCGGGCTGCTGTGTGCCTGCACAGTAGGAATGAGCGGCCGTGCATCTACTCCAGCAGTAACAGCTGAATCCGCACAGATAGGAGGAATAAACGAGAGCCTCGATCCTCTGCTAGACATCTCTGCTCCTGAAGAAGTCGAGTTGCCGTATATGACGGTCGCCAATACAAATCCTATGCCAGACATAACTGTTCCAAAGGACGAAGAAGATGAGGAAGATGATGATTATGATGCCGAAAACGAGAATCAGATGCTATCAATTGTGCATATGGATTCGGGAGTGCATGTGTCGTATCTCGAGACCATGTTTGCGGTTGGGATCGACGGGTGCAAGCAAACAAGGGAAATATTAAACGGGGTACTGAAGGCAGCGGGGAAAAGAGTTTTGATGGGAGAAGCTGCATCCGGCCCAGACTATGACGATGAGTGAGGAACTTGAGTGCTGGCAGTACTTATTTAGTCCACATCGAGAGATGCCCGAAGACTTCCGGGTCTTGTACAGCCGAGGGTGCAACAGGCATATGATGACTAGTCCATCATGCATGGCCTCTGTTGTAAAGTCAATGACGATCCCAGGGATTTCTATCTCCGTGATGCGGAGTTTGCTCAGAACTCGCCGCTGTGGGTTTTGGGCTTCCCCATTTGAACGCAAACAAGTGCCGGTGCAATGCTCATACTCAAAGGAATAGACGTATGGCCATTTTACATGTCATGCTGCATCACCGGATATCATAAGGAATGAGGTCAAATTAGAATGCATCTATTGGGGAAATCACGGCGTTGGAGGGATGTTTTCTTTTTCGCTTCTTCGAGTGCAGAAGAAACTCAAGTGGCAAACGTTCATCCATAAGTCTAACCCCACCATCTACTATCTTGATGCAATGAAGAAAACTACGAAAGAAAAACAAGGAAGTAGCAGAGATGCGAAATTGTACAATTGAGAGCGAGTAGTGCCCCTCTTTAATTTGTAGCTATGCAATGTAAAATGCCGAATGATTATGTGCTTTGTCTTCGTACTGAAACAGCCGCCTTGATATGTTGCAATCCAGAAAGAATAGGTATGGCAATTAGCTTCTTGACAGAGAAAAAGAAAGGTGATCTGGTTGTCCTTTCCAGCTACTTCCCACCACAGTTGTCCTATCCCTTCAAGCCATACTACCTGTTCATAGCAGAGAGATGAAAAGTAGAGATAAACAAGGACCACAACGGTAAGAAAGAATCACAAGGGATAGAGGATCAAGCCATAACGATTTCTTTTCTCATCAAAAGGCCAAGGCTGTGTCTATTCGGGCGAAAAGAAAACGGCTCGCAGTTGTTTACAAGACACCGCAGCCCTTAATGCAGGGCTTGTGGCTGGTCTTGACGGCACCGGAAGCACTGCCGCAGGCCTCGAGACACTTGACGATCTCCATAGACTTGTCGTCAGCGACCTCGCCGAAGACAACGTGCTTTCCATCAAGCCAGGAGGTGACAACGGTGGTGATGAAGAATTGAGAGCCGTTGCTGAAGTTGAGAACGGGTCAGTAACGTGATTGCAAGTATGGAAATGGAGACTCACGTGTTGGGGCCGGCGTTGGCCATGGACAAGAGACCAGGGCGGTCGTGCTTGCGGTTGAAGTTCTCATCGGCGAACTTCTCACCGTAGATGGACTTTCCACCGGTTCCCTGCATACAACTCAGCGTTAGCTACTCAGTCACCGGACTATAAAGACAATAAAATGACAAGAGACATACGTTTCCACGGGTGAAGTCACCGCCCTGGATCATGAAGCCTGGGATGATACGGTGGAAACCAGAGCCAGAGTATCCGAAACCCTTCTCGCCGGTGCAGAGGGCCCTAAAGTTGGCAGCGGTCTTTGGCACAACATCATCATAGAGTCTGAAGTTGATGCGGCCGCTCTGAACTATAGGGAGCAGAAAAAACATTAATGTCAGCGTGCTGTATCGTGTATAGCTTTGTCTGCTGCCCAATTGATGTAATATCACCGCCTGGGAGTCCCTTTGATGTAGTGGGAGTAAACAAAACACAGGAAAGAGGGGCAGAGAGCGGGACAACAACAGCAGCAGCAACATACCAGAGTTGTTCTTGTCGGTGTACTCGACGTCAAAGTAAACGTTAGACATGATGGGCGAAGTCTTGTGAAACGACCTGGATAGCTTTGGTTGAGATGCGATGGATTGGAGAGTGTGAGGACGACGGATGGAAGCGAGCAAGAAGGAAGAAGAAGAAGAAGGACGAGCAAAGGCCATGATGGCGGCGACGGGTGGCAGAAAAACAGAGGTGGGGTGGGGGGGCGGGCGGGATGGAGGGGTGTTTGCACTGTTTGCTTTTGATGATATAATACAAAGATGAATAAGAAATTAGTAATACAAAGTCTCTGACTAAGAAGTTTGAATGGAAGAGAAAGGTCGCTCTTTCCTTCCGCTTCTCTGCTCCTTCCTTCTCTTTATACTATCAGGTCATGTGACTCAGGGGCGCGGGAGACCCACACGGGAGGCCAGGCCCAAAGAGGAAACGAGGCCAACGAAAGGGAAAAAAACTCTTCTGCATGTTTCGATAGCTCATACGTACAGAGGACGGGCTAGGCAGTTCATTATTATTGAAAGAGCCGAAAGTGATGCAGAGAGAGCAGATAAAGAGGTAGGTAGCATGATTGCCCATAACTGACATTAAATAATAGTCGGATATACGAAATATCTATCTATCGAGAGAGAATAAAAGTACATCCATCCGATCTCGTCACCGTTGCCCGTAAAAGTCTCCGCTGGGGATAAAATAATAAAAAATAATAAAAATAACAAGGGAATATAAGAGCGATTGCAACTGGTGGCTCCGAAAGAGAGAACCGAACATGAACTTAAGAGCTGGATCCCAGAAGAAGCTTTGCAAGAGAGAAAATAAATCTGTGGCCAATGAAAAAAAGCAGGTCATTCCGCTGGATAAGTAAGAAGCAAAGTAAATAAAGAAGTAAGTCTGTAAGGTGGTGAGATGAGAAGCATATCAATAGGAAGGATAGAAGAGCAAGATGAAAGTGAATGGGTAGGTTGGAAGTAGTAGGCAATTGAGTGAATAAATCGGTTAACGGAAGTCATCTTCCTCGTTGTTCTGGCTAGCATATTCGATCTGATCGATGCGCTGGACTAGCTCCTTCGTCTCCCGGGCAATTTGGAAGGCGATGGGTGGGAGTTTGCTGTTCAATTCACGAATCTCGGTTCCGTCAGTGAGGTTGCTAGCTTCAGCGCCGATGTCGAGCAAATTATCGCGATGCCGTGCCAGGATCTCAATGACAGGGACTGCTCTGTCACGTAACGCTGGGTTGGCGTCAGGTTTAGCCATGGCTGTTTCTGTAGACGTGACGACCTTCTCGACTGCGTCTGCAATGGTGTTGATGTGCAATTGGATGGCGGAGATGGAGTCCTCCCCGCGGATACTAGCCACGAGGGATTGTATGGAGTGAACCAGAGAGCTGGTCTGATCTTCAAGGTGGAGCTATACAAGGTTGCGTTAGATATGGTCAAGACTGGCCTCTAGTGTTATATAGAGTATGAATTGGTGTAACTTACCCGAAGCTCTTCTAGGTCTTTATCAGGAGATAGCCCCGGATAGCCATGCTTAGCGCCCGAAAGTCTATTTCGTGACATTGAATGGGAGTTTGTTCTTGACCGTAGAGATGGCGGAGAGCTGATGGCGCTGTAGATGGATTCATTGCCGCTGAACCTCGTCAGGCTGGGAGCTACACTGAAATATCCCGGCGACTGCATGGGAGGAAGTTGGTCTTCCTCTCCTTCATCAGCAAGCTCGTCCTCTGGTGTAGGTCTGATCTTCACCTTGCGAACGAGCTCGACAACAGCAGCAGTCAGGTGGGATGCAGCTGCATCTAGTAGAGAGACAGGAGACAGGCCATTGGAGTTTCCAAAGTTTTTCGAAGCCGTGATCAGATTGTTCGCTGTGGCTGACACCTGTGCTTTGGCTCGAGCACGGATTTTCGTCAGCTCGTCATCGGTAGCTGTGTTAACATTGACGGCACTGTCGATATCTTGCGTTATATACCGAACAGCAAGTACAACCCCTTTCATCTGGCCCAGCACGAGGGACGGCTCGTCTGAACGCGCAATGCGCAACAGCTCATCGATGGCCATCTGGAACTTAGTGATATGTACGTCTTTAACCAGTCCGTCCGGCTGGGTCAGCGCGTTGTCTTTAGCTATGGTGTTCGTGTCTTGAATGTTATCAGGTAGCCCGATAGACGAGGATCGTAAATGCCGCAACTGCGTTTTTGATTTTGCATAGCGGTTCTTCCAGTGCTTGACCTCTGCTTCCAGTCGATGTACGTCCCGTATAAGACGCTCTTCGCGGTCCCAGTTCGAGTTGTGACCGTCAGACAGCGCTCGCATTTCCTGTAAGAAGGCTGATGCTTGTTGTCGTACTTGCTCAGTGACCTCCTGTTGATGCTTGAACTTCGCTTTGAGGGATTCGTGCTCTCGGTCGAGATCTTCAAACCGGCTTTTCCAGTCATCATCACCGTCATGGGATCTGTTACCACCAGCAGTTCCATCGACAGAATGTTGCTCCTGGCGGAGCTTCTCTAGTTCCATCTCTGCGTCCTTCTGCCGATCCCGGGCCTCCTCGAGCTGAGAGAGGACCGCATTGTTCAGGTTATGCGTGTTAGACAGCTGCTCTTCGAGTTCACGCTTCATTTCTTCATATTCTGCCTTTTCCGCCTTCCAGCTCTAAGAATTCCATTAGCCAATCTACTCACATAGAAGAGTTGGAAAAAAAAAAAAAAAAAAAAAAACCTACGCTTGAGCTATCATTGGATTTTCTGAGAGTGTTGACTTCTTCTTCCTTCTCTTTATGCATCAATTCCAGCTCTTCTACTTTCTTTTGCAGCTCCGATACTTGGGCCTCGGCGTCAGCAAGTTTCTTGTCACGTTCTGCACTTCCTGCGCCAGCCATCATGTCCCTTCTGTGGTCAAGCACTTTATCCAGCGCAAAGGCATCGCTTCGTCGATCATCGTCATCGTCCGCGTCGTCGTCTTCCACCATTGTACTCTTATTGGGCACAACCGTGTTATTCTGAAAGGACTTTTGATAGGGTGCGTTGTCTGGCATGCCCTCGCTATTTATTCCCAGTCCCGTCGCAGAAATAGCTCCGAGAGAGCCTTGTCGAGGGGGAAACCGGTTACCTGGTCCGGGACCAGAATGGTATCCAGGGCCTCTCGGGCCCGGCGGAGGGCCGCGAGAGCCGTTTGGTGTACCCGGGTATCCGTATCCTTGCCCATTGGAGTCGGGTCGTGGGCCGCCAAAGCGCCCACCCATACTAGGTGCAGGACTAGCCCTCCTGTTCATCTCTGGCCCAGCAAAATGTGGGAACCTTCTCTCTAGCTCGCAGAAAACGTCTGTTGCCAGGTCTTTGAACCGCTGGTCCTGCAGGGAGGACAACTTTTGGCGTGCCTGGTTTCGTTTCTTGTGATATTCCTGCCGGGGAAGTAGGTGAGGAGGAACCTCTGGCCGTGGAGGCCCCGGGCGAGAAGCAGCAACGACAGCTTGCCGTCTGAGCAGTTCATCGTAGACGTCGGTACTCAGCTCCAGGAACAAGACAGGTGATAGCCGTAGAAGCTTGTCTCGAGCTCTGTTTGACCGTATATTTGATTCCTCTCTTGAAGGGCCTTGGAGATACCTTCTAAGCACAATGTAATGCTGAGACAGCATATCCTCCATCCTCTGTCTCCTGGCGTTGCTCTGGTCCGAGAGGGTGCCATCGCTCACTCTGGACGGAGAGGTGACTGAGCTTGGAGGCGAAGCCTTCTGTGACATCCTTCCTGACGGCGGCAGCGTGAGGCTGTTGGACGAGACTGATGTAGTGTCTGAAGGGCCATTATGAGAGGAATGAGCAGCGCCAGACTGCGACGGAGTAGGGAATCCACGGACTGAATTGGGCGAAGGAAGTGAATACTGATTTATTCCTGACCATTCGCTCCCGTCCGTCGAAACGGGAGACATGACGGTGGCTTCCGAACGGCGAAGTGCAGGACTATTCATGAACACTGTCCGCCAGCCGTCTACCGGTCACACATAGAACGTGGTAGCAAAGGTGAAAAAAATAAGAAAAAAAAAAAAGAACAAGGTAATTAAATCAAGGACAACACACAAGACAGGTTGCCCGAGCCGTTCAACGGTGTCCGGAAGCCTGGCAGACAGAGCGAAGGGAGGCGAAAGACGCCGCCGGGCGAGATATCAACTGCCTGGCTGGCTCCGAGCGCAAAGCGTCCCAGATGCTCAGCGGCAATTCTCCAGCCCGCCACAACCAGTATCGCAGCACGATATAATAGTAAGAGTAATTCTGATCGAAAGGAGCGTCGGTTTCCGTGGCTTCTCTGGGCGGATGAACGAGTATGGTCCTGCAATCTAAGCTCGACGTCGTCGTCGTCGTCGTCGTCGTTCGTTAGCCAGCGGAAATTTGGTGAGGACGGCAACGGGAGAAAAACAGAGCAGCAGAGGCGACTGGCATGACAGTCAAGGTAGGACAGGAGCAGAGAGATACCGTATGAGAAACCGGGAAACAGCTGGCCTTGTGCTCTGTCTGGTTTGCAGCAGGACTGGACGCTCGCAGCGACGCAGGGAAGAAAGACGAGGCGCACTCGATGGGCCGGCGGTTAAGGGAGAGACGGCGACGGCGAGCTCAGGACGAGGAGGACGACAGGCGAAAAGCAAAGCAAAGCAACAAGAAGAAGAAGACGGAGAAGAAGGAGAAGAAGAAGACGACGACGACGGGTCGGTCAATCGCAGGGAGATGCAAGGCACCGCATCGCCGCTGGTTTCTTTTCTTTTCTCTTCTTCTTCTCCTGATTTCAAGGAGGCGACGGGGACTGCAGTACTTGGACTTTTTTGACTGCGCGATCCCTGGCTCTTTTTTTTTTTTTTTTCCTTTTTTTCCTTTTTTTTTTTTTTTTTTACTCTTTTCGCCGGCTTCTTCGTCTCTTCCTCGCCAATCAAGGCCAGCAGGACTTCCCGCTTCCAAGAATAGCCGCAGCCACCAGATCGATCGCAGGGCCAGACGAGATGCATAAAGGGATACATATATATATCTAGGGCTCACTCGCTGTCTACTGATTGCCTGTCTGTCTGTCTGTATACCGGGCTGCAGGCTGGCCTATGATCCCTACCGCAGGATATGCATGAGAGGACAAAGGCGGCTCTGATGGCTACAGAAAGGCATACCAAGCAGCGATTGCTAATCGACTGCACAGGCGTTCAAAGGACGTCTTCAGGGCAAAAAGATACGGGAGAAAGAGCTTGGGGGGACCCGCAGGGACATGAGACAGGTCATGCATTCCCGGCGTGGTCGATGTATCGATCTTGTTTCTTAGATCCCTGATGCTGCCTGCATTCTGGATCTATCAATAACAAGACGCACTGGACAGCCGGCCAGACAAGCCTTGACAACTCATCACGGAGGCAAGGAGGCCAGCGAGGTCCATTTATGAGACGACGCCCCCGTGTGCGGAGTAGCTCATGCCCTGTCTTGCACCGAGAGCGGATCGGTTACTGTCATGCTTGTTGACTTGCTGAGGCCGTCAACCCAAGCAAAAAAGGGGGGGGGGGACAACCCCAGACTCCCAGCACCAACAAGCCTCCTAAGGGGTCAAGGATAATCGATTTTCCAGGCTGCAGACCCATGGGACTGGAGTATACTGGACCTGGACTCGTTGAAGAGCCCAGTCCAGCCCTCAAGATGGGGTCCGTGGCTGCGGAGGGGTGGCATGGATGCTATATGCTGCTGCACAAACCGCTTTAGCTCGCTTTCCAGAAGACACAGAGAGACAGAGACAAGAGACACAGCTTACCAGAGTGGGCTGTTCGAGACAAAACCACAGACTACGTTTCCAGGATGCGTTTGTGAGAAGATTCTCCCGCATCATGAAACTTGGAGACGAAGGGCATGCCACAGCGGCTTATCAACTTGCAGTCAACCACTCTATGTACCTCGAACCTTGCCTGATATGATGCCTCCTCCGTCAGGCCGTGAGCCCCTGCAACGGAGGATTATTATTTTTTTTACCTCAAAGCAAGCTCTGGTTCTTGTTTTACCTTTGTCTCGGACCAACGGGAGCGGGAAGAACTGAAAGGCTGAAGGCGGCCGTCGTCGGTGCTGGTAAAGGGCAAGGAGCCTTATAACTGAATACTCCGTACCGCGAATGGCCCTCCACCAAAAAGGCTGGGCCATTTATTCAATTGCTCCATTTACTGTCAGTTCCTTACCAGGCTACTCCGTACGAATATGAATATCTGCCTACGGAATGAATGCCCTGTCCAGAGTGTTTGGTGACTTTCCCACACTGTTCACCGTAATTTCCACTGGCCCACAAGGTTTAACTAACTAGCAAACTGTGGCTTAGACAGATGCGATTTGTCTCCAGAGGACTCGTATGCATTGCATCGTTGTCCAGTTGATGAAGTGCCGAACCTGTCAACATACTGCTCAAGATAGTGCTGGACCAAAAGAGTTGTTCCATAATATCACAGAGGCATCACAGTAAAAATTCACCAGATGTACGGCGGAATAGCTACCAAACAGAGTACGGAGTACATGATCAGAATAAGGTCAAGCGAGAGCTGGAGACGGGCCTTCCCGCAAAAGGGGCTTCTGCCCTGTGGCTGAGAAGAAAAAAAAATGGAGACTTGGTGGAAAACCGATTGGCCGTTGGGACCATGTCGACTTCACAGTTAAACACCACGCGACACAAGCGAAGAGAAGTCGGTACTTTGATGGCAGAGGTTTGCTCCAGGAAGCTGGGAGATGTATTTTTTGCTATTTAAAAAAAGGGCTAAAGCTGATTGATCAATCTGGGAAACAGTTTATTGCAATTCAAAGCAGCCGTTGTTGTTGGCGATACGCTCGGCTAGGTTAACGTCTCTGGCAACCTGGTCGCCGCCGGAAGTGGTCAATGTCGCTCGCAGAATTGGCAGGTTAATTGCCTCGTCGAACTGGAGCCAGATGTTGGAAGCACTGTTGGAGAAGTCTCTTTCTCCCCAGGAGAAATTGCCTGTCAAAAGTCCAACCGTCAGTCAGTCGGCCAGCCAGCTAGGACACGGCATTGAATATGTTCCGGGACAAGAGCATGACCAAGGGACATACCGTTGAAGTTCCCGAGGACGCTGTTGAGGTCAAGACGGGCAGTGACATAGTCACCATTATCGTTCCGAAGCTCGGCGACGAGGAAGTACTCGTCTTCGATGCGGACTTCTCGAGCGCTCTCGTGGAAGCTCATGGTGGCAGTTGGTGGTGGTAGTTGGTAAAAGGAGGTGTTTGCTGTGATAGAGAGGATGTTCTGTGTGGGCAGGATAAGGAGAACGAGTAGTAGAGGACGGGGGAAGGGACATCCCTTAAATACTTCTGCCTCTCTATGGAATGGATCCTTATCATTATTGACATTATTTTAGCCTGCACTTGTTCACGACATGATTCACTTTGAGTGATTAACCACACCTCTGCACTACACAACCCCGCCGCTCGAAGGCACCCACAGAGGGTCTCATGGTTGCATTGGTGGATCAGAGAGAGATAGAAGCGACGTGGCCAGCTGAGACTTGGGCATGGAAAGGGGCCCTGCCTTCGGTGTGGCAGTCCGGGATCCATGTGGATCGATTCTATGACAATCGTGAGCGGATGGTAGGAGAAGCTGCGGACATACCCAAGTCCGCAACGGCTGCACAAAGCATGAGATACATACTTATTGCATGTAGACCAATAAGGAGCTGCATAATACCATGCCGGCTCGCTAACAGTAACGCCTTTTAGAGTGGCAGGGCGGGGGAATGTGGCTTGCCTCCGTTTATAAGGCGACAGTCACGAATACCAGACCTTTATCCAAGAAGCGTATCATTAGAACTGCCTAGTTATCTGTTTCGTAGATGGAGATGCTGCAATAAAAAATAATGTATGAAAGCCCGAGGGGTTGTCTCGGGCATGAAAAGGTTGGTTCCATTTCTACCGTGAAGAAGTCTACGGAGGAAGAGGGTAAACGGTATAGAAGGGCAGTCCGAAGATGCAGTTACCCCATGCAACAGACAGAAATGAATCACAAACAACTCATTCAGGCTGAAAGTCCGAAATCGAAGTCGAAACTCAAAGGCCTGCAAAATGACGCTGTCTTCCATCAGCCGAACAGGGGTAGGGAAAGACAGGTTCATAAAGAGCAAAACAAGGCAGCAGAAAAACATACAGGGAGTAAAGGTAAAAAAGAAAGAAAACAAAAAAAAATCAAAACGTTTTATCATGGGCAGGAGTAAAACTAAAGGAAATTGTAAGTGATGCGAAATTAAATAGAATAGGTGGCATTATATCCTCACACCAGGCGATGGGGTTCTTCTTTTTTTTAAGTTGCGGCAGGTTAGTTAAGAATATCATTTTTGATCGCTCACAGCCGTCATGGCAAGGTTGTTCGCAGACTTTGCTGCGCCAACGGCAGCTGAGACGGGGGTTACCGACCGAGTTGGTGGAGCGGTGGGAGATGTTGATGACGCTGGTGCTGCAGGTGCTGCGCTTCGGTTGTGGGCCATGTGAGCGCGGACAAGGTGGCCGGCTGCCAGGGCGGCGCAGAGACTGAGCTCACCGGCAAGGACGGCGGCGGCCACGATGCGTGCGAGACGGCGGGAGTTGTCGCCTGGGTTGGTTGGGTGTGCACCACGGACTCCGAGGAGGTCGAGCATGGCTCCTTGTCCCTCGAGAATGGTGCCACCGCCGATAGTGCCGACTTCTATGGATGGCATGGAGACGCTGATGTGCAGGTTACCACCCACGCTGAAAAGAAGGTTAGTGATCGCGAAAAGGCGCCACGAAGGATGCAAAGGGATGGGAGATACATACTTCTTCATGATGGTGATGCAATTGCTGCTCTCGACGTTCTGGGCAGGGTCCTGGCCGGTGGCTAGGAAGAGGGCAGTGACGATGTTGGATGCATGGGCGTTGAATCCTCCAAGGGCACCAGCCATGGCACTTCCAATCAGGTTCTTGGAGATATTAAGCTCGACCATAGAGTCGACGTCACTCTTGAGAACGGACTTGACAACGTTCGCTGGGATAATGGCCTCGGCTACGACGGATTTTCCTCGGCCATCAATCCAGTTAACGGCAGCAGCCTTCTTGTCAGTGCAGAAGTTACCAGAGACAGAGATGGTCTGCATATCCTCGAATCCAGCCTCGTTGGCCATTACGGACAGCGCCTTCTCGACACCCTTGGAGATCATGTTCATACCCATGGCGTCGCCAGTGGTGGTCTTGAATCGAATGTAGAGGTTAGTTCCGGCCAGAGTTGTCTTCATAGTCTGAAGTCTGGCAAAACGACTGGTAGAGTTAAACGCGGCTTTCATTATGGACTGGCCCTCTTCAGAGTCAAGCCACAGTTTGGCCTCACCAGCACGAGAGACGCTGCTAAAGCTCACGCAGGGGCCTCGAGTCATGCCATCAGCGGTCAAGACAGTAGTAGCACCGCCACCGGCATTGATAGCCTTGCAGCCTCTGCTAGTACTAGCAACAAGGACACCTTCAGTGGTAGCCATGGGGATAAACAAGCTCTGTCCATCAATGACCAGAGGCCCAGCAACACCCAGAGGAAGCGGAAGGAAACCGATGACATTCTCGCAACAGGCACCGTGAACTAGAGTATAGTTCATCCCCTCGTATGGCAGTTTAGAGTTTTCGACGGAGGCACTGGTGGCGGAAGTAACAGGGTTTCTTGCAACAACAGCTCGTCTAAGCTTGACCGCCCTGGTAAACGCTTGCAAGCGAGTGATACTCTCGTGCTCCATGGTTTTCTCAAGGGCATAGCCAGGAATCTTACCACGAAGAGAGAGCTCAATGAGCTCTTCGTCGTCAAGCGAGGTGACAAGCTTGTCTTTGAGCATCTGCTCACACTCTTCAAGAGTTCTTGGGGTGCCGTCTTCCTTGATGATGGGCTTGCGCTCAACCTTCACGGGTGCAGGAGCCGGTGTAGGAGACTCGGATGGGGTCGAGGAAGTTGAGGTCTGTTCTTCCTTGATGCTCCAGCGAGCAGCGTTGAAGAGATAACCGTTGAGAATCAAACTCAAGATAAGAGCTGCGATTATCCATTTGCTGATGATTGGGTCATCGAGGGACCTCAGGATACTTTCCAGAACTCGGCCGCCTACAACGTCGAGGACAGGGTTGTAGTCGGTGTCGAGCAGGCGGTCAACATTGGGGTTAGCATTGCCATAGTATGCAGAAGGGTATTCGAGTTGGTATTTCATCGGTGGAAGAACGGTGACCAAAGTTTCGACCTGCTGACTCTTTGCACTAACGTAGATGACATCCAATCCATTCTCGGCAACCTTGAAGGGGTCGATTGGGACAGGAGAGAGAACGTTGGACACCTTGGATAGAACAGGCATCAACAAGCCATCTTGGCGGTTGCGGAAGGGGATGGTGGCCAAGTTGAGCAGGTTGATCAAAACGAAGCCTCCAACCATGAGGAACTTAAATTTGGGGATGCTGCTTGCTCGGACCTTCTGGCCAAAAATGCTAGTGGCTCCGCTGGTCTTCGAGTTACCTCCCTTCCCGTCAAAGTTCATCTGAGGCCAGTCACTGGTGGAGGCGACCTTCTCGGCGACTCGATGGGTGATACCTTCTTCCTCGAGGGTCTTGCGGATGTCGATATGCCGCTTGATGCGGTTGATTTCAAGTTTGATGCATAGGATGGTGGTGTAGAAGGTGAAGAGCAGGAGACAGTCGAAGAACAAGATCCATGCAGCGAGGAAGCAGAACTGTCGCAGACCACCCTGGATGCCCGAGGCAGCACCAGCAACAAGAATGGCAATTTCAATCAGGTAGTCTCGAACGATGCCAAATCCAGTGGCTTCAACTGCCTGCTGGATAGCGTCTTGGATAGAGCGTACCGGTGTAGCAGGCTTGGCAGCGGAACCGTTGGGCGTTGCAGGGTTTGCTCCCGGTTGCGGGCGGCTGCGTTCGAGCACGGCCTTGGTGAGAATGATGGGCTTTTCAAACCCGACAGTGACAACTAGGAAAGGAAGTCCTTCGGAAAGCAAGACCATATTAATGGGCACGCCGAGGGCGGTGGTAACGAGCAGGCCGAAGAGGAATGCAAACCCTCCAGAGATGAGGACGGTAGCAGCCAGCCAAGATTTAGATCCAAGACGACGTAGGGATAGGAACAGCGATACGAAGGTTAAATGCATGGAAAGATAACCCAATGCCATGATAATGATATCGATAGTCTCCGCGTGCTAATAATATCATGTCAGTCCCCTGTAATGTATGACTTGAATATAGAGATACTAAAAAGTAGGAAAAAAAAAAAAAAAAAAAAAAAAAAAAAAAAAAAAAAAAAAAAAAAAAAAAAAAAAAAAAAAAAAGGGAAAAGAAAAGAAAAGAAAAGCAAAAAGAGGAAGAGAAATACCTTGATCAGGTCCACGAAGGAGTTCCATCCATCAGAGAACCAATTGCGCATGGCAACATGAGACCCGGAGACCGAGCTGCGCGCAGCCTTCATGATCCATTTCTTCTGCTCAATGCCTTCGGGGTCATTGACAGAGTCAGGGATCTCCTGCACGGATCTGAGGAAGTAAGGTATTTCATCGAACGGCAGCGAGTAGGCCAAGTGTGTATCTTGTGAAATGGGCGAGAGAACATTGGGGGTATACGGGATGAGTTTGGCAGAGCTGTTGGCCGGCAGCGGCACATTCTCTGCAAGGGGAGGAGACTGGGGTGACCCAGAGGATGAATAGGGGAACACAAAGGTTGCAATGGCAAGATGCTGTGACACCTAGCAGCCGCCCCAGTCAGCATATAGTCAACCAGATGAGAGAAGCAAATAGAATAGAACAGGCAGGAGATAGCAAGAGAACTGGAGGGAGGGAGAGAGGTACCTTTTTGGGATCAACCTGAGCTGAATTGTCGACCTGCCATCTCCACTGCGTATCCTGGCCCAGATGTAGATTCCTGCCTCCGCCCACGATCGACGCTACATCGACCTGGCCGGCGCCGGCCTCTTTGCTCGACTCGACCAGGCTGCCGTCCAGGAGACCGACGTAGGTGGTGCTCGCAAGCAGGGCAATGGCAACGATCGTGTGTATAGGGTGTCTGCAGGCCCTCAGCGAGACCGACTGCAGCGCTCCCGTCACCTGCCGACTGAGCCATCCAGGCTCTCCAGCATCGTCCGCGTCCCCACGAAACTGGCGAGGAATAAGCGAAGATCCCCTCATGGCTGCTGAAAAACTCCCTTCTGGCTCAATGGCTCATGCGCATAACCCGCCGTCTGTCTCTCTGTCTGTCTGTCTGTCTGTCTGCCTTTCGCTTTCTCGTTCTCGGTCTCGTCTCGATCCGTTCGTGCGTGCGTTGAAGCTGCGAATTGAGGCCGGCGGAAGCGACCAGGGCCGGAATATTTGCTAATTTAAAGGGAGACAAACGGCATCAAACTAAAAAAAAAAAAAAAAAAATTCCACGAGGAGCTTCAGCGAGACTAGAGATGTCCTTTTTCTTCACGCAGGGTCGAAGCGGTCAGCCAGGCCACAGAGTCAAGCTGTATTATTAACGAATAAAAAAGGAACCACTCACCCTCGAGTTCGATTATTATTATCAGGGGAGGCGGCCCAGCGTCAAAACTGCTGCGGCTGCGAAGGGGAGATGACGGTGCCAGGGGTGGCTGATACTGCGACGGGGCGGGCGAGCGGCTTTTCAACAAGCTGCCAGCTCTCTCTCCACACGCAAAGAGAGGGATGTCGTCAAGAAGAGGAGAAACCAGGCCGCGAGGAAACCTGATGCTGCTGGTTATGATGGAGCTGAGCTGGGCTATGCTCTGCCACCCAACCCTGTGGAGAATCTTATTTTTTTCCTCCTGGGCTTGTTTGTCTGACGGCGGATCGGCCAGACAGACTGCAGGAGACGAGGAAGTAGAAGAAGAAGAAGAAGAAGAAAAGAAAAAGGTCCTTGGTCAAGAATCCCTACAGAAAAGCCCTTCTTACAGGGGTTGCTGCCCGAAGCATTTATATTTATATACAGAGCGACCACCACGGCCAGCAGGGGAGGCATTATTTAAAATAATATATCGCCGAGCAGCGAACTACTTAAAGGGCACGCCCAGCTAATGAATGGCTTCCTCCGCCCGCCATCGTTCTCGATAGCTGGCCATATTTCCCCCCCTCGTCCTCCTCCCATCCCTTTTCTTTTCTTTTCTTTTACTTCTCCTTTTCTTCTTCTTCGTCTTCGTGTTTTTTTTTTTTTTTTCTCTCACCAAAAAGTTTTTTCTTCCCCAAAAATTTGGACGCCACACAAACCACGTGACCTCATCATCGGCGGGTTTTTGGCAGCTCAAAAACGAGCAAAAAGGACGGCGGCGGCGGCGGCGGCAGGCAGGTAGGTAGGCAGGTAGGTAGGACTAGGTGGTGCATCGTGTGTTGTATGTAATATACTAAGTATACGGAGTGCAGGGTTGAGGATGACAGGAGGGACAGGGCAAGGCTAGGCCGGGTGTGTTGCATCGACGGCGGCCGCGGCTGTCGGCGATGACGGTGGTCGGCGGACAGAGGAACGACGACGCCAGGCTGGATGCATATTCGCTGGGTGCATACTCCATAATATTTGCTGGGCTGGCCTGAAGACGGCGACCTCTGCGATCCCTACAAGTTACGACGGCCGGGAAGGGTAAAGAGCCCAAGATGAAGACTGGCTCTTTGTCTAGCCGCCGCCGCCCGTCCGCTTCAGGTTGGCGCCGCTGGTGGTTCTATTGTTCCACATTGTTCCCTCGTAGCCGTTCTGCTTGTTCAAAGTACTCCCTATGTAGCCCGCTAGCTAGCTATTCATTCATTCACCATTGTTGTTAGATAGCGAGAGACGCCGTTAGCGTCCTACCCCGCATCGAGTAGTCGATCTGTACATTCACATCTAGCCTGCCAGCCTGGCCGGGATATGCATGCAGCAGCCCGCGGCACGACGGGGCAAACACTCTGGTTAGCTGGCGTCGTTTTATTTTTATTTTATTTTATTTTATTTTATTTTGGGCTTGCTTGGACTACGAAGACAAGACGAAGGAAGAAAGCAATTAGGAGGGAAGGGAGAGAGCTGCTGATTCATAAGCGGAAGGGTTGACATTTCAGTGGCATCACGTGAGTAGTTCTGTGTATTAGATAAGACGGAATAGACCAGCCAACCAATAGAAGCACGAGAGCCATAAGGAAGCCCGCTATAGTCAAACTTAGCAGGTCAGGACAAACAGTGAGAAGAAGCATTGAACAGAGCAGAAGAATGCTTTCGAGAGGTGAAATACTTCATGCTGGCTCCAATATTAAAGGGATGCCATACCGCTACTAGCTCTCATACCTTGAGATTGACCGGTCAGTGCTGAATATTGAGTCTGGACACCTCATGCATGATCCTGCATAGGGAGCTGCCTGAAAGCAGGCCGGAGTAGAATAGCTTACAGCTAGCTATGCTCCGGCCAATCCTCAGCACATCATCCGCCACTACCCGGCACAACGTAACACGACGTAAGCCAGCCATGACATGAGCTCTTCCTCAGACCATCCTCGGCGTCCGTCTCTTCAATCTGACGGCCTCACCTCGCCGCCGCGCAATTACAGTTGATAGATATCTTGGAACATGATATCATCGACAGAGCTTTAAAAATGCTTAGCTTGGGATCGCAGACTGTGATTCGTAGAGTCTCCTAGAATTCCATGAAGTCTGTCAGGGAAAAAGGTAGGTGTGTCGTAACGGAGTTAACTGCAATGACGACGACTATTCAGAGCTTCAACATGCTTCATCGATAAGACGCGTAGTTACCGGGAAACTGCTGTTGTGCGGAGTTTTGTTTCAAGCAAGCCCACCTTCCCACGACTCGTGGATGGTCTCCAACTCTAGATCAGCTCGCTTGCTATCATGGTCCATAATACAGGTGTATTTTCCACGGTAGCCTGTGCTATATAGGTTAAATTAAGCATAATCTGACATAGAAGACTGTGCCTGGCGTTGCAATAGTACACTCAGCTCATCACCGCCATAATACTTGTCGTCACTCTAGTCATCTCAAGGGACGTACGGAGTAACAATCGAACAATAAAAAAAAGGATTTTATCGGTGTTCCATCACAAGACAGAGAACATTTGAGCAGAATGTTTCATGAAAGGGTCCCCGGCTTTGCTGTTTCTTTACGCGCCGGTCTTGCCTACCGACCCTTGACGGCGCGTAGCTGCTTCCAGCGTTCGCCTTTCTTTCTCTATGCATCTTCTCGTATCTTCCATCTTCGCTCTTCCGTCTTCCACCTGCTCGACCCGAAGTATTTCTGAATGCAATACTTCGTCATACTGTTCTGTCATTCCCACGCTGCGGCAAAAGCCATCAGTCAACGCCGTCATAGTAACGACGAGTTCAACCGTAGGCGCCTTCGGTGGTTGTAATAAGGTTAAAGTACGGGAAGAGGCGCAACGTCGAGAGCCAACCAGACGCCGCGCCAAGCCAGATCCTGCGACTTCAACTCCTAGTTTCGAAACTTCACTATCGACACCGTCAAGCGCCCGGACTGCTTGATGCACCAGACAACCCCGGCCTTCCTGTCTCCAGACATCTCTTCCTGCTCAGGCCGGGCCAATAATTGGCCTCAGCTTGGACTGTTATACCCCCCGCGGCAGATGAACGTCATGGTTTGCAGGCCAGGATGTTTCTGCGTTCTAGGTTCAATGCATTATTCTGGTCCGAGTTTTCAACGGCTGAGCCATGGGTTGAAACATTGCAGTGGGAAGGTTACCAGGTAACATGTCAGGCAAAAGAGCGCCCTTCTCTGGTTGATTGGCTGCCATTAGCTCAGTGGAATGAGCAGGATCTCATGGGGGTTAATTGTAACCCCGTCTGCTCCTACTCTTCAGTATACCCATGTCACTGTCTATAAATATATACAAAATACGTACATATATATAGGGTGGCAGTGACAACTTGTTCTATCTTCACGTTTACAGGATAACTATTATACTTATTTTCCTATTCATATTTCTTAGTGTTGCTGGCCAATACTTTCTTTCCATTCACACTTGACTATTGATACCCATACTCTTGTGTTCTTTCTATATATTAGTTTTACTTGCCTATACTAAAGATTTCTTTCCTTATCTTTTCAACCCTCTTGCTGATCCAGACCTTGCCACAGCATTCCTTCCCTTGGTTCATACGACTACTGCTGCGTGCTTGCCCAAAGAACCTTACGGACTGTTGTTACCTCACAACTGCCACATCCAAACCACGGATTCGATATCAGCGTCGCCATCACTATACAGGCGCTCCTTCCTACCGCATCATCAGTTTTGACGTCATCGACTTCATCTATCACTGATTCTGTTCGGTTCCCCTCTATCGAACTTGCCATCATAGACATAATCGAAAACACTGGGATCGCTCTTACCCATAACCATTCGCCACCCAGGATCGTCTATAAATATCTCCTCAACCCCCATCTTCTTCCTCTTCCTTTTCTCTTCCTTTCATATCACAGATTCTCTTCTACTCTACTACAGACATATTCGCAAACATCCCTTTTCCTTGCGAACCGCACTTCAAACTCGAACAACTATTCCACTTTATCTTTCCCATCTTCTTTCCTCTTCCTCAAGGGTTATTACTCCACCAAACCCTTGATCATGGCACCCAGAATTCTATCAACTCTCCTCTACCTACTCTCTATTGCCTCCATGGCAAATTCTCACAGCTGGGTAGAGGAGCTGGATGTCGTTGCCAGTAACGGGTCCTTTACTGGCAAACCTGGCTACATCCGTGGCCATGTCTCTCGAACGGCCCAGGGATTTAACGACGACTTGATGACCAGTCGTCTCCCTCCGAACGGGCGGCCTGCAAATGTTGGGGTTACCCCCAGCGACCACATGTGCATGCCGTCCCAGCGGAATCAGCAGCAGACGGAGGGCTGGCCCCGACTAGAGGCAAAACCTGGCGACGTTGTCGCCCTTTTGTACCGGGAGAATGGGCATGTCACTTTACCAGATACCCAGCCCGGGAAACCTAAGAACCGCGGAACCGTCCATGTATACGGTACCAGCAACCCCCGTCCGGATGACAAGTTCCTAGACATCCACGGGGTATGGAACCAGGACGGAACAGGTGGCGATGGACGAGGCAAGCTTCTCTCACGCCAGAACTTCGACGACGGGCGCTGTTACCAAATCAACGGTGACAGAATTTCAATGGAACGGCAACAAAAGTATCCACACGTTCCTGACGAGTTTATGGGCGCAGACGTGGCATGCCAACACATCCTAAGGCTGCCCTCGGATGCCGTCCCTGGAAACGTCCTGTCGATGTACTTTGTGTGGGACTGGCCGACGGCCCCGGGGGTAGATCCCAACCTTCCCCATGGAAAGACAGAGATCTATACCTCGTGTATGGATATTGACATCGTTGCGTCCGGGAGTAAGATAGCCACAACTCCAACGGCGCACTTCATCGATGGTCAGCCACTGAACCGTGCTGCAGTTCCTTCACTGCTCACCAATCTCGACCAGCAAGTGGACAGTGGCCCTTCTGATGACGATGCTGTCTCTTCCACCTCGGTTCCACCGTCGCCGTCTGACGAGGATGCTCCTACCGAAGGTTCAATCGTTCCAATTCCAACACCCGCTCAACGTGATTGGAATTCCAGAGTCACTAGGCGTAGATCGCGCCGCAACCGCCGCGATCCCAACTTCTCCTAGGACTCCACCTTGGTAGTTACTTGTCCCTCGTTCCGTCGCTGAATCCGAGCCTCGACATCCGCGTGTTTTTTCTTTTCTTTTCTTTTCTTTTCTTTTTTGTATTTTCCAATTACGCAACTTAAGAAGACAAAATATACCTGGCCTTTGACGAGTCTTGACCTGTGGAATCTGTTTGTGATACCCACCGCGTGGAGCGGTGATTGATATGCAAGCATGGCGTTTGGGATGGGCGTTGTAGAGTGGCGTTTGTTATTGTTTACCATGTGTGTAGCATACATAGCAATTTAGTTAACTTGCTTGTGGAAGGAAGACTCCACCACTATCTACAGGTAGTCGCAATCGAACTTTTCTTTAATACATAACTAGTTCTGTCTTTATCTCGTCGCTTATAATTGAACTTAATTCTCCTCGAATCTCCTCCTGCCCCTAGTCAGGCAATTACCTAGATAGCTATTAATTCTCATAAACCCTTTATCTTCCATGGCTAGATCAATTTCCCACATTGGCCCTTTCCCATCGTCCATTTTTCCAAACCCAAAGGAATTTTCTAGTCATCCAAATCATTATCTCCACGCAATCCCTGCAACGGGGAATTTCAAGCATCTCTGCCTGTCCAGCTATCCCTGTTTCTTGCTTATTATCCGTTATTATCTTTTAGGTTTCATTTAAACGTTGGCCATCTTTATACCACCCAAGCTGAGTCTAGCAACGACGAAGAATAGAGTGCCAATAATGCAGTTCACTCCAGCAAATACCATCATATAGCGCAGAGACCCGCTGCTTGCTTCAATAATTTGGCCTCCGATAGGTGATCCGCTGAGTCCAGCCAATGATCCGATTGCAAATATCAGTCCCGTACGAGTGCCTATCTCTTTCATGGGAGACACTTGGGCCACGAGGGCAGGGGTGAGACCGACACCTGAGCCAGATGAAATTCCAAAGAATACTGCAAAGAGGATCATGGCTAAGTTGTTCGATGCGGTCATCCAAAGGCCGAGGATAAGAAGTGAGGTTATACTGCACATGATTATCATAATGTTATATCTACCAACCTTGTCAGCGATGACGTTGGGTGCTGTACGGCCAAGGATACTGCAGCCACGCGGATTAGTGATATTCATAATATGACCAGCAGAATAGAACGTGAATTCGTACCTCGCAGCGTTGAGGATTGGAACCATGTAGTTGGCCATATGTTGTGACATTCCGTTTTTGCGAGCGGCGACAACGATATAAGTTACAGGGAGAAACATGCCCCCTATATGTACGTTAGCTAATAAAGGAGTAAAAAGTGGGATGGAATAGTCAAACTCACAATAATAGAAGAAGACTGCGGCTGCGAGCGCTATAAAGGCTGGTTCTTTCATCGGTCGAGTCATTTCAGAAATATGCCAGCGTCGTTTGGATGGTGGTAAACGGGATTTGAGTGTGAAGTTGGTGAATAGAAGCAGGCATAGAATAAGTAATGCACAGGCACGCATGGTCCAATTGAAACCCCATTTAGGAATCAGGTGGATGACCATTATAGGAAATATTACACCTCCGAGAGAGGACCCTGCAACAACGGGGCCTAATGCGGCTGCTCGTCGTTTGTAGAACCAAGTAGATACCTAAAGCGAAGGATATGGCGTTAGAACAAAAGGGTAGCTTGATAGGGAGAGGTGAAAAAAAAAAAGGGAAAACCTACACAAGTGACAGAAGGGTAGAACACCATCGATGCCCCCAAAGCCGAACAGACAGCTTGGCTAAGCAACAAGCCGTAATAGGTATCCATGAAACTTGCAATAGTAAGGCCACCAACGTGGAGAGCAGTCCCAACCATAACCAGATAAGAATGGCCGAAGTTGTCAAAGATCCTGCCAAAAAATGGGCCGCAGAACAACATGAAGAAAACTGGGTTCAAGTTAATAAGGGTTACTCTTCTAAAATAGATTATTTGAGGGTAAGTGACCTTGGAGAGAAGATATCCATGCCACTTCTGATTCGGTGTATGCCTTCAGCTGGTGAGTATGATAGTAATTTTGGAATATTCCCACGCAGTTAACCCAGCCGAAGGATACAAACAGCGTGGCAGATGCACCGGCAACGGTTAACCACGCTGCTGTCCCCCCTTCTGGGTAGTCATTCTCGAGGTCATCCCATCGCCTGGTTTCGCTTATGGGGCTGGCCTTTTCGGGGTCGTTTTCCAAGTGCCTTTTCATATGGCCTGTATCCAGATTTCCGGACATTTTGTTGGACCTAAAGAAAGCTCAAAGGCTGAGCAGAATGTGAGAGGAGGATAATTAAAAATAGAATTTGTGACAGGTGTAAATTTGAAACATATGAGAGTTAGAAAGATCTAAGAAAGGGGATGGCAAGATAGAGGCTGTGGGTAATTAAGAAAACAGAAGAAGTAGAAGTTCAAGAAAGGACTTGAAATTTCAGAGCATTTATGCTAGAAGGACAATGGAAAGCACCCGCTTCACTAAATATCATTAAATAGGCAGCTCGGCAGGATCCGTCTAAATATCAATTAAGAAAGGGTTATGTAAAGTGAATGATGACTAGAACCTAGCCTTCCATGCACCTTGACGGCATAGGAAGGGCAGAATAAAGAAACAAGTGCAGTCACTTAAAGTTTATTATCATAATAGGTATATACTACTTGCTAAGTACAAGTAGTAAATATTGAAAGTACCATTGAAATAGCCCTCATATCTGTGAACAAACGGATAGTACTCCCCTATAAAGAAGCAATATGCCCTTGGAGTAAACAAACAAGAGTGGACAACTGGACTCAGCAGTAACTTAGGCAAGCTATTTATTATCAATCTAGATTAGCCTAGATCAGGCAAGATGAGCTTGGGATAACAAATTTACGTTTATCCAAGAGTGCAAATAGTAAGCCCTAGTTTATATGTAGAAACATATCACTAAGTAGCATTACCCCAGGGAATCATACAATATGATGTCCAATCCGATGGGTCGCAAAACCAATATGAGAAACAGGAGGGAGGAGTCACTTCCGTCCCTTTCCCCACTATGATCAGGGTTGGTATATATATCAGGGTGTAGATCTCTCGATTGGGAGGGCCGATTTGGTAAAGCTTGACTGGGGAGGCTTTTAATTTCCAGGAGATAGGACATGTCGTCATCGGCGTCATAAGGAGTTGGCTGTGTTGGATGGTATCAAGGAATCAAAGAAAAAAAAAAAAAAAGGTAGCTCGTCAAGGCAGAAAACAAGTTGATTTTGCAGCAATTAGGACGACTAGGCGTCTTCGCAGCTCTGTCGGGACGCGCAAACGAGCGGCTCAGGGGCGCGGGGCCGCCTGCAACAGCTCGGGGATCCTTAGACCGGCCTCGTAGGCCAGCTGAGTGGCCGTTCCGGCCCTGCTGCTTCTTCACCCATCTCGTCTCTCCCGCCAGCTTCCCCTGGGACTCCTGCACACGCAGTACAGAGTACGCAGCACTACTTACTACTAGTCACTGGCTTGGTCGACGAAGCGACGTCGCGATAACTATTTGAGAAATTAAAAGGAACAAATTTAAGCATACGGTCATGTGACCACGAGCCTCCTTTTATTCCTTCTGCTCGACGTCAGTTTCAACTTCAACCACCAACACTGCACGTCTTCGCGGCTCTCTGGACTGTTGCCGCTGATATCCATCTGCACTGTCGCCTCGTGTGGTCTCCTGCCTCTTTTCTCTTGCTGCCAGGCTGCTCTACCATGAAATCTGTCACCAGCCTGCCCATGGAACAGTGAAAAGTCGCCTTGAAACGGTTTCGAGTTGGCTCTATAAATAGCCCTGCCTATCACCTTGCTTCCCTGGCAGAGTTTTCTTTTTCTTCCTTGCCTTCTCCAAGCCCCTGGTCCACCCCGAAATCCTGTGGGACGCTTGTGGAATTTCGGCCTAGCTGTTGTTTGGCCAATTTCGACCCTGGTGTGTTTCATCATAACTCAACCATACCAATTCTGGTACCTTCCCACGTCGATTTTCCATCGTCTGCCAAACACAGCCAGCACCGCCAGCCCTCCAGAGAGACAGCCTCGCTCCCACCCTCAGGACACAGATCAAGAGCTTCTCCTTAAACCAGACGTGTCAAACTCCTTGCATATGCGTGTGCTGGTGGCCACATTTCCGTCCTGAGGCTTCTGACCGAGCTGAAAGGTCACAGATACGCAAACGACTCGAGCGGCACACCGGCGGCTAATTCTGCTGCGACCGCGGGCCCAGAGGCATTTTTACCTCCTGCCTTCGTATCATCATAACAAACAGCATGTTCTGATATGCTGGACAGCTGATTTTATTGCCTGGGACTGCTTCTTACCTGTGCCTGAGGAAGAACAGTCGCATCTGTGTCTTCCCCCGCCTTTATCGAGATCTAGTCGTGGACAAGCCCCTCTGACTTCGCGACTTACTCTGCCCACTGAACCAGCTAGCTGGCTTGCCCACCAACTCCGTTTTCGCCGACCTTTTTCAACTGCAGCCCCTTTGATTCAGTGGGATTTGCACAGAGTCGAGCCACCAAAGTGTCCGACTATAGCTTCGCGCCTGCCTGCGCCTAATTTTCTGTCATACCAGCTCAGAATCGTCATAGTGGTGGCATCATTGGCTTGAGTGTTCACACAAAAAACCGCTAAAGATGGCGACTGCGATGGCATCGTCACAGTCGCCGCCTCAGTTCGATGCGTCCGCTCCTTCACCGATCTCATCGCGGGCCTCTCTACCTCCCTCTACCATTAAGCGGACGAGCCTCCAAAGACCTTCGTCGTACCCAAAAAACCGACTATCCGTCCACTCCAACAAGTCAAACTCGCAAAACCGTTCACGCCCAACCTCTGCCACTTCCAATACCTTTTCTGTTTATCAGTCAAGCCTGCCTTACGCTTTGGTTCGGGATTTTGCCTATCCTCCGAGTCACCCTCTTCATTATGGTGCACCTCCCAAAGATTCGGGCATTTCGACACCAGTCCACGAATCTCGGAGGATTTCAGATGCGCCCCTATCTTCACTGGACGCCACCCGCGCTCACTGGCCCGCCCCAAACTGGGACCCAGGTACCATGTACAGCCAGCAACAACTACCTCCGATAGCATATGGCGATGGGCCTCCGTATAGTGAAGACGAAGATTTACATAGCCCCGTCGTCACCACCTCACGGCATCGAAAGTATAAGTCCGGCCACTCTAGTGAGAGCAGACCTGGCTCACGCCGACGCAAAGGGTCGGGTTTCGGTGACCCCGACAATAACGGTGATGCTGAGAAGGGTGTCTTGATTGGTGTTAACGGAGATGGAAGCGAGACATATTATGTTAGAGACGAAGATGCGGATGATGATGGACCAGGAGGCGAGTACGTGACCTACCCAGCAGGGGATGGCAGACGCTCATACCACCCGGGTTTTGGTGACCAAGGCGGGGCTGGAGGTGCCGGTTTAGGTAACTCCGCCCATAACCACGGAGCTTACGATAGAGATTTCGAGCTAGCCTCTGACGACGATATATCAGACGACGATGCGTGGAACGACCCTTCTAGATACTCGCGAGATTACCAATTTACAATTGTTTCTCCAGATGAGGAGATGCATGGTAAAGCTGTTGCTCTCTTCGATTTCACTCGCGAGCACGAAAACGAACTTCCTTTGAAAGAAGGCCAGGTAATTCTGGTTTCTTATCGCCATGGCCAGGGATGGCTCGTTGCTGAAGACCCGAGGACTGGAGAAAGTGGACTGGTTCCAGAGGAATTTGTACGCCTTGTCAGGGATATCGAAGGCGGATTGAATTCTCTCAATGGCGATTTGAATATGATCGACCCTAATACTGCCGGAAGTGAATCCGAACAAACACCGGTTGCCACCACTCTACCGGCCTCGCAATTGAACGATGCTCATATTAGTAGTGATACTGCCGATACGGATGCACAAGTCCACGCCCCGGTTGAAATCGATACGACTGATAGTGGAACACAAGAAGTGGATATACCAACTACACAAAGCAAAGAAACCGAAAAGGACAAAGCAAGAGAAAAGCATCCTCCGGTCGTGTCGACCTTTTCAACGAGCAGCAAAGACCTAAATCCCTACCCTTCACACCTACTTAGTGGTCATCAGCATAGCAGGTCCATGCCTCCCCCGATTGAACATTCAGAAGCTCAGTTGGCCCGTTCCAACTCTGGTGCAACAAAAAGAACCAAGAGTGTGTCTAAACGAGCCTCTGAGTCGGCCTAAGGACCTCGTTTCAAGGATTCTTGTGTTCTTGTCATGATTTTTTCTTTTCTTGTTTACCCTGGACGAATAAACGAGATACCTGGTGTGCATTATGAGAATGAGTTTCATCTTTTACCTTCACACTCCCTCCATATGCCTTCAAATCATGGAACGTGTTCTAGTCAACGTGATTCCACACCTGATCCTCACATAATATGCCCTTCAATTCTTTGTGAAAAACCCGAATACGCTGTCTGCGACGGTTCTAAGGTGGTTGATGTATGTGGGCACTTTTATCATCTCTTTCTTCAGCTCCGGCTCCTATGTTTGATTCTCTTTCCTAGCCCACATCATTATCCCGTTTAGGTTTTCTTGTCTTCATCATCTGCCTTTTTCTTTCTTTTTCTTTTCCTTATTTTAATGTTCATTTTTTTATTTCTCTTTTGCATGTTGGGTGTATATCCTCGCTTAAGACGTGCATAAAATTGTCTGGCAAGGCTAAAGGGGGATTGGTCAATACTATAAATGAATGAGTACAATATGCATACACGGTTGTTATAAGTATAGAATCGACTTAGTTCCAAGTGGGCGAAGCCCGATATAGACCTTAATACATCTCGAGGTAGCAAAATGGGACCAAGATATACATTTAGTTGGGTTTTTGGTTGCACTAGTTCATATCTGATCTTTATTGGAGGAATAATTACATGGGGACTGGAAGGAGGAAGAATCTGAGGGTAGTTAAATTGAGCCAGCAAAGGGGTCAAGTTAGCAACCAAGCCAACGACGAAGGTACAAACCAATTTTGAAGTACGTCAATATACCAGAAGACCAAGCTACGAGCAGATTCTCCCAAGAAACTTCTATCGTAGGTTTATTCAAAGAGCGTCTCGCGATGGAACGCGCTTTAGCCAAGAAGATCGTCCAGCGCACTTCCTCCGCTTGGCTTCTTCTGCTGTTGAGAGCTGGAAGTTCCACTAAAGGTTTGTGGAGAGCTACTTGAGCTAGGCGTTCCCCAGATGCCAGCACTTGCCTTCTCCTTAGCCATGCTTGCAAGGTTTGGGCCCTTGTTCTGAGTCTGTGTTGTTGATTTGATACCAGCGTTGGCACTAGCGGTAGACCATAGGCTCCCAAATGCATCACCGCCTGATTTGGAAGAAGCTGTAGTTTGAGATTTTGTGGTGGATTTATTGGACTCTGATGGCTTGGACTGAGGCGTGGGAATAGATGTGAAGTAGTTCGGCTGCGAAGCTTGGTAGGTGGTTGGCTTTGGTGGCTGGGACTGGGTAGTGGGTGAGAGTGGTCCCATGCTTGATCCTTGAGAGGTTGGGCCAGTAGCCGAGGGTGTTTGAGGATTGGATCGGAAGGCGGCTAAGCCGTTAAGGCTTGCATTCTGAGCAGCTGAAACGGGCTTTGGAGCAGCGAATTGGGTGGTTGGTGCGGATGGAGGAGCAATTGAGCCAAACTGTGACTGTAGGGTATTGGTGGCCGGCGTGGTAGGACTGGCGGACTGGAAGTCGTCAAATTCATCATCATCCATGCTCTGAGCTGCAAGCTCAGTTAGGCCACTCGAACCAACGGGTTTTGTGGTGGACGAGGCCTTTGCTGGAGGGGAGGAGACAGAGGGTGCCGCCACTGCTTCATCATCATCACCAAAAGAGACCAGATCAGGGGTTGGCGCCTTCGGAGGAGCAGGCTTGGATTCGGCTCGAGAGGTTGGCTCACTTCGTCGAGGGGCTGAATATCCGCTATTGTCACCTTCATCGTACTCCTCAAACCGGTTTGACCTCCGACTAGCATCCCGAAATTCGCTGGTGTTTCCGTTGAAGCCGCCTCCGTCGCCATATACTCCGCCGCTGAAGCCTCCGAAGTTCGCATCTTCGCTGCCAAATCCACCAAACCGGGAGCTGCCCCCTCCGCCAGAGAATCCGCCAACGTTTATTCCTCCTTCGAATCCGCCGAATTTGTTCCTATTAGCCTTTGCCTTTTTCCTTTCCGCACGAATCATATCAACATCGCCTAGCAACTTGGCAAGTTCTTGAGACCGGTTGCGGATGTTTATTCCTTGGTCTTTACCATTGGGGTCGATATAATGAAATTGGCGAAGCATTCGCAAAAGTGAAATGTGAGAGCGTGCATCATCGACAACCCTTTCCGAACCATTCTTGACTAGAAACTCAAGAAGTTGCAGAGACTAAACAATGTAAAGTGTTTTGTTAGACAACCTTCGAACAACTTATACAATGATAAGGGTGGGGTGTAAAGGCCCAATACCTTATATATCTGACGCCATTCTTCTGCAGATTTCTCCGTGAAACGTTTATAGATCATTGGCATTATCTCGTTAAGCAGTTGACTATATGAAAGTAAACGTTAGCCATTGACTTTTTCGAAGTTTGATACTGCCGATGGAACTGACTAGCTGTGTGTTCCGTTCGCAATCTCCTGCATAAGGGTCGAAGATGCACCCCAAGGCTCGTTGTTCGTAGCTTCCCGGACCTATAGATTCGAGTAAAATTAACCGTTAGCTACAGAGCTTGAGCAGTATATCATATGGCAGAGAAGGCGCCGACCTTTGCCTCCATCTCGGTGTAATTCATCATAGCTAGGCGGATCACAGAGTCAGTTAAATGAAATGACAATAGTTGATGGCTCAAGTACTGGCAAGCCTCATATACAGACTTATATTCCTGATCAAATCACGTACCATTTTGCACTTTGCGGACGCCTGCTTTGATATCATACAGACTCAGGTTGCTGACCTGGTCCTTCAACGAATTGAAGTCCATGACGAATAGCCTTTATCTGGACTCAAATACGGCTTCCAATAAAAAGAACCAAAAAATATTATAGATCAACTGCGCCGTATACTGTCTCTGGGCGTTTCTGCAGAGCGATCGGTCGAATGCGAAGTGTTGCTGCAAAGGGTGATCGTTGGTTTGATGGCGGAAAGCCGTAATAGACGGAGGATGCCCGAGGCTGTCGCTGTAATGAAGGGTGCAATCGCATAAAACACACTATGCCGGAGGATATTGACGGCGGAAGTGTTTCACTCCTCGAGTGGTTGATGTCGTTGGGCGACGATGCTGGCGTTGGTTGTTGTCAAGTTGAGTAGCGAAGGAGGTTTTAACTCGTTACTGGCCGCGTTCTTGGTGTTCGTCGATCACAACGTGACAAAACCGCAGCGCCCATTGAAAGTGGCCTCAGGGGTGGCGCCAACGAGAAACGCATCACAAACTGCTAACAAATATCAGCCTTGTACGATACATAAATCATATGGATTGTATAACTAGCTATCTACTGTTGGGACGAAGTATCTATTTCATACAGGTACCTACACAGAATAGAAACGTTGTGCCACCGGGACACATATCTCTGTTCAGGCAGCACAGAAAGGCAAGGCCAAAAAGCTAGCATACAGGAAACGAATGTCCAGTTCATAATCATGATACCTCGTAATGGGAACTAGATATATGCCGATGCAGGGAGTGATATCTTGGGTAATGTAAAACATCAGACAAAAGGAATAGATAAAAAAGAAAAACGTAAACAGCGACATCATTAAACCGCTATTCCAGCACCGTCACCATGGTATAGAAGCACCGAAACGAACAAAAACATAAATGAGGAATAAGGAAAAGAAGACATCAACAAAGGGGAGTTAAAAGGGTAGTAGTAAAGGGCGAGGAGAAGAAGAAAATAGGCACGAGGGAAACGATCAACCCAGGCCACTTGTGCCAGTGGCTTATTCGTTATAAAATTTCCTCATAATTAAATGCAGGAACAAATTAACGTTAACACGCAGCTGATCCTCAAACAAATCCATGAACTGTGTGTTGTTGAACTGGGCCTGCAGCAGATCATCCAGGGGAATCTGTGCATTTGCTCCGGGGACCATCATGTTGCCGCTGCTACCGTCAATCGTGAAGATACCCACTGCGTTGCTTGAAATTGTGAGATCGACACGGTCCCATTGACGTTCCGTGTAGCCTTTCCAGTGGACGAGAACTCCCTTATCTGCAAGGTTTCGGGCAGAGTATTTGTAGGAGCCAAACTTGAATACACGACCTGAACGTTGAAGCTCTCGCTCATGATCCCATTGTTTTGTAAATGGCATTAAGAATCGCTTCTTTCCTTTCTTGTTTTGCAGAGTGATCATGGCTTGTTCAATGTAATCGTTGTATGTCTTTAATTGCCCCTCAAGGTAGCTGGATTGGTCGTTCAGTCGATCCAACGTTAAGCGGACATTCTCAAGTTCTCGTTGTCGCTGGATTCTTCGTCGATGTTTTGTTCTAATATCGACAGCGATTTCGTTCAGCAGATCCTGGTACTGGTTATGTCGACTTATCCTTCCAGCCCTCTCAAGCTCAACGATATGCTGGAGAGCGGTCCGTTTCAGCTCGGTATAGGACATAGCACCAATATCAATTAATGTGTTTGTGTCAGAGTAGGCACCGCGTTTTCGGTCACCAGCCGACAACTCGTCGCGGACAAGATCTGCCCATCGTTCTTCATCCTCGATGCTGGGTGGTGTGACCAGGATTTCGAGCAGATTGGCCCCTGATTGAACACGAATAATGTATAGGATACACCGTTTGGTTTCAACAAGGAGCGCTTTGATTTCCGCATCTGGGTCTGTACCCCAAAAATTAGTATTGTTCCTGCAACGAGCTCCCAGGGAGTATGTTCCACTTACCCTCCATATTATGCAGCTTGGGAGTCAATGTAAGGCTAATTTCAGAGGAGCTGACGCTCATGAGTTCATTCTCGTTGCTTTTCACGCTTCCAAGATCGCGTATAACTTCTCGAAGGATATCTTCAGGGCTTGTACATATATACGGAGCCTCAGCTGCAATAAGTTGGTGGATCGAGAAAATGTCGGACATTTTGATATATAAGGTTGGCTTCGTTTTGGCATACAGGTCGTTGTACTCGTTAATATCGAAGAAAGTCTCCGCGTCTTGGACAGTGATAACTATGAATCGTGTTAGAAATTGGGAAGCTGAGGCATTAAAGGAAAGTTGTACTTACTGTTTCCCCATATACCTCCAAGTCTCTGTATTGATTCACTAATATAAGTGTTCAGGGGCTGCAGATAGACGTTTTCGGCACCGAAAAGCCTTCCAGACGCTGCCTGACCCATCACTTTGCCAATCTCTCCCAGATTTTTCTTTTGCTCTTGCGTCAAAGCACGTTCAACGACTCCTGACCTTTCCGGGTCCAAAAGGGCAGGTTGAAGGTAGCTTTTCCACACCCATTGTCCTACTAGTTGCAAGATGTATCCTCTATCTTCCTCCTCGTACTTATCTAGCAACTGTTCGTACATCTGCTGGGCAATGAACCGTATTCCAAATGGCAAACGATGTAACGAATCTTCCAAGAGAGCTAAAATTTGGTCGACAATATCACGAAGATCTTGGAGATGGCGGATGAAAGTTTCTCGTGTCTCTGGGTCTCTGATTGCCTCTTCTCTGGGGACGTCTGGTCTGCGCCGACTTCGTTTTCCTGTTCTCAATTCCTCGTTGTTGATAGCAGAACGGTAAATTTGCATAGGATCACTTTCTAAATCAAGATCGGCATTATCAATTATAGCCTCCTTGACTAGAGGGCCGAACAGATCCTTTGTAAATTTTCTATCTCGAGGCGTCTTGATGTACGCAGCCAACAACTTTGTCCAGAACGCGTTGCATCGAATGTAGTCCTGAAGTGAAGCCGAGTGGTCTATTTCCTCCTTCACTGAGCGTACAATAAGCTTGATCAAGTAGTATTCCTCACGTCTCTTTTGAGAGTAGCCAAACAGGCCCATGACAAGATGTTTTATCCTATCACAGTCGCGCTCGGAAACTGCCTGCTCTCGCAGTCGTCGAAATACTCTAGCAAGATATTGTGGTTGAGTCTGGAGAAGGAAAAAGAGCTCTTGATAATGCTCTAGCTTCCTTCTGGATGTCTTGTTGAGTGCTTTAAGATCAAACGGATCCTTGGAGGCAATATCGGAGTTCGACAAGACAGCGCCGACATGTCCACCGAAATGTTTCTGATGTTTAATCACCTCGTCCAGGGTGATTTTGTTCTTCACGAGCAGAGCAATTTTGATGTCTAATTGGGTTATATACTGATCTGCCATCTCATTCTGTCGTACTTGTTGAACGACTGTTTTTCTCAGTCTCTCGAATTCCAGCTCTTCATCAAAGTCAAAGTCACTATCATTCAACAAGTGCACAAAACCCTTTATCGTGCCGACGGGTGGGTTTTTGCCGCTTGTGAGGCTTTTGTATGCTTGTCCTTGTATCTTGCCTCTCACAAAGCTCTGGACTTTGACAACCTTCTCCATGTTTTCGCGATAGAACCGTTGCTTTTCCGCAAAGCGCTCACGAACCATACTTCCCCTGGCAAGGGATTGAAGTTCAAGAACTAAATCTTCCTCGGCTTCAAGTTCGCCTAATAGACAGTCCACATCGGCCCTGACTAGCATAGCCCGTGATACAGCTTGGAGATGGGTGACTTCATCCGTGAAGGTATCGAGTTCGGCTAACAGCCCACCAACGTCTATTCGCAACAAGGCTGCCCGCGCAAGCCCCTGTAAGCGACTTATTGTATGGTTCTCATCGAGTAAATTTTCCATATCTTTGTTTTGAGCTCGTCGTAGTAGAAATCCTCGGATGCTGCTTTGGAGTGAAGTAATGCTATCAGCACTGGCAAGAAGGGCGCACTTGCAAGCTTCGACATCAGCACGAAGTAGTTGCCCGCGGATGAAACCTTGAAGGCTGATAACTGATTCCTCATGGGTGCTGAATTCTTTATTCGTCTGTTCAATTTTCCTCCTGACAGCTATGGCCCGTGAAATTGACTGAAGGTCCACCCACTTGAGACTATATTTGGCTAACTGAGCCTTCTCCCCATTTATCCTGTTGCGCGACGCATTTGCACGAGCGATGGACTGGATGTTCAGCCATTCTGGAGTAAACTGGGCCAAGGTGGCCTTCTCATCTTCTACTCTATGACGAACAGCGATTGCCCGAGCCATTGATTGGAGGTTTAACCAACTAGGGGTAGATTTGGCTAACATGGCTTTATCCCTTTCGATCTTGCAACGGGAGGCATTCGCTCTAACTGCAGACTGGATATTTAACCAATTTTGGCTAAACATGGCCAGCGAAGCCTTTTGATCCTCTATCCTGCTCCGGGTAGCAATTGCACGAGCAATGGATTGTATGTTAGTGACAGCGGCTGCTTTTCGCTCCAGATATCCCCTGTCTATCTGAACGGAGCGCCGTAAGAGCATTCCTCTGATGGCAGACTGAAGCAAATGAACTGCTCCCTCGGCATCCTTGGTCTCCTCGTATCGATCATTCTCCAGTTTCCTTGCAAGAGCACCACGGATTGCTGCCTGGAAACTTTTGATACCATGTTCTTCTCTTCGCGCCAAGGTATGTATGTGCTGCACTTCAGCCTTTGCTTTTTTGGCTCGGACCAAACATTGGAATTGTAGGATATGCTCTTCTGCGGCTTTACACCAGTATTGATCGTTTTTCTGCCGCATCCGAACTACAAATCCTCGAGCGGCCGACTGCAGGTCTGTAGCAAATCTCTGCATACCCAACCGATAATCGGCTATCTGCCGGGCCCAGTCACCACGTATTCTAGACTGCAGATCTATTAACAAGTGTTCCTGGTCCCATAGTCCTTGCATCAAATCTCCCAGTCGCAACCTAAGGAGTGCTCCTCGAGCTTGTGATTGCAGGTCAGTCACGGAGTCTTCGTTTTCGTTCAGCTCCCTAGCTATTCTCTCCTCTTCTGTTTCAATAGGCTCGGGCTCAGGCTCTGGTTCGGGCTCTGGCTCGGCTCCAAACTTGGCTCCCATGCCAGAGAAGCTAGGCATAGTCACTCCTGCCTGATCAAGGCCGCGTTGTGTTTGTTCCAACTCATGGTGTTCGAACTCTAGTTGACCAACAAGATTGCCAATGCGAAAGTCGACAACGCCGTTCTTATACAAGAGCCAAGACAGCGCGTGGATGCAGTGGATAACCTTGGGAATGTTTTTCCTTTCATAAAGGTCTATCAGTTCGAATCTAAAAACTTCTGGGAGTTCGATTTCGTCCAAGAAGCGGAAAAAGAGCGCAATATTGTCGGAATGGCGGAATTGGAGTTTTGGGCTATAAAATATTCTAAGAGTGCGGTGTGGGTATAATGCTTGAACGAGCTCGGCCAAGGTGACACCATCACGGAGTGCCTCTTCCAGCTGGACAATAGGTGGAATGGGTTTCTGTATAACGTCCTCGATCCATTCTTTGGCCTCTCCGATGTGACATAGATACTCGTAGGCCTGGAGAAACCGACGTTGTTTATCCATCCAGTTCGTCGCGGTCCAGGCAGAGACACCGGCTGGTTTTGAAGTGGTAGCAGCTTTTGGCCCTCCACGGACTGAGTCCGCTCGTTTCAGTCGGCGGCGTCCCTGCAGGCCTACAACAGAGGGTGATGCTGTAGCTATGGCAAACTCATCACTGTCACTTTGTGCTATTTGGGAAAGCGTCCTTAGATGCCCTGTTCTAGACTTTTGGAACGTCTGGAGCTCCGGTGCAGTGAAAGAAGTCTGTAAAGATGGCGTTGCATGAGGAGTAGACTGCGTACGTGTATGGTGAGAACGGCGCATACTTTGAGTCCGCGGCTCGAGAGGCTCATCCTTTTCCTGAATCACCGGACTCATATGATCATATGACGGACTATTTAGCTGTTTCGAGAAAGGTGAAGTAAACTCGGGTGTTTGGCTGCGCACCGATTTTGAGTGAGGTGATGTAAACTCGGGCTGCGGAACGAGACCACCCATTGTCTGACTCCTCCCATGGCAGGAAGAAGATGTGGAAGGCCTCGATTTTGGCGGAGTACCGTTGGGAGCCTGTGGCAGAGGCCTCAAGGAACGACGTATATTTCCGTATGTCTCTCCAGCACTCATCTGTGTATCGAAGCTTCCCAGGCGTCCACGCTGTTCCGTCTTGCGCTCAAGTGTGTCCGGCATGAAGTCACTGGGCACGTGAGACGAGACGGTGCTTGTCCGACTGGGCACATATGAATTGGATGACATTGAGTAAAGCGAGGAGTTTGTTGAAGCAGTCGAGCCATGCCGTAGCGGACCGTGTGACGCCGGAGCCAGGTCGGATTGACCCCTTCTTCTTAGCGACGGAGGATTGGAAGACATCATTGACGGCAGGAGATGTGTGACGGCGCAGTGTTATAACAGATATTGCCCTTATGCGGCCTGAGCATAGCGTCCCATGCTTCTCTGTGCAGGTCTGGTCCAGGGATATGATAAGGTATGGGGGCAGCGCAGTTGCGACTCGGATGTGCGAAGTGAAGAATCGCAGGTAAACACACTAGAGACCTATCTAGGAGGAGAAGAAAGGCCGGGGTTATATGTAACAGGTGTATATCTGGCTCCTTAGCGCTTGCAAGATGTGACTTGGTTGCTCCGTCGCTCCGTCGCCTCGTCGCTTGGTCGCTTGGTCGCTTGGTCGCTTGTTTTTGTTCTTTTCTTGCTTGTTGATTTTCTCGCGGGGAGAAAAAAAGGCAAGGAGGAAAACATAGTACCTAAAGAGGACTAGCGCATATTACATCTAATTAGTCATCATGGAGGTTATGATGTAATTAGATGACGAGTATCTTACATGGACAAAGGGGTATTTTACGAGTAACCTTGTTATCGCAATACGCTAAAGGAAGCGACCGCGAAGGAAAGATGCAATCGGACGAAGACAAAGAAGACAACCGCAGTAGTAGCAAGGAAAAGAAGACGATAAGAACCGAGAAGCAGCTGGCGACGGGCACGCACCGGGTGTTTGGTGTTGAAACACCTGGGGATGCTCTGCAGCCATAGCTCCAACTCCAAACGTCATGGATGGCCGTCTTCAAAAGCCCTTCCTACCACCAGCTCAGCTCATGACCATGTGAGCAGCTACTAACTACATAACTACATAACTAGACATCGTAGTATCCGTATCATCTATATCTACTATGACCATTCAATATTGCCTCGACTTCTCCCGTCCGCTTCTCATCGACTTCTCTCACGGTGTTGCTTACTAAGTTAGTATGACTAAGCACAACCCACAAGCGGGAAAATGTTCCTATAAAACCTCAAAATTTACTTGTTTGATTTTTTTTTCTTCGGGTTTTTCTCTTTCTTCCCTTGGGAAAAAAGATATCTCCCCGCCAACAGGTCGTTTTTTTCGAGTCAGACGCTGTTGACGGTTATTCACATTCTTTTTTCCTCGTTGATCTACAGCCAGGTATAAATATATACACATTTTCGCCCGCAGCAATGCCTCTATCTAACGGGGATGGCCGCAAAGCCAGCACGGTTACCTCGCTGGGTGGGCGCACGGAGTTTGTTGACTGCTCCAAGGCCCTGGACCTCCTGAAAACGGAGTATACGTCTGGAGATGGCCTAGATATCAAGGAGTTGCTTGACTCGAACAAGCGCGGGGCTTTGACTTACAATGACTTCCTGGTACTCCCTGGATATATCGGTACAGCAGCCATTTCCTTATCGATAACTCTCCATACGAACAGGCAGTCTAATGATGAATCCGTTTGATAGGATTTCCCGCGTCTGATGTAACTTTGCAGTCCCCTGTAACGAAGCGCATTTCTTTAAATGTGCCTCTACTCTCTTCTCCCATGGACACTGTCACTGAACACTCCATGGCTATCCATATGGCACTTTTGGGAGGCCTCGGTGTGATTCACCACAACTGTTCGGCCGAAGAGCAGGCTGAAATGGTTAGGAAGGTGAAACGATATGAGAACGGGTTTATCCTCGACCCAGTCGTCATCTCTCCAAAGACTACAGTCGCCGAGGTCAAGGAGTTGAAGCAGAAGTGGGGATTCGGAGGATTTCCTGTGACTGGTAAGTCATATATTTATATATTATTTATGTTTTATCAAACCCCTTCCAATGATGTTGTACATCTTATCTTAAACTTTCGTTCAACTGCACGCGGCGAAAGCTGCCCTGGAGAGCAACAGATTATGATCTGAGATTGCCCGTTCCCATGACCCAATCCTTTTGGTCTATAGAAGTCGAACGATCTGACTGACTGGATTTGAATAAATAGAAAATGGCGACCTTCGCTCCAAGCTGGTTGGTATTGTCACCAGCAGGGACATCCAATTTCACCCCGAGTTGAGCGATCCGGTTACCGCTGTCATGACCACCGACCTTGTAACTGCTCCCTCTGGCACTACCTTAGCTGAAGCCAACGAAGTCCTTCGTGCTTCCAAAAAGGGCAAACTCCCAATTGTTGATGAGGCAGGAAATATTGTTTCTCTGCTTTCTCGCTCTGACCTGATGAAGAACCTCCACTACCCACTTGCTTCTAAGCTTCCCGACTCGAAGCAGCTTATTTGCGCTGCGTCTATCGGCACTCGTCCCGCTGACAAGGACAGACTTCAGAAGCTTGTTGAGGCTGGCCTTGACGTTGTTGTCCTCGACAGCAGCCAGGGTAACAGCATGTACCAGATCGAGATGATTAAACACATCAAGGCTACACATCCGGAAATTGACGTCATTGCCGGTAACGTCGTCACTCGCGAGCAAGCCGCGTCTCTAATTGCTGCCGGTGCCGATGGCCTCAGAATCGGTATGGGCAGTGGTAGTGCTTGCATCACCCAGGAAGTTATGGCAGTTGGCAGACCCCAAGCAGCCGCTGTTCACAGCGTAACTGAATTCGCCTCACGTTTCGGCGTTCCCTGTATTGCCGATGGTGGTGTCCAGAACGTGGGTCATATCGTCAAGGCTCTTGCCATGGGTGCTTCCACCGTAATGATGGGCGGTCTTTTGGCCGGTACCACGGAGTCTCCAGGCCAGTATTTCGTCAGCCGCGAAGGACAACTCGTCAAAGCTTACCGTGGAATGGGTAGCATTGATGCCATGGAGGAAAAGAAGGCAGGCGGCAGCTCCACTGGTAACAAGAGCACTGCCGGTACTGCCAGATATTTTTCTGAGAAGGACAGCCTGCTTGTCGCTCAGGGTGTCTCTGGCTCCGTCCTAGACCGTGGCTCCATCACCAAGTTCGTTCCATATCTCATTGCCGGTGTCCAGCACTCGTTCCAGGATATGGGTGTCAAGAGCTTGCGTGAACTACACGATGGTGTCGCGAAGGGAACTGTTCGCTTCGAGGTCCGAACTACCAGTGCCCAAGCCGAAGGAAATGTCCACGGCCTACATACCTACGATAAGAAGCTGTACTCTTAAGTAAGGCATCGCGACGTCTACCAATTTACTTTGCTAAGTCCTTATCTCCTTGACATATTTATTTCAATTACTGGCGAAGTTTCAGGAGTTCTGAAGTGGTGGTGTATCTGTCGGTCAAGGGCGGTTTGGCATGCCAGTTGATCTAATGTTCAACTACTTAAAAAGTTTACGGATTCTTCAAGCGATAGTTATGTAGCCGATGACAGAATGGACAGTAATTCATATACCTTGAATATCTGAATATCCGTAACACCTGACTGCTTGTGCCGGCCGTTATATCACGTTGACTAACTCGGTTCCAAGTCGGGCTTGTATAACGATGAAACAACCTCGGGATAATCAATAGCCTTTCCCTAACTCGTTACTCCAATAAACTAACTAGTTAACTTAGTTGATTAGTTGGCCGGTGAGTTATCACAGGTCAAACTCGTATACACAAGAAACATCACGACACAACGATGGCCTGTATCGTCGTTGAATGTCACTTTCATGGGCTTCGTCGCATAAATCCTAGTGTTATCTGCCCCTCTTACTTTCTACGGCGGTATATCTCCGCGTCCAGAATTCTACAACAGTCGTGCCTTTGTCCAGATAATTCGTTGCGCAGACCAGCGCAATCAAAGAGAAAGAATACAATAAATTATACCCAAAGGGCAGCTTACTCAAGCGTTCGCATTATACCACAGTATCAAAAGCCAATGGCGTCCAGTGATACTAAAAAGCAGGCAATCGATTATAAAATTCCCCGGCCAAGTTCAAGGTAACAGCTTTCCTTAGAGAACGACAATGACAATAACTCCACTAACTCTAAGGTAGTGTTATACTTGTATCCCCTCAAAATGAAGTCCTCCTGCTTCATCGGGTGAAAACATCCTCTTCATTCCCGTCAGCGCACGTATTTCCGGGTGGAAACATATCTTCCCAGGACGGCGACTTTCCACCAGCAGGGCACCCAGATAGTCATGACGATGGAGCTTACTACAGAAAGGCTGCAATCCGCGAAATGTTCGAAGAGAGTGGAATACTGCTTGCGAAAAACAAGAGTACCGGCCAGCTGGTGAAGCTTAGTCCAACAGAGCGAGAGGAAGGCCGACATGCCATCCATAGGAATGAGATCACATTTGATCAATGGTTAAAGAGGGTAGATGCAGACTCTGAGGCAGACACTGGTAAGTTACTCGCTCACGGTATACCTTCAAAAAGGATGTTTGGAATGTTAACAAAGGGGCGCAGAAATGCTGATTCCCTTCTCACATTGGATAACACCCGCTATAAATGCTCGCCGTTTCACAACACAAATGTACATTTATTTTCTACCCCCTGCAAATGATACCACTGGCGACACTGTAAATCCAGGATTAAGCAGCGAAGAATTCCAAGCGCCTACTTCCGATGGCGGGTTGGAAATCACCGAAGCGCAGTTCCTCCCAGCATCGGAGTGGCTACGACGTGCGAAGATGGACGAGATAATCATGTTCCCTCCCCAGGTGCTATTACTGAGCTTCGTCGCGCAGTTTCTCGAAAGAGCAGGTGAAAGGACACCGATACCGGCAGCAGAGTCATACAAACGACGAGAAGAGCTGATCAAGTTTATTCACTCGGGTAACCCTGCATGGTCTCATAAATTCATTTCCCCACGGCCGTTGGGTAGCATGCCTGATGGCAGGTTGATTATGGATTTAAACTACCCGGGTCAGGAACTGGAAGGAACTGGCAAAAGAGGGGATCCAGAAAGGGTTATCCTGGTGAAGTTCAAAAAAGAAGGGCCCAGAGGAGTAGAAGTACGATGGCTCAGCGAGGTTAAACCTCATCTGCAAGACCATAATAGCTCGCTCTAGGTTTGATTCTATAGCTGCCACCGCTACTACGAAGCCGGAGTATCATGCCTTTATATTTATATCTTGAGGCTTATATCCTAGATAGATGTCGAGATGTGTTTGTCCCTCCTTGCATCTTACTTAAACTTTTGATATTGAGCCAAACCTTAAACTCACCCGCTGTAACTATTGAATCACATGACCCACAACCGAAAAAAAATGATTTTCACTTTATCTCGCGCAGACAGCAAAAGCATCAAGACATCGACAAGAGAAGATAACATCTGATTCCACTCCCTCGCCGTCTCCCTTCGATCAACCCTTTCTCACTCAAATTTACTACCGTCTATTCCGCCAAAATGGAGAACGAGAAGGGCGAAATCGTCGATCTGTACGCACAAACCCCCAGGAGCTCTTATCTATCGTCTAAAGGGTCGAACGAACCGTCTCAGCAGTTGCTAACGAGAATCTATATGAAATAGCTACGTCCCACGCAAGTGCAGTGCCACCAACCGTATCATTAAGGCCAAGGACCACGCTTCCGTCCAAATCAGCATCGCTAAGGTTGATGAGAACGGCCGATACACCGGTGAAAACCAGGTCTATGCTCTCTCCGGATTCGTACGAGCTATGGGCGAGGGTGATGACAGCTTGAACCGTTTGGCTCAGCGGGATGGATTCTTGAAGAACGTCTGGAGCGCAAGCCGATAAGCGTGAGGGGAGAAACCGTGGTTTAGACGTCAAATGGTACATATCACCCGCACATTCTCATTACCTGAAAGCGGACAAAATATGCGGCTGGGAACCTAAGAGAATACTGAAGGAGTAGGATAAGTGCTGATGTGATCTTGTGCGCAGGTCGATTTTCTTGAAACGAGGACGGAATGGTCAATGGGAATGAATATTTCAGGAATTTCAGATATTATGAAGACTCTGGCGCTACTCTAATCTTTTTCGAGGATGCGACGATACGAACCCATTGAATAAAATAATGGTGGAAACGAACAGAGCAAAAAAATGAAATAATATAAAAATTCTAAATAATTCCTTCTCCTTGCCAGTACACCACTCTCGTCTCCACATACTACACCATTTTGCTTCCTGGATAGCTAAGTGGGTAGAGCACAATAATCATATCATTTGTTCCTCAAATATACCATTGTTCCTCAAGCTACTTGTCCGTCATCATCTTCTATCCCATTTCTTGAACTTACATATGAACCGGTACTCCAACTTTCTCGTTCTAATCGAGATATGTGAATAACTATCCCGGTTCCCAGACGTGGGCGAGGAGGTCGATTCACAAAAACCAGCTTTTTGTTGTAATCATTATTACCGGGAGAATGACAACTGCCTTCTGATGAGCTGTGACGGTCAAGATCACACGTCAGAGCACAGATACGGGCAGGACAGAATTATCACATGTGAATATTCTTTTTAGGCATTTTGTTCTTTTCTTTTCTTTGAGACTCCATAGCTCTTCTAGGGGGTAGAATGATCACGTCACGGTCATTATGAATACAATTCCTTGCAGCGGCTAAAGAATACGGTTTAAAGCCAGCCAGAAGGTGTAACAATGGGTTGGTGTTTGTTTTTGTTATTAATTTATTCCAGGAGTATCATTCGACAAGTCTATTATCCTCGTCCCATGATTGAAGTAAGGCTGTAGAAAAGCAGGAGTAAGGTGGAGAGTAGGCGACTGGGATTGTTTGATGCCTCATGTGCACAATATAGCTTCTGCAAAATGGTGCTTCATTTATTCCTTCTCTAGGCGCACGGCAGGATTCGATTCAACGAAGTTCAGGTTTACTTTATGTCCTACCAAATCTCGAATATTGTTCACACCATATCTGTTCACGAAGTAAAAACAAAAGTATGTTAGCAAGCTGTTGAGCTCGGTATCTAAATCCAGACACATAGCTCGCACGGACTAGAGAAACGGAAAGGGACAGGGTTGTTGGGATAGTTAGGGGAAGATACTTACTTGATCATGGTTGGTCGCTCCAAACTCAATCCCCAGCCATAAACTTGCATATCACTTGGGATACCCATTGGCTCCAACATCTCCGGCCTGAACATACCACTATTTCCAATTTCGACCCATTTCTTCAAAGTGGGGTGGTAGCCGAAGATCTCCATACTGGGTTCTGTGTAGGGGTTGTAGGCAGGCTTGAAGCGCAGACCATGGATACCCATCTTAGCAAAGAAGACTTCCATGAAGCCGATCAGACCGCCAAGCGAGAGGCCGAAATCTGCAATGACACCTTCAATCTGCTGGAACTCCGCAAGATGAGTTGCATCGAGAGTTTCGTTGCGGAAGACCTTGTCAATACTGAAGTAGCGGGCGGGACGTGGATTTTGTGCTAGCTTTTGAAGCATATAAGCTGAGACAGAGGTGGTATGTGTTCGTAGGACAAGGCGCAATGATTCATCCGCACTCCAGGGATAACGATAACCAATAGAGCCGTTAAAACCCGTCTCATGAGCAGCGTGAACGTTTTGCCAGTATTTCTCATAGTCCAGTGGTTTGAGGGTATTCGTAGAAGAAGCATAGCGGTGGGTCTGGTTTAAACTTGAGAGATGGATGTCACCTTCCGGGTCAGCCCTTGGTTTATCCGCCTGTACTGGGTCGGAGATATAGAATGTGTCTTGGAGATCGCGGGCAGGGTGTTGCTGTGGCACAAAAAGAGCGTCGAAGTTCCAGAAACCAGATTCAACGTAACGGTTGGTAGGCATCTCCTGGAAGCCCATTTCAAAGAAAATTTGTCTGAATTCGTGGCGGACTTTATTCAATGGGTGCAAGGCGCCACTTGGGGTGATGGCTCCCTTGGCCTTGAAGTTATATCCCTTCAGCTTTGCCGTCTTCCATGAGCCATCCGCTAACATATCCACAGTTAGATCTGTTTCCTCCTTTACAAACTCTCTGGCGTACTTGGGGCCTTTCCAAAACTTATAAACAAACACTTTTTGGGTATTGATAAGCTTCCGCTTCCGTAGTTCCGCTAGAACTTTGGCGTCTGGGTGTGTCTTCGTTTTTTGGATGGTAACCAGCTGCTCACGAGACGTGTCCTCTATTGAACCTGTAGCTGCCTTCAATGTATCTTTGTCCTTTTTAATCCACCCCTTTTTAAATGCGTTTCCTGTCCCAACCTTGGCAATCTCCTTTCCAACAATATCCGGCAGGTCAGCAATCTTCAACCCCTCCATCGCAGCGCTGACGGCTTCGAAAACTCTGGCTTCATGACTGCCATTGGCGACGATACCTTCAGCCTCGGGCAGTAGATACACTTCTTCGCTTTCTATCGTCTCTTGCAACACCATGTCCCTTGCGGCAAGACGGTCTAGAGCAGCCTTGACGCTCTGCGCGGGGGCTGATGGGAAGGCATGGTTCGACAATTGCGGCTCGTCCGTCGAAGCGAGGACGTCTAAAACTTGGGAAGTAAGGTCAGAGGCCATCTTTGCAGCTTGCACTCCGATCCACAGCCCGCTAACCACAGGGACTGAGCGAAGCTGGCACAGGTTGTTTGGGAGTTACTCGGGCGTTTTTGATAGTCGATAGTTTGTGACTCTTATCTTGTGCGGATGGGGCATTCCATTTGATAGGGTCACGTGAGTCGCCCGGCCAGAGCCCACATGGGGATAGCTACAGAAGACAAACGCATTTTCATGGAAGAAAAGAGAAGAAGGAATGAATAGGTATGACGACATGCTGTTGTATGAATCCATCCGGGCGTAGTGATTTTGATCCTTGTAAGATGCTGATCCCAACGATTCGTGGCTATCATGGCTGTCACTCTTTGTACCCGATCATATTTCTTTGCTATAGCTAGCTAACTAACTAACTAACCAACTAACTAGTAGATTCACATGAGAAATGGAGGCCATCACTGGATAGACATAACTATGTAGGTGATGCGCCTCCCCGAGGACGGGTTGTCCAGGGCCCGATCGCGGCTCGAAATGACAGATTAGAAATCTCCCAAGTACCTTGGTCAAGCACATTTTTATACGAATATACAGTGATAATAATAACATAACAATAACAATAACAATAATAATAATAATCAAGGCATAACTCCCGGCAGGATTGCGGAGACAATTCTCCCCGCCGGTAACTGTTGAACTGGATCAACTAACTAGCTGGGCTATGGGCAGCCGCACCATTGGTCCAATAGATTACCCTTCGACAGCCTCACATTGACCACAGACAAGAGCTTTCAATACTTAAAAGTCAAACCAAACAACGAGAGGGAGCATAAATCAAGGGTGAACCCCTGTACCGCGTATACGGGAACATGAGTAGAGATGCCAGGGTGATGCACGCTTCCGGGAGAGGGGCGAAGAGGGAGGGAAGGGGGAGGAAGAATCCGTCCAGGAGTCGACCAACCGGCGATGGGGGAAGAAGAGACGGTTCCCTGGCCATGGACATCTCGACTGTCCCTCTCTCATCTATCCGACACTAAAGCTAGTTTAATACGACAACTATAGTTTCCGCACATATACCTATTTCGCATCCCTCACTCTCACCCTCCCCAGCGTGTGGAGGGGCTCACTTGACAGCTGTTCTTGTCGACGGGACAGTCCAGATCCCAATCTATGCACATGATCGGATAATCCGTGGAAGGGGGCATGTACAGAATCATCTGGCTGCACAACCAACGGGACTTGAAAAAAAAAAAAGAAAGAAAAAGAAAAAGAAAAAGAAAACGAAGAAGAAGACGACGACGGGCGAGAGAGAGAGAGAGAGAGAGAGAGCCTGTATTTGTGTATGGAGTAGCTATTACTTATCAGGTAAAAGGCCCAGCAGTGATGACGAGTAGATTCATGCTTGCTGTTCGTCTCCGCCCCAGGCAGCAAGCGGGAAGTTGACTGTCAACGTACATAACCAAGAACTAGTTAGCGTATCCGACCAACTGTCTGGCGCGTTACCGGCTAATGTAAGTACATGTCGAGTACATATAAAATAGTCGACTCCATCGCCAATATGCAGGCAGAAAGGAGAAAAGGAACAACTAACTGTGACCGGAGAGACATCACCACGAGCTCACCGTCTCTCTCGGAGTTTGGACAGAGGGACTCACCCCATTGGCTGCCTGTGATGCCGGTGTAACCCATCCCATGCGGAGGCGAGGCTTTTCTCTTTTTGCTCTTGCTCTCTCTCACTTTACCTCTCATTTTTGCCCGGCTGCTGCTGCTCTCTCCCAACTGTACAGAGCATGTCGTCTGATATGTTGGCGATCAAGCTGGGCGACCAAACTAGCCCAGATCCAACCCGAGCCCCATCCCCGTCCATAGGCAACACCAGCAACGCTTGCGTTTCAAGTGACGGTGCTGATCTTGCTGCTTAAGCTCGCCATCGTTTAAACTAAAATAGGGGGAGGGGGGGGAGAGGGGAGGGGATGGACGGGTAGATGCCTTGGAGGTGGTGGTGGTGGTGGACAGAGAGGGCTATCACGCTGCTCTCCCTCTCCTGGGGCAGAACCTGCGGCTAGGTTCAGTCTAAACATGCTAGTCCTTGCTCGATAAATAGCTAGTCAGTCAACCGTTCGTTTAAAGCCAGGAAATAAGAAAATAAGAAGCCCGCCAGCGAGTCTCCCAACGCTCGCACAAGCACAAACGGGGGTGTCAGGACGAGAGGGCAACGAGAGCGCTGCCAAAAAGCAACGAGCATCCCCCAGTCGCTGGACGCTGTCGGTCGTCGTCATAAGTAGCTGGCAAGTACCTACCATGCATCCGCAGCCTGCAGGGTGAAGGAGTACCGTTGCAAAGAAGTGACTTCTGCCTCGCCCTCGCCGCCTTGCCTAGCTGGCCCTGTCTTTCTTGTCCTCTTCTTGTCCTCCTGTCTGCTTCCTGTCTCCCGGCGTCTCTCTGGCCTGCCTGGCCTGCCTGTCCATCCTGTCCTGCCGGTCCTGCTGTGTCTCTGCTTTCTTCCCGCTGCCGCCGCCTCTCGAACTTTTCTGTCGTCGTCGTTTCTCGCGCTTAGTCAGCAGGAGAGCGAGAGAGAGGGAGAAAGCTAGGGCCCCCTTTTTCTACCGCTCACGCACCGCTTCTTTTTCTGCCACTCCCCCCTTTGCCCGCCTTTTCTTCCTCCCGACTTCGACTTCGACTTCGATTTCGATTTCGACTTCGACCTCAAACCTGCCCCAGCCCTCGCCCACCCACGCTCTCTCTCCCGCATCTCGGTTTCGGCGTCGTCTTTGCCCGCCGCCTATCGCTGTCTCGACCGGCTGCACTGCGTACGGGCCTCTCGCGGCCTCGTTGTAGTGTTGGCTTTTCTCTCCTGGACTCCAGAGACGTTCGAACCCGCCGCTCCTCACTTTCTCGCCTACGCTACCCCGGATCGCCCTGTCGACCTCATATCGCCCACCAACTCCTTTTTCTTTTCTTTTTTCCGCTTCCTTTTCTCTTACATAGCACACTCCCTCCTCGTCTGATCGCCTCCAATGTCGAATTCGCGCTGACTGCGTGGTGTGTACGCATCTGAGCTTTGGATATCAAGCCTACTGTCTCGGTTGTCGTCGACTCGTTCCACGTTGCAAAGTGGTTGAAACGGGCGAGAAATAAAAAATAAAAAGAGGCTAGGGGAAAGAAGAAGCAAGCTAAACCAGCCAGAGGAAACACGGAATAAGTATTCTTAAAAAGACGAAAAGGAAAGGAGAACTATTATATTATTTTTCAGCGACCATCATGGCTCCAGAGGACGAGACGTTGTTAGCTGCTGCTGCTCTACTTCAGAGCCTAGCAAAGGATACACCACTACCCGCCTCGTTCCCTTTCAACGGCCACAAGTACAACCAGCCTCCAAAGAATGGTTGTGATGTCGCCAAAATCAAGCTTCCCGGGTTAGAAAGTGATGGAAAGGCCGCATTAGAGCGTGAAATAGCTGCTCTTATCGGGCGAGTTAACACTTTACAGTTCTTTGTGGTATGTTCAGGAAATCATTTACTCTGTCCCTGTCTTGTGGTACCATGGGGGGTTTATGATCTCTCTAACTGTTCTCTGCAGCCGCCCTCTCGACACACTCGTGCGTCGAATCTTAAGAATATCAATAATGAGCCCGACAACGACCAAGACACTGACTCGAAAACCATTTGTGAAGATGACACCAGCGAAGAAGACGATGACGATGAAGATGATGACATTGTCCAAGTTAAGAATCCTTATGAAGACGATATAACTTATCTACGGAACCGTGTTCAATTACAGGCCGATGAGATCAAGTTGCAAAAGGAAATAATCACTCGTGTGCGAGACGAGCTACGGTTACAAGAAGAGCGTACTAAGAACGCACTGGTCAAGGTAGAAACAGAAGATGTCGGCCTTCTTGAGCGTGAACTTCGGAAACATCAACAGGCAAACGAGGCCTTCCAGAAGGCTCTCAGGGAAATCGGAGGTATTATCACTCAAGTCGCCAATGGTGACCTCTCCATGAAAGTACAGATACACCCACTTGAGATGGACCCCGAAATTACCACTTTCAAACGCACCATAAACACCATGATGGACCAACTCCAGGTATTCGGAAGTGAAGTGTCTAGGGTGGCAAGAGAGGTCGGAACTGAAGGTATTCTTGGTGGTCAAGCCCAGATCACTGGTGTTAACGGCATCTGGAAGGAGTTGACTGAAAATGTCAATATCATGGCCAGCAATCTCACTGACCAGGTCCGAGAAATTGCTACTGTCACTACTGCCGTCGCCCATGGTGACTTGAGTCAAAAGATCGAACGCCGCGCCAAAGGAGAGATTCTTGAACTTCAACAGACAATCAACACTATGGTGGACCAACTTCGGACTTTTGCAACTGAAGTCACTCGTGTCGCTCGTGACGTCGGAACTGAGGGTGTTCTGGGCGGCCAAGCTCAGATTGAGGGGGTGAAGGGCATGTGGAACGAGTTGACAGTTAATGTCAACGCTATGGCCGAGAACCTCACCACCCAAGTCCGAGATATTGCTATGGTTACCACTGCTGTCGCCAAAGGTGATCTTACCCAAAAGGTTCAAGCCAACTGCAAGGGTGAAATTCTGGCATTGAAGACCATCATTAATTCAATGGTTGACCAACTTAAGCAATTTGCTCAAGAGGTCACCAAGATTGCCAAGGAGGTCGGAACAGATGGTATGCTTGGTGGCCAAGCTACTGTCCATGATGTCGAAGGAACCTGGAAGGATCTTACGGAGAATGTGAACGGCATGGCCATGAATCTTACGACCCAGGTCAGAGAAATTGCTGATGTCACTACGGCTGTCGCAAAGGGAGATCTCACCAAAAAGGTTACTGCTGAAGTCAAGGGAGAAATTTTGGATTTGAAGAACACCATCAACAGCATGGTGGATCGATTGAATACATTCGCCTTTGAGGTCAGCAAAGTTGCTCGAGAGGTCGGAACTGATGGAACTCTTGGTGGGCAAGCAAAGGTCGACAACGTCGAAGGAAAGTGGAAAGACCTAACCGACAATGTCAACACTATGGCTCAGAATCTCACTGTCCAAGTGCGAGCTATATCTAATGTCACCCAGGCTATTGCTAAAGGAAACATGAACAAGAAGATCGACGTCCACGCGCAAGGTGAAATACTCACTTTGAAAGACACCATCAACAACATGGTTGACCGACTTGCCAACTTTGCTCATGAGCTGAAAAGAGTTGCCCGTGATGTCGGCGTTGATGGAAAGATGGGAGGGCAAGCCAACGTTGAAGGTATCTCTGGAAGATGGAAAGAAATTACGGAGGATGTCAACACCATGGCAGACAACCTTACCTCCCAAGTGCGCGCCTTTGGAGAAATTACGGATGCCGCCACAGATGGTGATTTCACAAAACTCATTACTGTTGAAGCATCTGGTGAGATGGACGAATTGAAAAAGAAGATCAACAAGATGGTATCAAGCCTCAGAGACAGTATTCAGAGAAATACAGCTGCTCGAGAAGCCGCCGAATTGGCTAATCGCACAAAATCTGAATTCCTGGCTAACATGAGTCACGAAATCCGTACGCCAATGAATGGTATCATCGGTATGACCCAGCTTACTCTTGATACTGATGATCTCAAGCCTTATCCTCGTGAAATGTTGAATGTCGTGCACAGCTTGGCCAACAGTCTGTTGACCATCATTGACGACATACTCGATATCTCTAAGATCGAGGCTAATAGGATGGTCATTGAGAGTATCCCCTTCACAATGAGGGGTACAGTTTTCAATGCCCTGAAAACTCTTGCTGTGAAGGCCAATGAGAAGTTTCTCAACTTGACATACCAGGTTGATAGTTCAGTGCCCGACTATGTCATTGGAGACCCCTTCCGTCTCCGCCAAATTATCCTTAATCTAGTTGGAAATGCGATCAAATTCACTGAACATGGAGAAGTCACTCTTGAGATCAAGAAGCATGTACCTCCACCACCTGCAGAGGGCGAGCCTGAACGTGAGGTCTGCGCCGACGATGAGTACGCCTACGAGTTCTCCGTCCAGGATACTGGTATTGGTATTGCTAAGGATAAGTTGGACATGATTTTCGATACTTTCCAGCAAGCAGACGGTTCTACCACTCGCAAGTTTGGTGGCACCGGGTTGGGATTGTCTATCTCCAAGCGCTTGGTTAACCTTATGGGCGGTGACGTCTGGGTCACTTCAGAATACGGTCGCGGTAGTACCTTCCACTTCACCTGCGTTGTCAAGAAGGCAGATCAATCTCTGGATGTTATTGCCTCCTCTTTGATGCCGTACAAGGGGCATTCCGTCCTATTCATTGACAAGGGATTCACTGGAGACTATGCCGAAAATATCATTGGTATGCTCAGGGCCCTTGATTTGGTTCCAATTGTTGTCCACAATGAAAACAATGTGCCTCCGCCAGAAATCAAAGACGAAGAAGGGAAAGAGGCAGGACATGCTTATGATGTTATCATTGTCGACATGATTGAAACTGCACGAACCCTCCGGACCTTCGATGAGTTCAAATATATTCCCATCGTGCTTCTATGCCCCGTGGTCTCTGTTAGCTTAAAATCTGCGCTTGACCTTGGAATTACATCATACATGACAACCCCATGCCAGCCAATTGATCTCGGCAACGGCATGCTCCCTGCACTAGAGGGCCGTTCTACACCCCTCACTTCGGACGACTCTCGATCTTTCGATATCCTCCTGGCAGAAGATAATGATGTTAACCAGAAGGTCGCCGTTAAAATACTAGAGAAATGCAATCATGGGGTCACCGTCGTCGGCAACGGACTCCAGGCACTCGAGACTATCAAGAAGCGCCGCTTCGATGTTATCCTTATGGATGTCCAAATGCCAATTATGGGTGGTTTTGAAGCAACTGGTGAGATCCGTGCATACGAGAAGCGCCACGGCCTGACAAGAACACCCATCATTGCCTTGACTGCACACGCTATGTTGGGAGACCGCGAGAAATGTATTCAGGCGCAAATGGATGAATACCTCTCTAAGCCACTTAAGCAAACCCAGATGATGCAGACGATTCTGAAATGCACTACTCTAGGAGGCCCACTCCTTGAGAAGAGCAACAATGACTCAAGACTTGGCATTAACACACAAATGCATGGCAGAAATCGAATGCACTCTTCTGATTATCGGGACCGACGCCCACGCCCACCACGTCACCTAGATTCACGAGCTTACGGAGGTGCTGAAGGACCAACAAGCTCAACACCTGAAGCCAAGAAGGCTACGACCAGTGAAGATGAACCAGTGAGTCGTTCATAGTACATATCGTAAGCTAATCTACATACTTCATCTACTGACAGCTTGAATAGAGAGTAGTTGAGGTCCCTGATAAGCAATAACCAGCTACAACCCCAAAAAAAGGAATCATTTTAACGAAACGGACGGCGTACAAGGAAAGTCAATATCCATTGTGAAAGAGTGCAATGAGGCGGCCCAAATATCCGGGGAGCATACCAATATTTCTTATTATTCTTGGTAAAAAGCGGAATCTCTAATATTTCCCCAACACCTAAAGCGATTTATATCATGTTCTGTATTAATTGCATGCGGTTGATATTTCGCGGAAATATCCATATTCCCCTACATCCCTTGGCGACATGCATAACCGTCCTCGTCCTCCCCTAAGCTTCACGAATCGGATTTCTGAAATTATGTGGGCGTTTTTTGGCGGAGAGAGTTTTGGCGAGTCTGAACTGTTTGTTATGCTTGTGTTTTCTTCTTTTCTTTTCTTTTTTTTTTTTTTTAACTTTGTTTCCCATCTGGTTTCTTCCGGCCTATTGTTATTGATCACCCCTCTGTTGCGCCTCTATTGCCTTATTTTCTTTGGTCCCATTTTTTTTTTTTATTCACCCTTTTATTTCCCTATTATTTGGTTGACTTTGCACTGTCTGTTGAACATACCCATTTTTGGTCATTTTTGCTCTATCTTTTCTTATTTGCAGATCGTTTTGCAGCAAAGAAGATTAGCCATTTACGGATGAGAAACAAGACTCTACTCTTATAGTCTATTTGCTTCTTAACCACTCAGTCTTTTTGTCTACCTCCCCTTGATCACATTGATAGGGAATTTTACTATTCGGGTCGTTTCTTTGATCATACCACCTTCTCTTAAGATCGCTGGACTGGTCATTGGCTATATAGTAATCTACAAGTCGTTACCTTGCTATGTAACATTACTCCTTGATTCCGTTATCGAACCTTCGTACACATTCGGATACACTATCCGATGCTTAAGCTGGATCTAATAAACGGAACACAGGAAGAGATCAAGGCTGCAGGGCTTTTTATGACACCTTTACTCTGCAGAGACTAAACTAGCTGGCTACTAGTTATGTCAGGTATAGGCCACCTACTACGATTATGTATTTACATCTTATGTGTGTGCACCTATGTATGTGCCCAAACAGTGACATTATAGTAACTACTTATACAATACGGCGATTTATTTTTGATACTAGGAGAATAAGCCTTAGATTGTGTTGTGAATTAGAATGGATGAAAATGCACCCAATAGTCAATTATGCAGTATATACTTTTAGTTATTATTCATAAAGGAGAGTCATATTTTATATACTATGCAGTCAATCGTAAAACATATAAGGCAATATGGGTAAGATAGGACCAGGGAGATGCTCGTTTGAAAAGGGGAAACAAACAGTGGTGACATAAACATTATAGGAGAATAACATTAAACAATACCAAGAAAGATACGTCGTAGATTAGTCCAGGTGTAACTGTTCATGCTCTACCAGTGCTCACTTAGTTCCACCATCGGCGATGGGGAGAGCCAGTTCCAGTGGGCTGTTGGGAGGTCAGAGTTGGGGGAGTATATGTAGTCATTGGGCCGGATGGCTTGGGACCACCAGTTCCGGTGCCGGATGGTGGTGGGTTGGACGTTGGGGGTGGAGTCTTTGTAGAAATAGTCGTCTCCGGGGGAATGGTGATCGTCTTGGTTCCCTCGTGGATATCAGTGATGGTGATGGTTTGGCATTTGCCACACTGACCGGGTGGAAGAGTCTGGGGCGGAACGACAATGGTACTAGTCCCCTCGTGGATATCGGTGATGGTATAGGTCTGGCAGCCAGGGCAATGGTGTGGTGGAGGAGTAGGCTCAGCTGGCGGAGGCGTGACAGGTGGGGCTTCGCAGCCGTCTCCGCGACATTCAGTGACGGTGACAGTGACTGTAGCCAGTGGTGGGCAGGTGAATGTTCCGCAGTTATCACCGTCGCAGGTTTGGGGAGGCTGCGTAGGGGTAGGCTCCGGGGGTGCATGGGTTTCAGTAACTGGATAGCAAGTGGTTGTAGTATAGGTGGAAGCAGTGAGCCAAGTGCTGTACCAGGTGTAGCCCGGGATGGTTGCAACGGGAGTAGAACAAGGAACAAATGTGGTGCGGGTGATGGTATCAGTTCGAGTAGTGGTGATGGTCTGAGTGCCCGGCACTGGAGGGCTGGGAGTAGGCGGCTCGGGGGTGGTCGTTGGAGGGTTGCCGGTTGTCATTGGGGGCGGCTGGTGGTGTCCTCCCGTCCCCCTGACTTCAATATCTGGATACTTGAAGCCAGGGCGGGCAAGGGTTGTGCCGGCAAGAGCAACGACGACGAGGGATATTAAAGCAACCATCTTGAGGGCGGAGTTGATCAATGGGCAGCAACAGCAGAGTAACGAAGGAAATATCTGTTATATAGGGAACAGTCAAACCAAGCGAGTGACGCGGCTCGAAACGAAGTGGTGAGGAAAGGGGAGGAAAGAGTATAGTATTCCTCCCAGTTATGAACTGAACGATAGTGGATTATGATAGAGAGAAAGGGGTATCAAGAGGGTATCAGCCGGGCAGGGCAGTTATATTTATACGCTTCTCTCCAGACGTATGTATGTATATACATCCAACGTCACCGGGGAGCGGCTGGCCTCGATCTCTCCAGCTCGAAGGCTTAGATCCAGAGCCATGTTGCTTTTCCACCGTATCCGAAGCTCCATCTAAGCTCGGGACTCCACCAGCCATGCCATGGCGTCTCCAGACAGCTAAAAGTAGCTGCAACCCAACCGGTTACCATGGCTCCGAGAGACCTGGGGTGCGCAAAGGGACGAACGCCTTAGGCACTTGTTCCGGTGGCTTCCTCGGCCAGACCCCATAGGCTGCCTGGGCCATCGAGCTCGCTACCGTGGTATTAGCTCACAATAGCATGGTATTTGTAGTGAGACAAAGCCCTGGTATCTGATGTGGTTGCCAGGTGAGACCCTTTTGGTTCCATCTACACCGTATTGTGGTACAGACAGGTGCGTTGCCTCAGGAGCCGCCTGGCTGAACCGCCAGACGTTACGGTGGGATTGCAACCTCCGGAGAGCTCGGTGTGCTCCGCATGCCTCGCCCAGCTTTGTTTCCGAGAGACGAAGGACATGCTCTCTACCCTGAAACGGGCTGATGTGTGCAGTCGCAGCCAGCGTCCTTCCTGCTCCCGATCCTGATTGAGTCCATCAAGACAGCCCAGGTGCGCCAGCCAGCGAGAGCGAGTTGAAATTTCTGTCCGCTGCCGGCCTGCCTCCACCCCCCGAAGCCTCTCCGTCAATAATTGCTCGATCCAGGCGGCCTTGGGCTGCCAAAAATCTGCTGTTGGATGGTTATGACGACAACATGTCTTGCATCCAACGGTGGGTGGGCGTCTGAAACACGAATCAGACGCCGCGCTATTCAGCCGGGCGACCTTGGTTTGCTCGATGGTTGGCCCCAGGCGATAACTATATAAAAAATATATATATATATATAAAATAGGTCGTGCTTATATTTTCTTTTTCCTCTTTTTGTTCTTTTTTTATGTTTTTGTTCATCCGAGTGAGCAAAGAGCTGTTTGGCCTCTCTATCAAGCTTTATGCTGCGCCCCAGGTGTTTGTCTGCTGGTTATTCTCCGAGATCAGCCTGCCTCTGCGGCAGCATGGACGGGAAGGCTACACAGTGTTTTGCGAGCCGATGGCCTTCTCAGCCCTACCGGACGGCCGTTACAAGTGTTTATCAAACGTCGAGCTTTCACTCACGATACAATTGCATGTTTTTGATCTGATCAATCATTCTCTCTCTGTCTCTCTCTCTCTCTTTTCTTTTTTCTTTTTGAAGAATACCCTAGTCTTGATATTAGACTACTTTCTTGCAGTAGTTGGATAGCTGTGAATAACATGAAGACCGTCTAATAGGGCATAGATCCCTCTAGTCACTCTTTGCATATGGCTTTCTCGCTTTGTTTGCACTAGGTCTCTCCCTTCATTGGGGGGTTTTCAGAGACGTATCTTGGTTCTTCAAAACTGCTGGTAGGTAGCTGCAGCTAAAACGGCATGACTCTGTCCCAGGCGTATACCCGGTGATTAAGGGCCTGGCCAACATGTATACTTCACATAGTTCTCAAACATATACGAGAAAGAAGCGCAGGAGGTCTGAGTTGGCGCCATGTTATGAACAGAAGCGAGGGAACAGCCAATAATATCTTTTTTTGGTGCATGCCATGATAGTAAGACCTAGCTAATAAGAGTCGGAACAGAGACATTAAACAAGTTTATGGTATACCCGAGATTTGACAACGCCGAATAACGGACTCATGATCAATGTATGCAAACGTCCAATGACGTGGAAAGCAACCTGTAACCATGCTTTTATATTATTGTAGGTGCAATAAACGGTTCCCCTATGATCCCCAGATTCCCAGATACTTAGAGGGCCACAACCCGAAAAGAAGGGTTTGGATATGGCATCAGTCTATTTTGAACGGGTTCCAGCCGACTCGAAGCACACGAGCTGCAATGAAAAATACTAGTCCTCCAAAGTAACAGCAACTCGTCCAAGTAATGAGGCCCCAGTATTCACCGCCATTACGGGTCAAGATGGATCCTCCAATGGGGATACTGGTAAGACATCTGTGTGATATAATTAGATTCGTAAAGATAAAATAAAAAAAAACAAGCAAAACACAGAACAATTGAACCGTTTGGGATGGACAGAACAGGAAGAGCTGGAATCATATACGTACCCAAAGCTGACAACGGTGTATGCCGTGGCATAATAACGCCCATAATTCTCTGTCTTGCATGTCTGGCCCACACACACTGGCGTTAGACCAATGTTACTACCACTCGAGAAGCCGAAGATAAAAGCGAATGATACCGTCATCGCAGTGTTCCCATTGGCCGGAAGCCATAGGCAAGACACAGAGAGTAGGCACATGAGGACAGTAACAATCATGGTATTGAAACGTCCCGTGTAATCGGATATATATCCGGGGACCCAACGGCCGAAGAAGGAGCCTACATTAAGGATGGCTAGAAGCTGGTAGGATAACCCCTTTGGCATGCCGTAATGAAGAGCATAGGAGGATATATATGTGAGGGGTACAAAGAGACCCCACTCTATGCAGAAAATACCGAGCGTGGTGCATGCAAATACTGGCTCCAGGAGAATACGGAGATCAGGCATGATATTCTCCATGGTAGCACGCTGTCTGGGCAGTCGTGATTTGACCAACATCAAGCCAGCACCAAGACTAACAAAGCATATCAAAGCCAATACGCGAGTAGACCAGGCGAATCCAATCTTGGTGAAGAGAGCATCTAGCACCAAAGGAAAGACAATACCTCCTACACTCCCTCCTGTTGCTGCTAGACCAGTTGCCCGGCCTCTAAGGCGAAAGAAATAGTGGCCAGGGTTAGCCACTGCTGGTGTGAACACCATCGAAGTTCCAGCTGCACAGACAACACCAAACACAACCATTATCTGCCAGTATTCAGTGCAAAATCCAAGAGCAATTAAGCTCCCAATGACAAGGGTCGAACCGACGAGGACAAGCCCCTTTGGGCCCTTTGCATCAAATATAGGGCCGATCTGAAGACCACCGAAGAAGATGAGGAAGGAAAAGACGCCAAAGATCCATGAGATGGTACTCTGATTGTAATCCTTGAGTTGATTCTCACTCAAATAAGCCTGGAAGGTCCCTATGGTGTTAACCAATCCAAAGGAGCCGAAAAGGCAGAGAAAACACCCAAATACCACCAGGTATGCCTCCAGCCCACCCTCGGGATACACATTGCCATCTGGATCTGTTGACATGCGAGAACCTAGCCGGGCGAGGTTCTCTGAATCCGCAGGCGGAGAAGGTTGTGACGATCTCGTACGGGACAGACGAACCGAGTTACCGTCCTGGTCCCTAGTTATGGCCTGGAATAGCAGTCCATTTCCTGCTAACGGAAGCGCCTTTTCGTCATAAAGGGGCTGTTCTCTTTCCTCCTCGTTAGATAGGGTGTCCAGGCCTTGCCTCGCACCAGCGTCCTGTGACTTCATCTCTGTTGCCGGAGCAGGGCCATCTGAGTCACTCTCGCATCCTGCGCCAGCAGTCTGCTCTGGATGGCCTGGATGGCCAGTGTTGTGGTGTCCCTCCTGATGAGAATCTGCATCTGCCCTCTCGGCAATCGGGTTGCTCTGAGATCTCATACTCCGGGTTGGACAAAACACCGCTCCCTTCACCAGACTCTGCCAGGGTGAATGATATTTATATATCCAGCAGTTGAGAGTACCCGCGGGGGTGTCCCTATCGGTGATGACAAGAAACGAAAGGAATATTCCCTTTCCGCCGGGCTCTTTTAGGAGTCAGTTGAATTTAGACGAGACGAAAGAAAAATATTCCGGGAGGCAAGAGTTGGTGGTTATCAGATCCATGGGAACCAACAACGGAGGTGGCCGCTTTAGCCGAGCGGTTTTTACTCCAGACATCGTGAGAAAAAAAAATAAGCATAAGGTCTGGAGGTGTTTGATAAGCATCGGGTGAGGGAGTGGACATTATTGTCCTTCATTCGCCCATGGGCTTTCAACTTGTGGGTTTCGGCAGATGGGAGATGCTTGATCCTTGCTTCAACACACTTCTAGCTAGCTCCTTAACATGCAGTTGGACATGTTAACTAACCATTTGGGAGTTTCCACAGGGACTGATAGAGTCTGACCGCCAACCAGAATTATCGTCCTGTCATTTATCGTGAAATCTGTGAAAAAGGGACACGAAAAAAGCCCTCTGTAACAAGCTTCAAGGGAGACAAGCCGCTATGTCAGTGGTCCCGGCAGTGTCGTTGAAGTTCACGGCTGGCGATGGCGAGCTCGGTCCGTTGGTGGCTTGCAGCAGCCACGCGGAAGCGCCCTTTGTCGCTGTGGTTGCTTTTTCCTTGCTGAGATGCCATCGCAAGCTGGAGTCTTAGCCAGCGGCACATGAACTCCTGGACGCTCCTTGAACTGAAAGCCTGGCGCTGGGGAGCACAGGGCCACCACGATAGCGAGCCCTCTCAGCGAACGAAATATATATCGTGTGTGCTTGCTTGAAGAGGCCTCTCTGGAGCAAAGGTGCAAAAAGAAACCATGCCATCATGTTTCAAGCCGACGAATTCAGCTAGCTTCGAGTTCGAGCACACGAGGTGTGTGCTGGTGATTCATTATTTCAGAGATTCCTTGAAACCCGATCCAATCGGGTTGCACTCTATCGGGTCCTGGTTATGTTTGTATCTGATCAGGCTGCACCGATTTTACTATCAGATAGAAGGAAAGGGGCAGGGAAAACGTCTGAGAACATGGTGTTCTGTACGGAGTAACTCTAGAGCAATAACTACTATCTCCTCGCGGAAATCTTCCTTGTCACTATGGTGTGAGAAGACACATAACCTATCACTATAATATGTCGTCGTACCTGGCACCGGCATTATTGAATATAGATAGGATATTGGCCTTGGGAGGCTTTTTGAACTACGAAGCAGGTTGTAGCCCTGTTTGCGTCCGATCTTCCTCCCAGAGATTCCCAGCCCTTTGGATGCAATTGACTTCTACCAGTCCCGTGCTGATCAATGGGCTTCCCGAGGAATACCCCGTCTCTTGCAGGTAACTAGTTATATCATATATATATTTATCAACAGGATATACGAGGTTATATTTAGATAACATAGTATTGTCATTTTGGCTGAAGAGCTGTACTCCATACTTAGTATAAAGAAGGATACGAACGATCTTCACATATGAAGAAGGCCAATATAAAGTACCTGGCTTTGCTATGATGATTACCGTCCGTCCTACATCTGGTCAATCTCGTATTAACCATGGATTTCCAGAGGAGACGTCAACTGGTTAGCCATACCTACGGAGTACGGAGTACATAATAATCGAAAAATAAGAGTCCCTGTCCATCACGAGGAAATCACCAAAAGAGGCAACCCGTAATGCTTTGCTCCCACCCTCCCTGGTATTAGCAGGCTGAACAGCAGACCAGATGGATGGGTGTATCGTGGCGCATCATCACACCCCTTCTTAACGGCGTCACGAGCATGCTGTCGATTCTCCCCCATCAACACTTGGGAAGATGTGACGGACCTTTCCGTACCACATGGGACCGCCGCAGCGATGGCTTCCTGTTCCCCTCCAGGTTCGCTTGTGCTGCCCTTGTACCTGACTTGACGTCATTATCAAAGCAGTTTTGACGAAACTCGGTGAACGCAACTATATTTTGGCCGAAGCTCCTCGGTGTTTGCCGCCGCGGAGCGAGTGCAGAGATTTTTTTTTTAGCCCTTTAAAAATTCTTCGCCAGCTTCCCTTCCCTGGCTTAATGTCCGCATCCCCACCCGCGGTTTGCTGTAACTCCAAGGGCTGCATCCTTTTTATGCAGTGGCGCCTCGGCCATTGCTGCGGCACTTTTCATTGGTGGGAAGCCAATGTAACGTGACACTGTCTGAGTTGACTTTTGGTATGACGTAATACAGTTGCTTAGCGCTCATTGGCAGGACGAGGAACAAAGCTTTTTCCGAGTCCGAGCTCACGGATGCCAAGAAAGCCAAGGCGATGAAGGAAGCTTACTAAGCACTCTCCTTTGACGTCCAAGAAAAAGCAATATCAAAGAGCAAACTCCATCTCCAGACAGAGAGAGGCAGCCATGCATCTGTGCAGACAGAATGAGCGTTGGCAAGACAGAGCGAAAAGAGGGAAATAAGAGTAGGGAATCTAATCATGGCTGAAGGCAGATGCAGACTACTCCGGAGGCAGGGATGAATCTTCCCTCTGAATGGATATATGGCTCAGGAAGAGATCGCCACTTCCTTGCACCCTCCTGGCTCCGTACCTTAAGAATCAATAATAATAAGAGAGGACCAGTTCTTTGGTTCAATTTATGGCCAAAATTCAAAACTCCCCCCGTCTTGCTTACCTATCAGGGAAGAACCGAACCTTCGTGATGAGGTTGCCTTCGCCCGGCAGCCTTTGATCTTGTGCTCCTGCTCGACGGCCTGCAGCGATATATAGAAGCACCATCAAAATCACCCCAGCTCACACCCTGTCGCTCGGGGATCCATATACGAGCACTGCTCTCCCTACCCTATGACATAATAGTGAGAATGAAAACGGAGAGACGCACTAGCATCAAGAGAACTCCACCCCTTTCTCCCATGTAGAACTCCACCGCCTGCACAGCCAATCAACTTGACAGGATCCGCCCATTTCAACCCGCTCTCATGCTTTTCTGCCCATGGCTTCGCCCTGTTGCTTTTTTCGCCTCTTAATTTCAGCCTGGGTCTGAATCGTCTGATTCGTGAAACACGCAGATATATAACAACCGGCGTCACCATGCCTCTGCATTTATAGAGGCCTTCCTTTCTCTCCCTCTCCCTCAAGTCCGACCATTTCTTTGGCTCACAATCCCCTGGACCGGTATACACAGCCGTCTTCACGTTTCGGAAGGCAGACGGTGCATATACACGGCACCCGCCAGCTTATTACAGCTACACGTGGAGGAGAAGCTCACCGACCAGCGGATATACAGCTTTTCATTATATTTTTGGAGATACAGTTAGTTGGATAACTACTCTTCAGAAATTCCTTTTCGTTCACTATTGGCCCCAATTGCCATTCTCAGCTGGCTCATCGTTCCACGTGCAATTATCATCACTCAAGTGCAAACTCATCGCCCTTTCCTCGGAATATCTTCCAGCACTCCCATCGCACCGACGGCCCGGTTCTAGCTATAGCAGCCCAGACGCAGCCTCTGTGTGAAATTCACCAGTTCCCAGTAGCCATATACTGTACTGACGAAAGCGCCAACAAACCCCATATCCCACTTCGAAAAGTCCCATTATCGTGCCCAAACGCAAAGCTCAACAGTTTCCCATCTGGCCCAAAGCAACAGTAATCACTCACCATGCCGTTTGTGAACCCGTTTGCGAAGGAGCAAAAGTCCTTCCCTGGAGTCCTAATACCACTGTCCGGTGGCTCGCCAACAAGTAAAATTCCAGCGAAAAAGAAATCCGTAGGTGGCACCTTTGACGAAGAGGGTGCCGCCAGCCCCCCACCGGAATATGAGACCGAATTAACCCTTGAGGCTCTGAGAGCTGAGGTTGAGGCTGCTGTTGTCTCCACCGGCCAGGACACTGCATACGATAGTACGTTCTAACTATTTTGAGATTTCCCTTAACCCTTTTTTGCTGTACAGGCTAGACGAAAGAAACGTCAAATTCGTCTAGCTTGGCCAAACCAGTAGATTATATACTACTGTATGCAAAGAACTAAGTCTAATCAATATGTCCTTTTTAGGAAAATCTATGGTCATTAATCGAGCAGTTCAAGATATTGGAATGGGCCGCTATCAATGGCAATTGTTTGTCCTGTGCGGATTTGGCTGGTTTGCAGACAAGTATGTCCTTTTCTGAGTCGCGTATAACCTAATTTTATGTCTATATAAGCTAATACGGTACTATTTACAGTTTATGGCTTCAAGTAAGCAACTACGTGCTGTCATGCATTTAGTGAAAATGCTAGTTAACAGGTTCCATTTAGGGTGTTGCCCTCACACTGCCGAAACTGTCTCTCGAATTTGGTGTTAGCGAATCTCATGTTCGATTCACCACTTGTGCTCTGTTCATTGGTCTTTGCCTTGGATCAATCATCTGGGGAACCGCTTCCGACATCATTGGACGTCGCCTTGCTTTCAATATGACTCTCTTCCTGTGCGGCGTTTTTGGAATTGCAGTTGGCGGTAGCCCAACTTGGATCGGGTATGTATAACCTTCATGACTTATTGCATCTGACAAATGATCCACAAAGAAGTTCCCCTTGCTAAACTTACTTTGTTTCTAGTGTCTGTGCTATGTTTGCATGTCTCGGTTTGGGTGTAGGTGGAAATCTACCTGTTGATGGTGCTCTGTTCCTTGAATTTCTCCCCTTCGCGTCTGGAAACCTCCTGACTATGCTCAGTGTATGGTGGCCTGTTGGCCAATTGGTTGCCAGGTAAGCCGCGGAATCTCCTCCATGTATATCGTTCTTCACACTAATTATGTTTCCCTACAGTCTTATCGCATGGGGTCTTGTACCAAAGTATACTTGTGCTGAAGGTCTACCTTCCTGCCATCTTGCGCCTGCTCCATGCTGTGCAAAGGAAGACAATATGGGGTGGCGATACTTGACTTATATCCTTGGAGTTCTTACATTCCTTATGTTCTTGTCTCGTTTCTTCCTATTCCACCTCTTTGAATCCCCCAAATTCCTTCTCTCTCGTGGACGTCAGGAAGACGCTGTTGCCGCCGTACACGGAATTGCGTATAAAAATGGAGCAAAAACTTGGCTTACCGTGGATATCCTCAATGAAGTTGGAGGACATCCAGATGAAGTACAAAGCCAGAAGCTAAGCACTGCCGAGATCATCAAGAGACAGCTGAACAAATTCTCTGGAGAACGTATCGCCCCGCTCTTCGCAACCAAGAGCCTTGGATTTACTAGTAAGTATTTTCATCACCCTATCTTCAAGAAATAGTTGGAAGCTGATGATTCCTATAGCTGTCCTTCTGTGGTTTTGCTGGGCAACTATTGGAATGGGCTACCCTCTTTTCAATGCTTTCTTGCCACAATATCTTTCTCAGGGTGGTGGTGACAAATATCCACCCCCAACCACTTATACCGGTATGTTTGCTACCATATTTACTCGACTGTTCCTATGGCTAATAAAATGTGAAACAGTATACCGTGACTATGCCATTACTTCCATAGTTGGTGTTCCTGGCTCCCTGATTGCCTGCTACACCGTCGACATCCCTTATATTGGACGCAAGGGTACTATGGCCATTTCTACCATGATCACAGGAGTTATCCTGTTCTGCTTCACGATATCTCCTGACCCCAAAGTTCGCCTGGCATGCACCTGCCTTGAGGCCTTCTTCCAAAATATTATGTACGGCGTTTTATACGCCTACACCCCTGAGGTTTTCCCAGCACCCAATCGTGGTACCGGAACTGGTATCGCCAGTTGTCTTAACCGTATCTGCGGGCTACTGGCACCTATTGTTGCCATCTACGGTGGTGATGCAAACCCTAAGGCGCCTGTGTATGCATCTGGTGGCCTCATGTTGGCTGCATTTGTTGCTATGGTACTCCTTCCAATTGAGACTAGAGGCAAAGCATCTCTCTGAAGAAACTATGGCTGAGTGTCATTATCTGGATGATTATATTGTTGTTCTTTGTGGGAGAAGTATAGAGCGAGAATAGAAGAGGGTGAAGGAATGCGTCAGACAGAAAGTCTGGTTGCAGGCATCGCGAGCGAAACGATTTGTCTTTACGGTTCATGTTTATTTTCATGTCTATTGCTTACTATACCCAGTTGGAAGGTAGCTCGTTTACTTTTTTATGAATAGAAAAACGAATTTATTTATCTCCTTTCTCATCTAAATCACATACATGATCTAATGTCTTCTAAATTGTATTTGTCTTTACTTAATCACATACTTCCTCTTCTTCTACATCTTATTTCAGTTATGTCGAAGTCTCGAATACGCGTAATAAGCGTAACTAAGTCACCCCATGTACGTACATACCATCAACCCATAGATAGGCTGCACCGCCGAGACCTCGATATTGTGATTTATCAAATCAAATGCAACCCAAAAATCAGGAAGCCCTTCGAATTTTGCTCCAACGCGCCCCTATCTATTATCCCGGCGTGGGAAAAAAAAAAGAAAAAAGGAAAAAGACAAAGAAAAAAGAAAAAAAAAGAAAACAAAACAAAATACAGCAACTTGGGTAAGAGTACAAACAGTCTGTATAAACATTTCCTACTCCTTCCAAGCAAACGGTAGAGTAGGAGTGATGGTATGGTTATGGAAAAAGCCATATCAATTGTATGTACGGAATATTTCAATGTCTAGTGCTGGGAAGGTTCAGTTAGGTTTGGGGTTGTAATTGAATGAATCCATAACATAACATGACATGACATCACAGAAAAATCAAAATGAAATGGGCATTAAAAGAAATCATTGCTGGGCATGCACACATAAAAAAAAATAAGAGGGCGACCGAGGAGCCTGCAAGATGCAGGGTAGGGAATTGAGTGACGAGAGTGAGGTGGGAGACTTGGGGGATGAGGTAGCTCTTATTTGGATGAGGGCTAATGGGAATCAAGACACGGGTTGTCCAGCCATCCTCCTTCCTCTCCTTCCTAGTAATGTGGCATTATCTAGGCTGAGTTCGAATGGCTGTTGTGCTGACCGAGCTGCGTTTTCTCTGGCAGCAGCTGCTACAGCTGCGCTGTGTTGGCCATAGCCGCCTTGCTGATATTGTTGACGGCCTCGTTGTTGTTGTTGCTGTTGCTGCCTGGCAGCAGTTGCGCCGGCCGCACGACGGGCTTGAGCAGCTGCGCTCATTTGCTGTGATTGTTGACTTGTACTGATATTGGTACCACGTAATTTGCTCTCAACAGCAGCTACGTCAGGGTTATATCCGGTGGGTTGTTGCCGCTGTTGACCTCCCTGAGCTCTGTTGTAAGGCATGGTTGGGATGGGGTTGCCTCCATGGTCATAATAACCGTGTAATTCAGAGTCATCACCGCTATACTCTTGTTGCTCGGCAGGTTCGACTTCACTAAGGGGATCGAGAGCTGCGCCTCGGTATCCGACTTTGAAACCGGCTTTGCGGCGTTTGGCCTCTTCTTCTTGTCTGTGAACAGCGTATCCGACATCAAAGACCTCGCGTAGATTCATAGCACCGGGGGAGCGGAAGTCAGCGCGACGAGCATTGGGATCAATGCCAGCAAGTGGCGCTTCAAGGATCTTGTTATGGGAAACCAGAGGGGTGGCAAGTGGAGGGGCATCATCAGCGGCAGTGGTCTCTTCGTCTGTCTCTCTAATCCAGGGGTGTGCAAGGAACTCTTTTATGGTATAACGTTTGTCAGGGTCAACGGTGAGGAGATGTGAAACTAAGTCCTGCGCAGATTTAGATATGTCGTCCCACCAAGGGGAGAGGAAGGTGTATTGCCCACGCGCAACCTTCTCTGTCAGTGCTTGGATGGATTCGTCATAAAAGGGCGGGAAACCACATAGCAGAGTGTAGAGAACACATCCTAACGCCCACATGTCAACCGATTTAGAGTAGCGCTCATCTTTGACAATTTCTGGGGCGGTATAGCCGACAGTACCGCAGGGGGTCATGGTTTCGCTATCCCAGATGACCTTTGATAGGCCAAAGTCTGCAACTTTGATCACTCCGATGCCGCCGGACCCAACTCCAGGAACAAATTCACCTTCGTCAACCTTGTCTTCGTCACCTGGGGCTGGTGGCTTGGGGTTTTTGGTGGGAGTAAATGGTGCTGGATAGAAAAGCAAGTTTTCCGGTTTTATGTCACTTCAAAAAGATCAGTCATTGCATAAACAAGTAGTGCAGATTATACGGGGTGGAAGTGTTAGATCTAACCGATGAACAACACCAGATTCCTCGTGCAAATACTCTATCGCCTTCGCCACCTGTACGATAACATGGCGGGCTAGGTTTTCACTGAAATAGGTCAAACGAACGATCTGGTGGAACAACTCCCCCCCGGGACATAGCTCGAGGACGATGTAGTAGAATTGGGGTGATTCCGAAAATTCTATCAGTTTGACTATGTTTGGATGGTCAAGTTGGCGCATTATTTGAACTTCTTTCAGTATACTCGCACGCTAAGAGTAGTGTTAGAATAACTAGATCGATGGTATGCAGTGGTCTGACGATATATGGAAGGGTGTTCTCACCTCCACCTGCTTCTTCTTGATGCTCGGGTGAAGGTGATCAATGCCCTAAGAGGAGACCCCCAAAGGCACACCGGTTGGCAAAGAACGAAGAGAAAAAAAAAAAATGTTTACGGGAGCTAGTGTAATGGGATTGGGTATTTTGCCTGAATAGTAGCGCGGCATCCCGGACATACCTGTTTGGAGCTCATCTCAAATTTCCTGACGACCTTGATAGCAACTTCCCCTGACTGTCCAGACTTGTATCGCGCGCGGTAGACGTTGCTGAAGGCGCCATCACCCATCTTCTCAACGAGGACGTATCGTTCTAGGCCGGGGTAGGTGGGCAGCTTGGAACGGTTGAGCTTCTCCTCCGCAATAATCTGCTCGATCTCTTGTTCATGGGCTCTGGCCTGGTTCTTCGTAGTAGTGGCCGATGCGGCCTTATTCGAGCGCTGATGTTGATCGATAGCATCAAGGGTGCCAGTGGCCATGCCGGGCTGATACTGCGGCTGCTGTTTTCGTTGGGATTCTGCGTGGACGGCTGTGACGTTGGTGGTAGGCTCACCATGGGCAACAGACATACGGGCCTGTTTCCCATGGCGGATGAAGTTCTTGAGGTTTTGTATTGTACTCATGATGACAGGATGTGCTTTTTCTTTTCTTTTTTATTATTATCGTCGTCCCCTTGAGATGTGAGCGCAGACAAGGGGGGAGGGCTGATGATGGGGGAGGGGCGGGTAGTACGGCGCGGCTGCTACAGCCAGGCCTCTCTGTTTTTTTTTTTTTTTTTTTTTTTTTTTTTCTTCTTCTTCTTCTTCTTTCTTTGGGAGGGGGTAAAGTGGAGGGCAGCAAAGGAAAGAAAAGGCCGGTCTGGGATGCTGAGAGTTGCCTGGCCCTTGTGACAGTTCCGTGTCTCTCGAGTGACTGTTACTGACTGTCTGGCTGATGATCTCCTGTGACTCCGATGCAGACGGGAGATAAGCGAGTGACGGGGCGAGGAGCCTATTGTTTTATAAGGAGAGGGAGAGGCCAGCAGAAGGAGTGAGATCTGGGATGTTGACGTCAGTTAAGTGGACACTTTGATACTTGAGTTGCTTAGTGCGCAGGGCATGGAGGGACGAGGAGGGCCCTGCAGCTTCTCCGTGGCCTCTCTCGGGTTTCTCGGTCGCCTCGGTCACTGGGTTGCTCGCCGCAGCGTTTGCAGAGACAGCCGGCCTTGGTCTATCGCGTCCTCACCCTCACCGTCGCCGTCCTCCTTGCTTGTCTTCTGCTTCTTCGTCGCTATTCTGTGCCTTTTGTTGCTTTTTCTCGTCTTTCTTGTGGCTTGATGTCCTTTATTTCCCATTTCGGACGAGTATCACGTGAAAATAACTTGTCTTAGTAATATAGTGGCTGAGATAATAAATTTGATGACTAAGTAACATGACTAATCAGGTACAAATTCCCACCCCCGAAAGGGCAACTTACGACTTCAATCCATTCAACGTCAGGTGTGAAACGACGATCAGCCGAACAGGGAGACGAGAGCTAGAAGCAAGGACAAATAGAGGCCGGAGACGAAAGCGACAGAAAAGCAGCTGTAGGATATACAAAAAGCAAGGTCACGGAACAGCCACAGATACAGGAGAACCCGGTGACACGGCATAACCAGGAAAGATAAGCAGCAAGGAGAGAGAGGGTGGCTAACATCACTGCTTGCTTTTTGCCCTTCCATGCTCTCGCTCTCTAGAAGCTAGACACGATGTATTAGTTCATCAGCAGAACTTGGAACACGTTGACCAGCCCTGAATACACGAAGACGCGAGGTTGAAGGCTGGAGAGACGACCGGAGAAGAGGGGACCCGCGAGTGCTTATCTTGGGCAGTGCATATATACGGAGTACTGGTGCCAGGGTTGCAGCTCCCCCTTGAGCGCGCATTTGTCTGTCCTCGTTTCAAGCCGGCTCGCATGTCCTGTCCCTCGCTATTCGATATCTCACCTCGTTGTCTTCCATTTCTCACCCAGACAACACGGCTTACTTGGTACCAGTCACTCCTTAGGTGCCATTCCACACGCTCCTTCAGTATCACCACTCATCCAGCACATTGACAGCGCTACCTTCAGCAATATCGAAAAATTGCCGTTCATTGGTCCGCCCTCCTGGTGAACTCTCCGTGTTTCCGAAAGCATAGCATACCATAGCACGTCGGTGTGCTGGTGAGCCTGTTCTGAACGTCTCTGCTCCGTGATGAAACGGAACCTCCACGTCCCCTACTCGGCTCGAACCTGACAACGATAAAACCGTGTTATGTTCTTTGGGGATATTTGAAGTAAAGATATTGTCTCCTGGGATAATGGCGGCCGCAATCGACATTGCCCAGAGACGTGAGGGCAGAGACAAACCTCTTTTGAAATCTCACAAAGTCTTACCGCGACGACGGGACCTTGTCAGCGCATATTCTCCCGCGTGCGCTGATGATGATACCGGTGGTGACATAAATAATGGGCCCGCGTACCCTCCTACACGTACACTTCCCCTAACTCCACCCGCCATCACCCTTGAAGACCAGAAACCCCTTGAGATTTCACACGACCAAGATGCTGAAACTCATCTTGACCCGCAAAATACCATAACACCTTCAAACGGAATAAAACCGCTCACTCCAGATATTACCCCTCCTCGCATCATCTCTCGCTCTAAGAAACGAGACGGGCAGAGCCAGCGTTTCCCGTCTGCATCTTCAAGAACGACCTCCTTTGCGACAGCCAAAGAATCCTTATCCTCTGATGAGGAGACTGAGAGGTCCAAACCCACTTCTCTGTTACCCAGTAAACATGGACCGTCACTCTCCTGGCGCAATACAGCTGGTAGTCATACAACCACTGATGAGGCCCATAATGACAGAAATGTGCAAGAGCCTAAGCAAGACCGCCAGCTGTTCGATACAAACGAATTACAAGTACGCAAACGTGGCGAAAAAAGAAGCTCATCCGGCTTAGGCCATACTCAGTCTTCTCATCAAGAGTATTCCCTTTCTCGTATTCATCATGGAAGCCTCCGGGGACGAACCCGGAACGAGAATAGCAGTGGCCCATCCAACTCAGTTGAAGCCTTTGCCGCCAGCATCGGCTGCCGAAGCGAAGGTGACATGGAGAATAATAACCCAGGGCACGTACGCTGTATTTCAACCGCATCAACCACCACCATTGAAGCCATTGTGATCGATTCTCCGCCGCAAAAGAAAAGGACACTTCGACATACTGAGAAGAATGACTCCCTTCGATCTGTCAGCACGCCAACACCCAGCACACCATCTGTGACCAAGCCGTTGCAGTCGCTGCCCCTGTCACAACCACGTCTGACTCACAAACGAACTCGGATCACTGATGAAAATCGCTGGAGCATTGCATCTGACATGTCAGGGGCTACAACCAGTACAGCCATAACTTTCACTAAACCCAGGAAAGTCGAGGATATCATTCGTGTGGTTGTTATCCCTCAGCGTCGGTCATCGCTGCAGACTACCGCACCGCCTAGACCGGTCTTACGCTCATTGCCTCCGAATCACCGCAGACCTTCTACTGCGCCAGATTCGGCCCCAGAGTCATCCCAAAGCCCACGCAGACATAGGCGCACCATGTCCGAGTCCCTACCCTCCACGTCTAGTGTGCCTAATGCTTTTAAACCAAAAATTCCCACGCGACGGTCTTCTCTGTCTGCTCCCACGAGCAGAAACACCTCCCGAGCAGGCTCAATATCAGGTAATAGCTCTCGCGTGCCTGTTACAGTCGTTGGTTCTGAGAATAAAGCTGTTCTCGACTCTAAGACTCTGCCACAACCCCCTTCGGAGTTTGTTAACCCACAGCCTCAAAACCTAGGGTCCGAAGGTACGGGAGTCTTGTCGGATCTCATCCCAAAGCCGCTTCGTCTGTCTACGACTTCTATGCCCACACCACAAATAGTTCTTCCCCCAGATTCACCTGTTCGTGATCACGAGGATTCCACCCGCCAGCCAACTCCACCAGCTGGATCTTCAACTCAATTTCAGCGTTCTATTGAGTCGTTATCGTGTTCTCCTGGGCCTGTAGAAATAAGCCAGGCAACAGCAGTTCCTTTTTTTGCCCATAATAACAAATCCCTACTGGTTGTTGAACATCCACTTTGTGAAGCTCGACCCAGGCCACCCATGATTTCTCTAGATCATGTTGAATCCCCCCTTAGATACCCTCGTGCTGCGCCCAAACCCCCGGGTTCAGATCCGCAAGATGTCCCGTTGATCCCATTAAAGCGTGCAAACACAGTGCCGTCAAGGCCCCGGCCCCCACTTCCAATGCAAACGGATAGTAGTAGTGGTACTGGCGGTGGGATTGTCCGTCGTCTCAGCTTGGCTCGTCGGAGATTTAGTTCCTCTAATCGTGCTTCAACTGCAGATTCGATACCTGCTACTGATGCTGCGAAAGATATTAGAAGTACGACACATCGTGTACGCAACAGGATGGCAGGCAAGAAGCTGGATAGCAAAAAGCATCCGTTTTGGCGTCCGTATGGATTCTGGCAAGACTACGACGACGAAGGCACCACCAGTAGACGCGGCAGTCTTAAATCCAATATATTCATCCCCAAAACAACCACCACGATAACCGCCGGAAACGACTTGGATTCCAATGGATACGAGAGCGGGCAATACGTTAGCAACACACTTGGTATTCCTTACAACCGCACGCCGTTCCAAGGCCCTATCTCCATGATCCGGCGTGTCTCGCAGCGTTCCCGGTCTCGGTCTAAGCCTAGTCGTGTTATTAAATCTCCATCCAACAAAACTAGCCTGTTCTTAGTCTCCGAATATCGTCAAGGGAAACGTGTACGCTCCTTCCGTCCTTTGCATGAAGTGCAGGACTGGATCGCCCGTACTCGCCAACGCCGTGAACAAGAGAAACTCGAGGCTCGTCGGGAGAAGCTTCGCCGAGCTATCGGAGGGAACGTTATTGTCGACTACACCAGTGTCGCCTCCACAATGGACCCAGAGAGTGTCTTTGCTCCGTCTCGAAGGGAGAGAATTGAATAAACCCTTGCATCACCCACGAAACTAGTTATGCCAGCTGAACGAATTATGATACCACGAATGAATTGTAAAAAGTAAGACGAGATTGCCGGTGCCCACACCATTTTATTACCAACATATGCTTTACGATGATACATTTCATGCTTTGATAATGACAGCGCGGATTTTCGATCTCCTTCACTTGCATTATGATGATGATTGATGACGACGACGATGATGATTTTATTTTGATCCTGATTTTCCCCTCCCACCTTTTTTAATGTCTATATGCATCGCTTTGCTTTCAGTGTTACAAGGAAGCCTTTCCATTTTCCCCTGAGTTCGAGGTTTACGCTTCTTCTGCTTCTTTCTTTCCCATACACGTAATATTTAAATACTGGAATTGAAGTTTTAATAGAGCTCTTTATCACTCGTTATTCTGTCCTATAGTGTGCGTTGCAGTACTGAGCTTGGATCCCTGTAGCTTCAGCATACGGTCTCGCAGATCCGGGTCGAGAAACGGTTGAGGGGCCTGAGAGGCATCGAACTCCGTAGTCAACGTTTCTTCGTCGGTTTTTAATGGCGATCTGGTCGAGGTAGAGGTAGAGAGCATCTGGATATCCGCTGGCCGTCGTGATGGATGAAGACAGCGGGCTGTCGAGCGTTTCTTTAGTGCGACGGGCTTTCCCTTGGACACCACCATCTCTCCGTCTGCACAGGAGTCCTCTTCCGTTTCTCGGTTCTTCTCCTTCGCCGTGATGTTGGCCGTTTCTCCCTCGTCCCAGGCTTGACCTTCACCTCTCCCGTCGGACATCTCGGTAACTAGCCAGTCAACCAAACTACTAACTAGCTTGTTAACTCCTCCGTGCTTAGTGCTGCGAAAAATGCCCGTAGGTCGAGTCATGTGACTGGCAGCAATGGATGGAATCAATCGACAAAGACGAGTTCGACTCATCCAGCGAGACAAACGCTTCACCACCGAGCAGAAGCACTCTGACAGCCTCTTAAACTGCGCCTATTTACAAGCAACCGAGCCTGTGTCGCCTGCTGCCCTGCCATTGCCCGACCGCTACGCCGCTGTCCCACACACTCTCGCCCCGTCTTCAACGCCTTGTACTCACCCGCATTCCCACGGCGAAATCGAGAAACAAAACCTAAAGAAAAAGAAGCAAAAAGCCTGCGCGGCCGCGGATTAAACCGGCAGGCCTGGAGGGTTCTTTTTGACTAGGGTGAAGGGATATGGTGATAGCGGTTTCGGAGGCAGCTCCCCAGCAGCGCATCCACAGCTAGTTTGACACAGCAAGATACCTGGAGCAGTGAGTGGGGGTGATGTCGCCAGGTGGTGGACTGCGCTCCCGTGCTGCAGAGAGAACAAAGAGTAACAGCGGAGACGAGGGAGACAGCGACGACGGTAGGGCTAGGAGAACGTCGCTGAAAGGCCTAAGCGGTGGGAGACAGAAGAGGTCTGCGCCTGGTGGTGCGCAGAGCAGCTCGCCGCAGAGTGCGACTGGAGATGGCGACGAAGACGAGAAGCGGAGGCACCCGGTGAAGAGAGCTTGTAATGAGTGTCGTCAGCAGAAGGTGAGCACTCTGTGTATGTATAAGTTATAATTCAGCACTGACGAAACTGTCACGTAGCTTCGCTGTGATGTTGTTCAGGACCCTTTTACAACCTGCACTCGCTGCCACCGGCTAAAGCTGCCATGTAAGATCGAAGCGAACTTCAGACGGATTGGCAAACGCAGCCGTAATGCGGAAATGGAGCGGGAAATCATAGAATTGCGAAGACAGGTTGTCAATGCCAATGCCAATGTGCAGTTCCTGGCCCAGCAGCAGCAGCAGCAGCAGCAACAACAGCAGCAGCAACACCATCTGAACATGCCCGCAGCTGGTCATCTTCCGGTACCATCTTCCATGCCTTACAGCCCATCAACGAGCTCGATGCGCCCTCAACAAGCGGACCAGGCCTCGGCTGACTACTTGAAACCACACGAAGCTGTTGCATCATTGTTAGATCTCAAGTCCGGTGGTGACTATCTGCGAAGCCCACCTGGCAATATCATAGACGTGAAACGACTGGAAGATGTGACAATCCCTTTAGATCGGACCGCAGAGCTTTTCACGAGATTTTTTACATACTATCACCCTTTTCTTCCATTGCTTGAGGCTCAAAAGACCCCGGAGGAATATTACGATACGTCTCCTCTCCTTTTTTGGACCATCCTCGCAGTTGCTTCCCGCAGGTACCAGACAGATTCATCTCTTCTGAATGCTTTGTCCGGTCCCGTTTTGCGGTTGGTGTGGAGCACACTTGCAGACGTCCCACAAAGCTATCATGTTGTCAAGGCTTTAGCATTGCTTTGTACCTGGCCGTTTCCTACTAGTAGTACGTCCACGGACCCTACTTTCATGCTCTGTGGCATGATGCAGCAAATAGCACTCCAAATAGGCCTACATAGGCCGTCCCATGCACAGGACTTCTCCAAATATAGAGTGGAGTTGAGAGAGGGTGAGCTAAATGATAGGGTGAGGACGTGGGCATTTTGTAATATTGTTGCTCAGCGGTACGTTACTAGCCAATATCTCCCCATATCTTGGCCCTATGCTAACGATTGCTTCTAGAGTTGCAACTGGCTATGGACAGCCATCGTCGACACTGTTTGACTGTACCCTTTCTTCGAAGGAGGCGGATCTACGACTCCCTCCTGAGGTTAGAGTGCGGCTACAGATTGAAAAGTTCTGTGATAAAATATCACAAACATTGTACACAAACCATCGTGACCCAGTGGGTGTATTAAGCGACAAGGAGCGAAACATCATGGCATCAGTGCTGTTCAAAGATTTTGAAGATCTGGAGAGTCAGGTCCGAACAGAGACAAATTGTATGCTCCCATCCCTTCACATATGCGCTACAGAGCTAACAGGCAGTAGCTATAACGAATGTCTATTTACGAGCCGCTGGCCTACATCTACATCTCTCCATTTTCTTTGAGAACCCGAGCACCAAGGACTACCGCCAAGGCCTATCAGCTCTATACCTTGCAACAACTGCCTTTCTTGAGGCGGCTTTTGGACTTGAAACCTCCACAGGGCCGGTCCTATCCTATTGCTCTAACTACATTTACCAGATGACCCTTGCCGCAGGATTCAGCCTTTTCAAGCTGTGCAACAGCTTTTTCGCTGTCCATATTGATATGAGCTACACGAAGTCTCTTTTTAGTCGCACTATATCAGCCCTTCGCCACATATCTGTGATGAACAACGATCTTCCGCAACGATTAGCTGAAGTTCTAGCTCAAATGTGGCGAATGAACGGTGTTGGCAGCCGAAATAATCAGGACCAAAGGCATCAGGGAGAAACTAACTCATCGGATACGGGAGACTCACTTATGCTAAAGGTTCGCTGTAGAATGAGCATGTCACTTGTTTTCGACTCCGTTTGGCGATGGCGAGAGGATTTCCAAGCCAGAGGAAGGAATTTTGAAGGTAAGACGCCCGCTATCCCAATATCCTTTTCCATTTTCGATTGTGTACACAGAATTAACTGTCTACAACAGCGTATCTCAAAAACCCAACAAATCCAGACTCCGGAGCTGACTCCTCAGCCTCGTGTTCCTCCACCGCTGCCATCCGAACATCGACATCCACTCCTGCACCACCTGTGCCAGAAGGCGTGAGTGCAGTCTCGGCAGCTGATCCCACCCTTACCTCCCCAGCCTTGACGGCTGGTCCTGTAACTACGGGCCCTAGTTCTCCTCCGGGTCCAACACTGGGAGGCTTCAACTCGTCCTCCCTTTCCAGTGCTTTCCTAGAAACAAATTATGAAGTGTTCGACCCTTTAAATTGGATGCTTGATGGCCTTGTAGAATTTCCTTACTTATATCCTGGTGTTCAGGGCCTGGAGGTGTAGGTAGGTAGGGAAAACATCCATTTACCCAGGGGCTGCTACTGTTTTCTTAATTCCGTTTATTTTTCATAGGGAAGTTTATTTCATCTGTACATGATACCAACGTACCCGGGACACATTTTCGGCCGGATTTTGAGCCCTTGGCTTCTATTGGGAGTTTTCACGATAATGGGAAATATGAAGCTCTTTGCTTACGACGGAGAGAAGTACATACTAGCTTCTGAATTGGCGTAAATGCATTAATACTATTACACGTATTATTATAAATTGACGATTTTCACGTTCATTGATTCTACAACTACGGAATTCATCACATTTGAACATATATTTGAACATACCATGGTAACTATTGTCAGCAGACTGAGAAGTTGTCAAGACCCTTTCACGGCTACAGCCTCCTCCACCTACATTACCAGTAGTAGTGTCCCTAGCTAGTGTGGAAAGCTGATAGCAGCAGTCAGAAAGGCTAGGGGCGCAACTCAGAGCACAGTAATAGTGTGAATGACCAGGCTTGGCCGTTAAATAGCTCGTTCAGATCCTCCAAAGCAGGCAGTAATTTGTATGGGTGACTTTGGATCGTCGTCCGGCGGACCAACCAGTCAACTAACTGGTTAGCTATATAGTTGTTTAATAGTATTATTGTCAACTAGCTCGTCAACACGCGAAGATGACACCTGAGGTGGGCGATACGAAGTCGCCGTTGCTGTAGATTAGTTAGCAAGAGATCCAGGTAGTTGTTTATCAACTAGCTAACTGATACGCCAACCGATGATGACCGCAATCGAAGGAGGTGTCCCTTGGTGGGGAAGTAGTATAAAGGAGCTTGCTGAGAGATATGGTCAGATAGAAAAGAGCCAGGATCCATTCGGGGTAAATTTGACAACCCGGGAAAGCAAGCATAGTTAGTTAACTAATATTTATTGACGCGTAAGATGTGAGCCAAATGGGTGTCCAGCAATGGTAATATCAAAATCGAACAACCGTACAAATTTCAATTACATCAAGGGAATATTACATTACTGCACACTTTGAATCTTTGTTCCTCTTTCGTTCGCCCTTCAGCTTGGTCCATTGTTCTTTCCAGTCGTCTGACCGTGCCGTAGAATTTAATCGAATATCAGACTGGGACGTTAGAATATTGCGACCAGTGCGTTTGTCAAAAAGACCTCCCCCTGTATTTAAACGACGCCGAGGCACATCCTGAGAGCGAGACCGCGATCTTTGGACTCCAGGATGTGAATTGTCAGAGGATCTGTAGTTAGTAGAGAGCCAGCGACCACCGCGTGACTGGGGGTTCCCCTGAGGTTCGTCGGGGAGTGAGCTTGTTCCGGATATCTGGCGTTCAACAGGCAATGTAGGAACATTTGGTGAGGAGTCTGGAGGGTGAGAAGTGTGTGTCATGGACACTGGGTTTGGTGAAGGTATATAGGGATGCCGTTGCAGGGTATCCAGTTGCGCGGCCTGGTGCCCTGATATGCTTGGGTGTGAGTGATCTGGAGTAATTGTATTCATATTTTGCACGCAAGCCTGGTTCCCCGTCGCTTGTGGTGGTAGATTGGATGGTGCAGCATGGCCAGGCAAGGAAGTGAAATTGGCCGGTGTCAAGGCTGTGGGATGTTGCATGGAAGGAATATGGGGTAGAGGAAAAGCAGGGCCAATATTAGTAGGGGTATTGTTGGAAGGCGGCGGAGAACTCATGCTGGTTGTGCTAATGCCAACCTGACTATTCGACAAATGCCTATTACCACTCGCGACTAGGTTCGGAGGCGAGATATCTGAAATTAAAGATGTGTTGGGGTAGTTTATTGGGCTGTTAGTGGCACTATTAGAAGGAAGAGGGCGTCTTGGTATCGTGATGCTAGGCCGGCTTATAGTTGTTTGCGAACGATGTAACGATGAGCTTCCCGAGGAGTCAATAGTTGATGTCCGCGACCTGCGTAGCCCGTGGCCGACATCTCTAGGCGGGCTACCAGGTGGAGGCTCCGTAGCACTTGGTAGAATACCCATCCGAAAGTGGTCCGGTAGAGGATCGCTTGCATCTTCCGTGTATGGAGGGGGCGGCGGAACCCAGTTATCCGCATCACTCTCATGGGGCACGACAAACTGTCTGCGGCGAGGCCCAGAATTGAGGGCTGGACGGGCCGTTTCAAATCTACTTGCAGCGAGGCTACGAGACGCCGCCGTCGCTGCCCGTCGTAGTGTTTCTGTAGAGCGAGGAGAGGTATTGCTATACGGGCTATCTAGAAAGGGTAGAGCACTCCTGGCCCCGCCCCCGGGAGTTGGTGGGAGGGGGGGTGATGACGGTTCTTCATCGGCATGAGATACGACAGGAGGTATGCTATTACGCCAGTTCGACCTTGATGGCGTATGTCTGGCAGCCATAGTTCTCTGACGACTGATTTGGGCTCTCCTTTTCTCGAGCTCGACTTCAGCATCGAGCGTTGCTCCTTGTTCAGGCAGCTCAGTTGGGACTGCCTCGCCAGCTTCAATAATGAGTTCTTCATGGGCGCCGTTTTTCGGGGAGAGCTCAAAATCAAACAAAATGACCCTGCCCCCATCAATAGGCATAGTATCCCCGGTAATCATGCTGAAAGAAGAGTCGACGCCCCCCGGTGCTACTGCAACAAGCCTACATAGCTTCCTGGAACTAGAAGTCTCCCCTTTCGTGTTCCGCATCCATCTCATATCCGTAATATCGTTGGTTGCTTCAATTGGATGCCCGGATATAAAGCTCTTTGAGCTTTCGATATGTTTATTGAGACGTTGAAAGTTGGTAGCCTCGTATGATAAAGAACCATTTTCATCGATGCGAGGGATGGTAGGTTGGGGACGTGCTTGAGAATCCTTTCCAGAATCTTCAGGCTTTGTCCTTGATGCCGGGACTCCAAATATCCATATCCCAGACTTCTCAAAGCTTGCTGCTATATATTTACCGTTTTCACTAGCAACAGGTAGTAAATTTGGTCGAGGCTCGTCTCTCTCTATATCAGCTCCAGGCCCGACTAGATAAAGTGTTCCGCCCGTGATATTATCGACTTGGGATATACGGAAGGCCTTCACACGATTATCGTACCCTACAAAGAAGATAGAGTGGTCACCACTTTCGGCAGGGGGTATCAAACTAGAATAGCAGTAGCCCTCACCAACCTCTGGGAAAAGAATCTGCGTTGTCCACATCCGACTGTGGAGCTCTGGTAGGCTAAGATCAAACCCAGGGTCAGGAAGAAGGGGAGGGGATATCATGATAAAGTTGTTGGCGTGAGGGTCGTCTGAAGAACCAAAGAGCATGGAACCATCAGAGGAAAACGTTAACGTTGATATTCCCTCACACCTCACTGCTCGATGGGCAGTGGATAATATATTTTCTCCCAAAGCATAAATTTCAATCCCACCGTCAAATGCAACTGCCAGGACAGAGGCATAGGGTGAAAACTCTAGGGACAACGGGACCTCGTGAAGCTCAATTGTCTGAAGAAGTCTAGCATGCTGGACTTGCAGCTCATACAACCGTACCCGGTGACCAGAAGATGCAACAGCTAATAGGGAACCGTCATCGAGAATTGCAGCCGTGGTAGGACGGCGTAGTATCTTCAGTTCATGGAGTATCGAGATATGCTCTTTTGTAAGATCTATCACGAAAATCCTAGATGAACTTAACGCCAGGAGTAACCGGCCATGAGCAGAGAAGATGAACCGCAACGCTTCACCTTGCGGGGAGGCGGAGGAAGAGCTTACTGATGCTGATATAAGTTTCACAACGGTCTGCTTTGGCCGAAGAAACGCAGCAAAAACATGGCTTCTGGCAACCTGGATGAATTTCGCTTTCAGTCTCTCAAGACTGGCTGATTCCAGAGTCTCCGCGGCTGAATCTGACGGCGAATAGTAGTCTGCTAAATGGTGACGATACAGACTTGGACAATCAGATATCTGTCGCCATGCACGGTTGATCAAGGTTAGTGAAGCAAAGCAGTTTGCATCAACCAAGCGTAATATTCTGGCCACGAATGTTAACAAAATCTGCAACAAAAAGAATAAACCCGGTTGAAAAGCCAACCACCGGGTATTGGTTTTTTGGCATACCTCTCGATAACGACCCGAGGAAGTCGGTGAAATGCAGCAGCAGGTTGTTCACCTGCAACATCCCCCTGGCCTTCCAAGCCGTCACGCCTGATACCGCACTCATCCAAAGTCATGTAATCGCTACCCTGAATTTCATGGATATCTCCAGGCAGGACAGAGAGTTGGTTCCCTTCCATGGTCCTAGCAGTCATTTACCGTCACGATCCATGGTTGTATCCAAATAAGCGCACGAGCTTCCCGTTGACGTCGCCTCTTATACCATACAGCGTGAAGGATCTATGTACCACTACCCACGACTCGCGGAAACAAAAGGAAAAAGAGAATGAGTGTAGAATGCGTGGCGATGCTTTCTCCAACTTCTCGATTTATATCTAGTTTCAGACGATCGTTTGCATGGGAGCAGCCACCCAAGATATATATCATGCACGTCGTCAAGGCCACCAGGGATGAAACGGGGTCGAAGCTTTCGAATGTTGCCCTGGCGCTCCACGGAACTCCCACGAGCGAGCTAAAAAAAGGACGGCCAAATTCCAGCCACCTCAAGCTTAATAAAATAAAAATAGCAAAAGTCTGGGTGGTGGTCAGCTATTCTTTTTCTTTTTCTTTTTTTTTTTTTTTTTCGTAGTTTGCTGGCCCCTGAAGGCAAAAGAGAAAACAACGAAAAAAAAAAAAAAGGGTCCCGTCGTTGAGGGGTCACATGACCCAGGCAACTCCGCTGGTTCGAGCTGCGAAAGAAAGAAAAAGAAAAGCGGAGCGAGTTTGCTGCATGGCTTGCAACCCGAACTCCCACCTCCCACCAGGCCGCACAGTGCCTCGACGCATCGGCGCGTCAGTGGTCTTCCCGCGGACCGGCTGCACTGTGACATCCCATCACTAATGCTCGGTATCCCTGGGCCCTCCCAATGGCCTCTCCCGCCCCATTCTCGGTTTGTCTTCGACGTCGAAGGGATGATGAGTCAGCCTCAACGACAGCAACACTGGCCAATCAGAGGCAATGCCGCTAGTCCGGAAGAGAACTAACCTTATTGGAGTATGGACCAATGAAAAGCTGTCGATTTGGGCGGGGCATCTTAATAAGCGATAAGGCGCCACGTTGTTCCGGGCCGAGACCCATTGGCCAATTAGGGCGGGGGAAGCTGGCAAGCAGAAGCCCTTGCATATCGAAAAAGAGAAAAGCGGCAGGGAAGAAAAAAAAGGGAGCACAGCACATTGATACGACCGAGATGCAGGACGTCGCGGGCTCGAAGGCACTTCTAGAAGACGCTGTCTCTGCGTGATGGGTGCGAGCGCTGGCTGGCTGGCTGTTTCGCGATCAACTGGGAGCTCTGGATCTTGGGACTTGACGCCACCTTTTTTTCATTCCTGAAAAGAAAAAAAAAACCCCGTTTACCCGATGGTAGTGTCACGACCTCTACGGAGTACCAATGCAGATTTAAAGACCCTCAACCAGCTATATAACATACAGGATAGCGAAGAGTCTTCGCCTAATCCAAGGAGAACGCTCGTTGCTTCATCGCATAGCATTGCATTTCTTCATTCGTTTCCAGGATGGCAGCACCGGCTCGTCCTGCCACAGTCGCGCCTAGGGACACTCAGCAGTATGCCCTCAGCACTGGATCGCGTCCTTACCGGTCACACAAAGTCCGGGCATGCGACTTATGCCGAAAACGCAAGTCTCGTTGTACGGTTGATCTGCCCGGCCAGTCGTGCCTGTTGTGCAGAGTTCAGGGGGCAGATTGCCATTATGGTGAGGATAAGTCCAACCTAATAGACCAGTCCGCACCAACCACCAGCGCAGAAACCAAGCCCTGGAGCATGCCTCCTGATACCAAAGGGCTAAAGAGAACGCATGATGAGATGAGCTCGGCATCGCCTGCTAGAAATCTGATGGAGATTCCGCAGGTGGCATCTAAAGAAAACCTTGTCAAGCCCACTCCTAAAGCAGAGAAAGAACAAGGCTATAGGCACGGGCCCGGAGAGTCCGTACATATTGTCGGCCCGGTTGCCGCAGCAGATGCACAGGTTATTGAACGGTACAGCGAACGGTCAAATAACCACAGCCCAGACCGAAAGACGCCTTATAACGTCTATTCCAACGACCCGAGAAAACCTATTCTATACACTACTGTATCGAGGCGACGGCAGGGCCTCAGGACGACCGGAACTCCCGGCGAAAATCAGCGGGAGATTATCGAGCAGGTATTAGGTCCGTTCAAACACGATCTAGTCAAGATGTATGTTCCATGAGTCTACCCATCTTCTTGCGAAATGTATCGGTCACTCACTAGTGCTTCTTAGATTCCTTGACAAGATCAATGCTTCTTTCCCAATATTTGACGAAGAAGCGTTTTTGAGCGGGTATGAGGCTGAAGACGACAGTGTCCCACCTGCATTGTTGTGTCAGGTATACGCTACATCATTAATATATTGGAATCAATCGCCGGTTCTCGCACCACATCCAAAACCTGATGTCAGGTATGCAGTTAACATGGCCGTGGCTGCGCTCCATGAAGAGTTTTCGGCTCCCGGGTTGTCGACTTTGACTGCGGCTTTGATCGACCTAACGGGCAGGCCTATCTTTTCTACTACGGGAAATGCCATTAACAGTGGCCGCACCGTGGCCCTTGCACACTGTTTAGGCCTTAATCGAGATCCAAGTAACTGGAAGCTCTCTCGTGCAGAGAAGAACCAGCGTATTCGACTCTGGTGGGGGGTTGTCATCCATGACAAGTGGTAAGCCCAGACTCGTCTCATCATTATCGCTGTAGCCATGTATCATTAACCCCGGGTAACAGGGCAAGTTACGGCCATGGGGTACCGCCTCATATCTCGCGGAACCAGTATGACGTTCCTCTTCCCACAATCAGCGTCCTGGTACCGCAAGCGAATCCCACACAGCAAAGAGTCAGAACTGCACATTGCTATATTGCCTTGTGTCAGCTAACTGAGATTCTTGGCGATCTTCTTCCTTTGGTATACGGGCTCCAACCGAGACCTTCGAAAGAGACATCGAAAATTCTCAGGAGAATGAGATCAGATCTGGATCGGTGGGAAGACTCTTTGCCGGACTGGCTAAAAGTGCCACAAGATCAAGACACACCGTCAACCTCGGGAGCCAGCAGCATGCAGCTCGCATTTTTGGCTCTCAAAATGCTTGTTTGTAGAGTTGAACTCCAAGTAAGCCTCCATACTTCCTTTGCCAGCGCAACGGCAAGCAAATCTTCATGACGCTAATCAACTGGAGGAGGAATGGCTGCAGGAAGTTAACCCCTCAGACAACCCCAACACAGAGGCACGCCGATACTTCCAAACGGAATGTAGAAAGGCAGCGGAGGAAATAGTTCAGTTCATGCTCTCACTTAGGAAACCGCAGTATCAGGAGTTTTGGATGTCCTGTAAGTTTAAGTGAATTTCACCTCCATCCAACAGGAGTCCAACGCGGTACTGACCTTAATTGCAGATAGTTCATACCATCTGACGTCGACAGCAACCCTTCTTGTCCGCTCTGCGCTAGAGACATCCGATCCGGAGATTGCTCGATCCTGCCTTAACAATGTCAGTATCCTCCGTGGCGTTCTTGAAAAGGCCCGATCTGAAAATGACTGGGATGTTGGCGACATGTGTTTGGATCACTGCGAGAAGATTTTGAGCAAGCACACCACCGAGGAGGTCGTGCAAGCTTCGGAGCTTAATCGAAACGCAACCATAAATCACCACGGTTCAGATGCTCCTGAAACCGTCGTAATGACACCGTATGATCGAGCAAACCACAATGATATTGTTGACGATATGATGTCCATATCTGGTACGTTTGGGACGATGGATGGCTTTCCTTTTGATATGACCGGAATCTGGGATGTATCGGGCCTACAAGACCAGGATACCAACTTCATAAACATGACGCCGTTGCCGTAGGAAAAGTTGAAAGGAAGATTTTAAAAATTTCTGCATGTTTCCTTTGCTGGCAGTGTATATATTCTTTGTTTTCTTCCTTTCTTTCTTTCTTTTTTTTTTTTGTTTGTTTTAGTTATTGGGTTGTGGGCGGCCTTTTATGATTCGAATACCCCCTGTATTTATTATATATGCGGCAGCCGTGTATCATACATAACTATCGTTGCGCCACATCTTCTGCTGAACCGAACATGACCTTTTATCATTTTCTTGCCCGATAAAGAGACCCAGACGGATGGCAAAGAGGAAAATGGGAGCCGAAATGGCCTTGCTGTTTGTCTAATTCCCCGCGGGCACCGTTATACGTGGGATAACCCAAAATCTATTTGACCACCGCAACCTTAACGATCTTTATAACTAGTTAGTTAGTTATTGACCAAACAGGCACCGAGTTGGCTTGCTAATGGCAAGCATGTCGACTTTTCCTCTCCGGCACGGCCAGCTGTTTTCCGCAGCGTCCATCACTCTGGCTTTCCCGACACACTTTTCCGTCTCACGGCAGTTTATATTGGTCATTGAAACCCTTCCCGGACCCCGTATTGGAGTATGGAACGACTCTTGTGGGGGGATAAACGGTTGATGCGGCTAAGCCTGCCCCCCTGGCAGCTCTTCCTGGGCTGGAGTAGGAGAATGCCATGGTTGAGACATGCATTATCCAACCAGGTACAGGCGGTTCTCGATCGCTGCTTTCAATTAGCGACAGTCGCGCAACCCCGCAAACATAAGCGCTCCGGATATTCGAGTTGCGTTGTATATTATAGGCGGAGGGAAGCCCGTACGTTTGTGTCTCCATTCTAGGTCTATCCCAGGTTGAGTGCTACGTTAATTTGGCTCTATCCAACCAAATACCATATGGGGAGAATGTGATCCAAGGCAACATTGATATCTACAAAATATGTAGCCGGGACGCAGGCAAGTGAGGCAGTCAAGTGGAATGGAATACAGCATGGATACAAAATACCCCATCCAAACGCATGACTGTCGGTGTGGCCACAAACTGATCTATATATCCAGCTGGGTATGGTGGCTGCTGGCGTTTGCTGGCGTTTTTGCTGCTCTGAATCGTTTGATTCCGCAGCTCCCCCGTGTCAACGCGCTGACGAAAGCCACTGCTACCAAATTAGAGATTGTAGGGTATGAGTTTTCTCTTCCAGTACAAACAAATATGATTGTACTAGATTTGAAGGCTGCTGGTATACCAAATGCTGCTAAAGTTAACTACTGCAAAGAGGTTGGCATCACTGTTTTCCCGGAGGGAAGACTGGTGTTTCATTATCAGACGTCGACGGATGCGGCAGAGAGGTTGGTAAAAGCCCTATCTCTATTAATTCAAGATGCAAAAGCCGGAGCTTTATAAATTGAGGCCCCCGGGAGTGATGTGAAAGGAGGTTGTTAGTGTTTAACATTAGTACTCTGTAGTATGAGAATGTTTCCAACTTCAATAATTCCAGCTAACCCGGTACCTTATCCAGTTCTCGTTTTGGAGATTTGAATGAGATGCATTGCGATAAAGTACACTTTGAACTTGTTTACAGTATCAGGAGTATGTAACTGAAGCTGGCGCATATCCATTAGCATCGATTGGAATAAATGATTCCCCAGCCCCTGAAAATTGGACAAGAGGAAACGCCAAATGTTGGAATAGTATTATGCTGCACATGCCAATATCCACCGGTATGCAAGAGAGTCTAAAGGAAGGGATTAATATCAAATGTAATGGTACAGCAATGTAGGCAGGGGAGAGAAGAGTCGTAAGACAACACAGTTGGGGCCTCATGTAAACATTAGAAAAAAAAAAAAAAAAAGAGAGATTTGATATAAAGACAGGTTAGAAATATAAAAAAGGAGTAAGCAATTCGGAAGGATGTAGTAGGCGAACTCTCCATAGAACCGTCGATTAGTAGCCAAGCTGTACAGTAGGGAATGAAACCCAAATCGGCCTACCATTCATCAACATTCCTCTTTTATGCATGTTTTCCATTTCGAGATTGTGTCAGGCCTGGCTCAGGAATTTGCGGTGGTTTATTTACCGCCACTTCCAAAGAAGCCTGTCAAGCTGTTCTTCATTCCTTTCATCTGTTCTTCTCTAGCCTTCTCCTCTTCGGCAGCCATTTCGGCCAGCCATTTCTCGCCGTTCTCTCGGATTTCCTTTTCGATCATCTCATATTGCTTCTGGCCTCTCTCACGGATTTGATCCCAGAGCATCTTTCCTTCCTCGATACCACCTGATTGGCCATCTTCAAGACCAGCTATCGATGATCCAGCGGGCTTTATGCCAAAGAGGGAGCTAATGCTACCCACACTGTGTTTCGGTCTCTTGGCTCTCTCTTCAGCCAGTTGCTTCTCGAACTTGTCACGCATGGCCTTCTCTCGCTTGGCAAATTCGGCAGGGATGAAAGTCCCTTCGAAGGACTTGAGAACAGGTCTGACATCATCGATGCCCATTCCAGCAACGTATTCCAAGAAAGGGATCAGAGCAACAAGTGACTTGTCCTTTGAATCTCCTTTCCACTTTGGTAGTATTATCGCGTTTTCGGGTTGGCGTTTGGCGTGAGGGGCATGAGTATCGATCAATATAACTTTCGAAAGATCGCGGTTTAGGTAAGAGAGGTCCTAAATTTAACATGTAAATAAAAACTCTGAGTGAAATATAAAGCACAACTGAAGAATTACCTTGACATATTCGCCATCCTCATACTTGGTGGCCTCCCTGAAGAGGGGCCACCTAATAATTCTGTATGGGTCAAGCTTCCGCAGAACCTGGTCTGCCATCATGCTGGGTACAGTTGTGAACAGAACCAATTCATAATACTGGTTGAGATAGCGGAGGAAGTAATCAACACCAGGTCTCTTCGCTACTCGCCATCCATGCTCACGGGTCCATTCGCTGTGAACAAGGAGATCCTCGAGACTAATGACGAGAGTGTATGGCTGTCTAAACTGAGGATCTTCTTCGGGCAGGAGCTTTTCAAAGGCCGGGTCCTTGTAGTAGCTTGTGATATCGGACAAGCGGGCTTTGATGCGGTTAAAGAGGAGGCCGAACCCCCATCCAGAGGGTGCATCTGGGTGTGCACTTTCTTCTTCCTTCGTATCCCAATTGCGACCAAGATACGCAGTACCGGCAATAGAGAGGCCCAGGAAGGCAGCAAAGGTCAAGTTGGTCATTTTATTTCTGCGTCTTTCAAGAGACGAGACGTATTCGTCTTTCGGAGTATCACCACGACCCCCGTCATCCTCGGATTCCTTCTCCGGATCCTCGGTCAGATTGAGTCCTCTACTGCGGCGCTTCGATTGTGACTCCACTTCTGCACCTAGAGTAGACGGAATACCTTGGGTCAGATCTGGAAGAGGTTGTTCTTGCTGATTGACATTTTCTGGCTCTGACTTCTCATTCTCGTTCTCGGCGGACTGTTGTTTTGGCCTAGCCCCAGCCTCCGCAGATTGAGGAGCTGTATTCTTTTGTGATTCAGAGGATGTCTCGAATTCGACTTGTTCTTCCGAGAATTTGTCTGTAGCAGGTGTCTTTGGCTGAGGAACAACTCTGGGCTTCTGGTCGTCCGACAGGGTCCCCGACGAGGGAGCAGAGGATGGGATCGTGTAGCCACTGGGTTTCGATGGCTTTTTAGAGTCACGGGCGTAGTATCTGGCATATGAGGATGTGAGGGACAGCCTGGTGCCAGCTATTATGGCCCTCTGTCTTGCGAGTGGAAGTATAGCGCGTGAAAGCATCTTGGGCTGTATGTGCCGTGACCTGACGTCGTTTGTTCAACAAATATCAGACAACTAGCTCCCTCATTGACTCATACTATGAGCTTGCTGAATGAATATGCAAAAAGGACAATCCAATTTCTCACAGCTTCTGCTTCTCCCTCTGCTGCCCTGAGGCTCTGACGTAGAGAAAAATTGATGTCTATAAAATCGGAAAAGCTTCAACTTTCCCAGAAGGGACTAGACCCGCAAAATCAAATCACGTGATATAATGTATTATATAATCGTCTATTCCTTCGAGCCTTTTCTCGCCCGAACATTTTCAGCTTCAGATTCTTCGTTCTTTTCCTCTCTCTCTCTCTCTCTCTCTCTTTCTTTTCTTTCTCTTCTTCTTCCCAGAAAGTTATTAATCGACCCCAGTGAGTGAAATTTGACACCTTGCTCGCCGTCAGTGCCCATTGTGTTGTAATAGCTGGGTAGATCAAGGATATATGACATATCTCATATAGCCATCGCGCCACCAAGAGAAACAGCTAGGGCTTCCTATGAGTTGCTTGGTCTCCGTCGGTGTCGACACATCAGTTACGCTCTTCTCCGTCGCTTCGTGTTGAACTCGCTCTCTGGCAGAAGCTTGATTTCACTGGAGAATGGTAGACGGGCTACCTGCGTGGTCGGGACCTCTGCAGCTTTGAGCATCGTATGCCTTTCTATCGTTTTTTCGGTTTCGGCCCTGCAACGACTACCATGATACCGCCATCCACTAAGGGTGTGAGTCGCCAGCTGAAGGAGCGAGAACAGGAAAACGAGTGTAGATTCTTCGATCTGCCCTGGGAGCTCCGGTGTAAGGTGTACTCGTATGTCTTTTCAGGACCGCCCCGGATCGTGAAACCCGTCAGGCGAACTCGTAAACCAACCGACCAAGAGCTGGCCTCATCACCGTTTGGCCGGCACAGGCGTACAAGTATCATGCTGGCCTCCCGCCGATTCCACGACGACGTATCCCAATACCTCTACTCCTCGTACACATTCCGCATCTTTCCCGTACAACATCAGCCGTCCATCGTGCCGAACGTCTGCGACCTCGCGCCCCGATATAAGAGTGCGGTGAGGGTTTTACGGCTCGTGCTGGGCTCGAGCTGGACTGAGCCACCGGAATCCTGGGTTGTAAATGAGAAACTCGGGCTTAAATCAATGGAAGGAGTCCATACGTTGGAGATACTCGTTCTGTGTGACCCGTCAAACCCAATGTTTGAGCCGTTCCGCATTTCCAAGGATTTTTATACCAAGTTTTCATGCCGGCTCCTGCATGGCATACTAAAAGACCTTCCGAGTTTGCGATATGTTGTCATTGATGGTTACTCGTCGATCGAGAGAAATGGCGGCCTGGTCAGTGGTCTGGTTCAAGAAATTCAGACCACGAAGAAGAAGATTCGATGGGCTGGTCCCTTCAAATCATCGAATTCATCTACTGCTCCCTGTTGATAATACAAGCACTTGTCTGGATATTTCATGATTCCCCGGTTTTCTTTGACATACATAGCGTTCCAACTTTCACTGTATCGATAGATTTTTTCCATATAAGTACATACATTAATAGACTAAGTATTGCTCTTACCATTGATTGTTAAGTTATGAATGGGCCATTAATATATAGAATGCTACTGTATATCATGTAGATGAAGTCGTATTTCAAAGGGAGGATATAATGATACATAGGCAACAGAAAATTATATTTCCTCATCAGTCTCCATCATGTCTTGCTGGTGTGCCTTTGATCGACTATCTCGAGCTAGAGATGCCTCCTTATCAATCATCTGTCGGGATACAGCCACAATGTTGTCCTCTATAAGCTGTTGACCAACATCCTCAATGTCTGTTGAAGAGAGAAATTCAAAGTTAGTCAAGGTATGAATATAAATGCTGCGCTGATCAAGGGGGTCCTACGTTTCTTGGGGTCCAGTTTTCCAACATATCGTGTCTTGAGCTGTTCCGGTGTCAGCTCCGATTCCTCCTTAACCCTCTTTTCGTATCCTTCAGCGAGTCCAACAAGCTTCTGCAGCCGCTCCACATTTTCTTTACGCTCCTCCCTAAAGTCGTTCATCTGAAGAGCTTCAGTCCATACGTGCTTGTGGAGGTTCATGAGCATATTCTCTTCCAGGCCTGTCTTTCGGTAGTTGATGGCAATACTGTAGTAATGACGGTTCAAGCCGTGAATCAAAGCTTGAATGGATGGTTTATTAAGGTGTCCAAGGTTAGATGTGGTCTGACGAGGTTCCTGACCCATGACAAGAGTCTGAGGGGATATTAATCGGAAAGCATCGATGACAACTTTCCCCTTGACGGATTGTATAGGATCAACGACAACGGCAACGGCACGAGGAGTGAGCTGTTCAAAAGACTGTTGAGTGTTGATATCAACTGAAGAAAGCCAACACCCAAATCCTGGATGGGAGTGGTACCATCCCACGACGGTTTCTGGTCTGTACATTCACTTATGAGTAAAAGAACAGATAATCCATGGAAGCAGGGATAAACTGTAATCTGTATCACTGTACCTTCCTGTCTGTCGAAGCATCTCCATCATCTTTGTCTGAAATACGGGATCAACAGCTTCGACACTGACCCCGGTACCACTCTGGGGCATAGCGAACACATCTACAACTCTGACTGTGTATTCATCCACAAATTCTCCCAGCATCAAGCCCATCACTTCCATAGGTACGCCCGCACGGCCATGCCGTAACATCTTAAGAAGAGCCAGAGAGGATATATGAACGGTCTCGGAGTTATCAATAAGGTTGGGGGTATCCTATTCAGGCCTTGGGTTAGATATGGGGTTTCCATGAAACGCAAAAGGCGCCATGGCCATAGAAACAAGGTAGACATAGAATGATATCTTACCCCCTGAGGAGCATTACTCATGCCCATGCCCTGGGCAGCTTGTAACATTCGGCTAAACCGTTCCATGACGACAGCCTGCTGTGCCTTATTGCGAGGAAGCTTTGAAGTGTAGCTGCGGTGAAAGAGGTAGAAAAAGGTGTCGCACACAAACGGCCGGTATCTTCCTAGCCACGAGTTACTGGCCTAGGAGCAAGGAGAAGCAGTGAAAGAAAGGGCAAAGGGAAGGCAGGAGTCGAGCTTGTGCTTGTTGTTTGTTGCTTTGCTTTGCTTTGCTTTGGCTTTCTAAGGTCCACGAACGTCTCTTTTTTGGCCGAAGTGGACGGAGCGCCAGCTGCCCGGTTCCGGCAAGTTAATCCGGGAGCCGGTTTCCTGCTTAGTCAGCCGTTCCTGTTCATGCATTTCAACTTCTCATCGCCCAAGGAGAAACATTTCATCATTTCGCATTCTACGTTTGCTCGCAGCAGCAGCAGCTAAGCTCTTAACAGGACTCCTTGATTTGCGATATTGTTACTCTCACTGTGTTCTCCACGGGCTATGGGGCTTGCCGTTTCTCTCTGACTGTTTGACCTCCCCTACCCCTTTCGCAGGCTTGGTTTACTGCGACAGAACAACTATATACCTGCAAACTGTTCTTGAAGCTCCTCCGTTACCCGAATTACCCAAGGCTTGCCCATCATGACGGGGTTTGCACCGCTAGATGCTCCCGTTACGAATGGGTCCACGGATAAGAAGCGCATTGCCTACTTCTATGACTCGGATGTGGGCAATTATGCCTACGTCGCTGGGCACCCCATGAAGCCTCATCGCATTCGGATGACCCACAGCTTGGTGATGAACTATGGACTTTATAAAAAGATGGAGATATATGTAAGTTTGTCTAGCCCGTTGTTTCATACTTTTCGAGCCTATTTTTGCTGTTTTTCAGTACCGAAATTCAAACAGGAAATTGATAACTGATGGGAAACAACTTGATTTATAGCGCGCAAAACCCGCCAGCAAATTTGAGATGACGCAGTTTCATACCGATGAATACATAGATTTCCTTGCCAAAGTTACACCCGATAATATGGACCAGTACGCGAAGGAACAGAGCCGTTATAATGTTGGTGATGACTGCCCTGTGTTTGACGGTCTTTTTGAGTTCTGTGGAATCAGCGCAGGAGGCTCCATGGAAGGTGCTGCGCGCCTCAACAGAAATAAATGCGACATTGCAGTCAACTGGGCGGGTGGTCTTCATCACGCAAAGAAAAGTGAAGCAAGCGGCTTTTGTTACGTTAACGGTAGGTCTACGCCTGTTTCTTCCTTTCTTCGAGAACGAAACTGACAATTTTTTCATCTAAGACATTGTTCTCGGCATTCTCGAGCTTCTGCGTTTCAAACAGCGTGTTCTTTATATTGATATTGATGTCCACCATGGGGATGGTGTCGAGGAAGCATTCTATACTACCGACCGTGTTATGACGGTCTCATTCCATAAATATGGAGAATACTTCCCCGGAACCGGCGAACTGCGCGACATCGGTGTCGGTGCAGGGAAGTATTATTCTGTCAACTTCCCTCTCAGAGATGGCATAGATGACGTTTCTTATAAAGGCATCTTTGAACCGGTTATCAAACATGTTATGGAATGGTACCGCCCAGAGGCTGTCGTCCTTCAGTGCGGTGGTGATAGTTTGTCTGGTGACCGTCTGGGATGTTTCAACTTGAGTATGCGTGGTCATGCAAACTGCGTTAAATACGTCAAAAGCTTCAACCTCCCTACATTAATCCTGGGGGGTGGAGGTTACACAATGAGAAACGTTGCTCGAACGTGGGCATATGAAACTGGTGTGCTTGTTGGAAATCAGCTTCCAACAGAGCTTCCATATAACGACTATTATGAAGTAAGTTTTTCAGATTATCCAACACTCTATGCAGGCTGTGTGCTTACGGTATTTCAGTACTTTTCTCCTGACTATGAATTGGATGTTCGGCCATCGAACATGGATAATGCCAACTCCAAGGAGTACCTGGAAAAGATTCGAATGCAAGTTGTTGAAAATCTACGGCGCACTACGTTTGCTCCATCAGTCCAAATGACAGATGTCCCGAGGGACCCATTAGTTGATGGTATGGATGACGAAGCGGATGCTATCCTCGATGACCTTGATGAAGATGAGAATAAGGATAAGAGATATACAAAACGACGATTTGACAACTACGTCGAAAAAGATGGCGAACTAAGCGAGAGTGAAGATGAAGAATCTGCAGCTGCAAACGGTGTCCGTCGCCAACCCAATAGAGAAAGGAGGCGAGGGAATATCAATTACCGTCACCTGGATGGGGACTCCATTATAGACAGTGGGATTGTTACTCCTCGAGACGAGTCATCCATGCCGGAGGAGGAGCCTGAGCAGGCTGATAAGATGGACGAAACAGAAAATGCAGAACCTCCTGCCAAGCCCTCTCCTGCCGTTGAACCTTTAACCAAGCCAGATTCACAAATGGAGGATGATGAGACTCCGGTCGCCGAAACCAACGGTGCCGCTCAAGAGGTCGAGGAGAAAGAGCCTCCCGTTTCCACACCTGCCTCGAACTTAGCAGTTCCTCATGACAATGCTGACGGGGACACCACCATGGAAGACGCAGATGTTAATATGGACGAAACTATCGAGCTAGAACCTCCAGCTGAGGAACAAGAGGAAGAATCTGCTGCAAAGGCTCCTGCACGGGAGACGACACCCCCAAAACCGCCAGCGGCGGAAGAAACCAAGTCGAATGCTTCTGGGGCAGAAAACACTGCTGCAGAGCCTACGCAGGTAACTGATACCACGGAAGCCAAGGAAACAAAGCTTGATACTGATGAGTCTAAGGAGGTTCCAAAAGAGAAAGAGTAACTTGGTGCTCTTTCCTTTTCCTTCCTGTTATCTTCTGGTTTTTCTAAATTGAACACACTGTTGCTATGTAACTGTTATTGGCGCTTGGGGGAAATATCCATCTAGGAGTTTTGCTTTGGGATCCAGCATGGCGAGGAATGACATATGGAAAAGGAGGCGTCGGCTGTCTCTGACGTATGTTCCGTGAATACGTCAATTGTTCTTCTCTGGTTTTTTTCTTTGCCATTTGACAATGCCTTATTCTTTGCCAGCTTTGCTTTGCTCTCGCCATCTAAACTATCTACTCTTGTACCTGCCCTGTAACGATGGACCCAACCTAACCCGGACAAATGAAGATCACATGACTTCCTAATTGGTATTATTTTAGGTCTAGGGTAAATCACGTGAGGGAAACACGCTATTCTGTTTTGGGCCAACCAGAAAACACCGCCAAGATTTTTCTCTCTGCCCACATTAAGCGAAATCCATCTTTGCTGGAAACCGTCGAAACGCCTGAATTTGAAGATCGCAAGCTGTCAATTCTCGGATTCCACGACCACCCAGCCTTCTTAAGTCGTTTCCCTGTGTCGGTAGAAATCTGTCATCATGTCGAAGAGAGGGTAAGCTAGGCCACATTTTGACGTGTCCGCTGATATGCAAGCTCTTGCGTCGAGGCCTGTACTTCAAGTCTAGGAAGCGAAAAGCAGACGAGCACAGCAGCAGCATCGCGAATCAGAGGAATATAGCTAACATAATTGTGTGATATTAGTCGTGGCGGTGCCGCCGGCAACAAGCTGAAGATGACCCTTGGTCTCCCAGTGTACGTATCTGCGATTTCCCCAGTATCCGACATGAAATACACCACTGCGCCATCCGCCTGCGAAGGACAGAAAAAAAATATGCGAATAGAGACTATTATTTACAAAAGAGTTGGATTAGCCCATTGGGGGTGGTCGAATTAAGCGTGGATGACGGAGTTCTTTCGACGGCAGGACGTTACATGTTCAACTTTACTGATATCTGTACCCTCAACATAGTGGTGCAGTCATGAACTGCTGTGACAACTCCGGTGCCCGAAATCTTTACATCATCTCCGTCAAGGCCACCGGTGCCCGCCTCAACCGTCTCCCCGCTGCTGGTGTTGGTGACATGGTTATGGCTACTGTTAAGAAGGGAAAGCCAGAATTGAGAAAGAAGGTTATGCCCGCTGTTGTTGTCCGACAGAGCAAGCCATGGAAGCGACCTGATGGTGTCTTCCTCTACTTTGAGGACAATGCTGGTGTCGTAAGTGCTCATTGCTCAACCCCCAGTCACTTCGGTCCTATAGCAGAGTTACTAACGTGAATAATTAAATTATATAGATTGTCAACGCCAAGGGTGAAATGAAGGGATCCGCCATCACAGGACCAGTTGGAAAGGAAGCCGCGGAACTATGGCCCGTAAGTCCTTTTTTAAACCGAAGCCAATGCTGCAAACTGTGCTCTGACTAACTGTTTTTTTCTTCATCTAGCGTATTGCTAGTAACTCCGGTGTTGTGATGTAAGAGGTTGGCGACAGGTTACCAGGGGCGTTGATTCTTAATTTTATGTGATACGCAAAAAATACAGCCATAGTTTTCTCGCCTTTTCCTATATTTGGCTCTGGCGGTCATCCCTGTTGTATGAGAGCATAGCACTTCCCCATGCGGGCCTCACTTCCGAGCCTCGGTGGGAAAATACCCGACTTTCACTGAGATATACAGTCAAGTCTCAAATACAACATGAATAATAAATCGGCGGAGATCATAACTAGTAAGGTTCAAGATTTTTTTCGTAGGTTAAAATTGACAGATATGCACTGGTTTATTGGACATGTACATCCATTGAGCTTTATCCATGGAATACCTGTCCTGCAGGAGCGTTCTCCGAATGCCAAGTTTTGACAATCTTGATATATTTTCTCCTAAGTACGTTTCAAGATTACGGATGGTGTAAATGCCACTTTATTGCTATATATGAAGTGTTGGGAAACATTGACAAAAGAACGCCAGTAATGCATACTATCTAGTAGTAAGAACTCAAATAATTCCTCCAAAACTCTATTCAATCGATCATATATTCATCCGATCTCATGGCCCCTTTTGCTCGCAAACCACCGAACGTAGCTGTTTCAGGTCGCACCTGAGTCCTTGTTCATTTTCTCCTTGGTTGCTCCTTTTGATGCATTCCGCTTGTCAACAAGAGGTGATCGGCTGGAGATGATTAAGATAGTCACCCAAGTCAAAGCAGCTATGAGAGTTACCAGCGCAACAATATGGATTACCCACCAGGTATGCTGAATACCTAACTGACAGGTTGTAATTTCATATTTCCATTCTTGAGATGATTCAGCATCGAACCAGACCGACAAAAGTCCAGCGTTGCCTCCAAATTCTCCCATCATAGAGCGTAGCGTGACTTCTCGAATAGCTGGAGCTGGAGTAAAGGCCGAGTCAAAACCTGCGGCACTGCTAGTTGATTCTAGCACCCCTGTAGGCACCTCAGTAGGGTATTTCTTTGCATTCCATGACCAGGCGGCGTTTGATACGCGCTCTCCTTCAGCATCACCACTTTCACCGTCACTACCTGTTTTCCTGTCCACATAGTGAAGGACATCGCACCCAGTATGATCGTGGCCTGTCAAGATTAAACCATTACGCCCTTTCCCAGAATATGGGGCGTTGAGGTCTCCCGACATCCCAAATATGCCTTGCAGGATGCCATTATGACTAACATAATCACTCAAGTGATTTTGCTCTTTCAAGCCACCGGCCTTGAATCTCGGTTGATCATCTTTGGGATGTTGATCATCTTCATTGTGGAAAGAAAAGTAAGGCGGGTCAGTGCACACTCCCTCCTGTTTGTGGAGCGGGAGATGAGTTAACAATAGAGTAAATGTCGTTCTGTCCTCGACCGGGCGTGAACGGTCAATCACATCGTTGAGATATTGGTATGATTTTCCTTGAATAGAAACGTCTAGCGCTGGGGTATCGAAGGTAAGAGTGTTAAGCACAACCAAATGTATAGAAGGAGTTGATCCAGACTTTCTGTGCGTATCATTGAGATCCAGAGCAAGTTCTGTCATCGGTAGGTTGAATCGAACATCCCAATTAGCACGGCCAAACTCCCTTTCAAATCGATCTATCCGTTCTTGAGAGATATCACCTGCATAGCCAATATCATGATTTCCAGCAATATTAATAATCCGATTTGACCAAGTATCTGTGTCAATATCAAGAACGATTTCCTGGCCCATACTGACACCAGTTTGTTGAGTATATCCATCTCTTCCAGTAGCCATCACATCATCTGGCACCTTCACACCCCCTCGAAAGGTCCTATTCCAATACCTCTTTGAACGAATATTAAATTCCTCGTCTGACACCCATTGGCTCCCAATAAGGTCCCCCAGAACAGTGACATGAGTAGGACGACTCCACCACGACAATGTTCGGTATATATGCGCAAGATAATAATCGTTTCCCAGAAGATCAAGCCGTTTGCGAATCGTTCCACCCAGTCGAGGGATGTCCGTCAGTACCACATCGCGTATACCTTTCACAGTAGCGAAATAGCACTCGGAGATCGAACCAGCGGATGTTACGTCTTCCCAGTGCTTCTTAAGCTGTGGCAGGAATGCATCATCTGGCTTAGGCAATGAAGTGTCGCCTTCAAGCTGCGGGTCAGCAAGCACAAGTAGCCGAAACGGCGCAGACTTGGGGCGTTGTTGAGTATAGTCGCGGAGGCCAACGTGTTCGCGGACGGTATCTAGATAGGCATCACCGGTATATGGAGGGTAGACGCCGGCGCTGCCGTTTGTAGAGGCTGGGAGAGGAAAAGCACATCCGTGAAATAAGGGGTAAAGATAAAGGTAACAAAGAGAGACAGCGGATACTGGCAGGAGAACAGCGACAACCCGCTGGAGAATTGCGGGAAAACACAGATGCATTAGCATCCAACGTCTCTTGAAAAGCGAACGTAAAAGGAGAGTGTTGCTGATATCATGAACTGGCGAGAATTTGATGGCGCAGGGCGTCTTCGATCTTTGTACTTAGATTAAGCTCTAGCTAGCCAAGTTGGTTAAGTGAGTGATATCGGCATCCGCAGGCAGCGTGGCTCATCCTTGGCACGATACTAGTATTTTGATAGAATAAAAGCATTGCAAGGCTGAGGGGCAGCTTCCGTACTCCAGACTTGATATGTATGTGTAAGTGGAGTGCCGTGGGTACGGCGAAATATCTTTTACGCTTGAAGTACAGATCCAGGGGTTTCTATGCCGTCGTCCATTCCACCTGTCTGGGTTGTTACTCAACGTCTTGAATTCCACCTAAGATCTAGGAACTATCATACAAATAATGGACAAGAAGCAAACAAGAGTCATAAAGGAAAACCATATATTAAAGATCGTATTAAGTAGATAGTATCAGTAGATGTGAGAACTGCCGGAATTCCCTCGTCAAGGGTAGAGTTTTGCAGTGCAGCGTAGGATGGATGAGTGACATCGCTATAAACATCAACAGACAAGAAGCAAGCCATTAATCAGAGGAGATTTCAAAATATTGGATAGTAATAGAGGGATATAGTAGATTAAGAGAGGAATATATGGGAAGTAAATAAAATAAGGGGTATATCCGTGGGGACGCCTGTCGTAATGCTCGAACATTCTACTTGTTAAACCAATCAAGTGAAAAAGAAAACGGAAATGAGATAGATTTTAGAGGGGTAATGCGTGAGGGAAAGAAAATATGAGGGGGAAAATATGCCCGGAGGAAAAGAAAGGACGAGTAAAACGAAATTAGAAGTATATGCGATAAAGTGGTGAAGTACGCCGTTTGGGACGTGAAAAGCAGAAAAGTGAATCCAAGCCAGTAGACTTAGAAGGAGATGTTCACTTAACTGGAAGTTTGGGTCTGATCCGTGGAAACCGAATCTGGGAATAGAGAGGTAGAGCCAGTATCTATAGCAATCTTTTGGAAATCGGTAGTGCTAGTTTCCGCAGTTGTTGCAAGAGTTGCGCTATTAGAAGTAGACGTATTACGAGAGCTCTCTTCCTCTGGCTTTGGTGGCCTTGAGGTTGAATCAAGAGGAGGAGTGGGGGAAGATTGAGCAAGTAAGCGTGCTTGCTTTAAAGTGATGGTCTTTTGTTTATTCGTTGTCTTCACAGGGAGATTTAGATCTCGTTCAATCGTAGCTTTCATTATGGCCGCCATCCAGAGACGGCCCTGTTGGATATTGTCAACTTGGAAGAAGTGAATGGCTGGTTTAGTGAACTGGACAGCGCGGGAAATGCCAGCCTTTGGTGGAACCAGTTTGAAGATAAATGGTGGTTCTGCGGAGCTGTTGCGTCTGGAACCCCCGGTCTTTTCCTCAGGCTCAGTTTCTTCATGCTGAACATCATTGTTAGATGTGGTAGTAGGCAGGGGCTTGGTTCTCGTTAGAGTGGCATGCAGGGATGTAATTGCATCTTGATCAGCCCGGAACACACGGTGAGAGGAGATGTCAATTAGGCCGCGCTCTTCAGTATCGTCCTCAGAGTAGTAGTATGACAGGCGACGGCCCTTGAGGATGAACAAACGCGGTTTCCAAGTTGTCATTAGGTTAGAAGATTTTTTCTTCATCCAGCCATAATAGTCGGCATCTTTCATCTGTTCCTTCGGAGTTTTCTTCTCTAGGCCACGGCGATAGGCACTTGTATCTTTTTTCGACTTGCTTCGTTGGCTTCCATTCCCATTCTTCATAACCGTGAGACCCTCGAGTCTGGAGCTCTCCATGCTATCCATTTCGAGGCTTCTGCTCGTCCCAGTCCCCGATGGTGTGCTAGAATCTGTTCGAGTGGGTGACTGTGGTAAATCCCTGCCAGATGAAGGTATGGGAGAGCTGATACGAGTCTTTTCGCTGCCAGTAACGGCATCGGATATAGCACGAAGCCCAATAGTCCTTCTTACCTTTGGCGTGATAGCCTTTAAGCTAGAAGTGGATGGTAATGGGGACGACCGCCCAGAAGCTTCGTGACTCTTTCCATAACCAACAATGGATGACAGAAATCCTGTTGGAGACTCAGGTGTTGTCTCCAGGTTTGTAACGGTAGGTGAGTGGGATTCGTCTTCAAGCAATTCAAGAGCACTGTTGGTGATATCTTGAGAGTGCGTCTTCGGGTACAATGGCTTCATAGAAGTCAAGTCTCTCATAGAACCTGTGCTGCCGAATCTAGTGTGTCTCTTTTTCTTATCGTCAGCCACTGCAGCAAGACTTGAATGTCTAGAGTGGCTGTAGCTCCTCTTGCTGGAGTCCCTCTTGCGAAGAACCCTGCGCTGTTTTTGGCCTTCAACATCGCCGCCCGAGAAATATCCTCGATCAATGTCAGGAGAACCACCAAAACCATTACTAGAATCATCCGTTTTGTTGCTCTCAGTTTTGTAGAAATGCTTGGTTGCCGCTAAGGAACTGCTTGGCCGCTGTCCATTGCTGCTGCTATTGGCTGTTAAAGGGGCATTCATGGTCCAACCACGATCGAAGGAGGGCTTCTTCTCATGCGGTGGAGCTGGTGCTTTCCTTGATGCAGAAAATGCGCTAGAATCGGCCAAGGGGAAGACGGATGTGTTTTCAATAGAAGAATATCGATGGTGGTTGCTCCGGCGAATGGAGTCCGCGGACGGTCTGGTAGTGGCATCGGCATCATGTGGTTGGGATAATGGAGGAGCAGAAGCTTGTGTTCCATAAGATGTGTCACGATACTTCACTGTACTCCTGTCTCTAGAGCTGCGCGGGTTGTGATGATGTCTCTCACCCAAGCTAGGGATGCGGGGAAGATAAGAACCTGACATCACTGACTTCGTCTGGGATCGATCGTATTCTTCGGGGCCATGAGAGCTTGCCTTCCTCAAGTGCCTTGGGCCTTGTATCTCCTCTTGGAAAGCTCTTATTTTATGCCATGTCTTGAGTCTCCTCCCCATGACTCCGAAATCGAACTCCCTCATATAAATGAATTCTTGGTCCATGTCTAAGAGGACATCACCAGAAATCTCCTGGGATTCAAATATATCGCAGTGTTTTGGATCGACCCCGATTTCTCTCAGATGGCGGGCCATTTGACGATGGTCCCACTTTCGAACCTGTGCCTCGCTTGGAATTTGTTCTTCCTCTTCGTCGGTCTCCTCACCACGAATGTACGACATGCGATGATCGGGATAACTGCTGTACTCACTACTGGAATCATGCACGCTATGATTTTCCTGGGTTGCAATGCTATGTCGTGGAGTACTGAAATTGGTAATGTGTTCGTCAATCACACTCAATGTCTCATTCAAAACGGGGCTTTCCTCTCCACTGATAGACATATTCCCTAGTGTCTCACTAATTGTCCGCTGAATGGTTGGAGATGGCTGTGCAGAGCCCGCGGAAGCCGGCCGCTGTTGCGACAAGTGGCCGGTTGCGACGCCGCTACCTGATTCGGCTTCCGTATCAGACAAGGGCTTCATGTCAATGGCGCTGACATGCCTTGAGGGCTGAGGTGTAGTTTCGTCATTCGACACTGGAGAGACAGGGTCACAGTTGCTGCCCAGAGATGGAGAACCGGCCTCAGGAGTAGCAGTGTCCCAAAGGGGCTCTGCAGAGAGCGTAGCATCCTTTGTCTTCCTGACACCGATCTTGGGAGCGATCACAGTATAAACTATGCCACCTAGAGTTAGCTATCATAACAGTAGCAATTCTAACTCTGTGACAGCTTACCTCCAGGAAACAGGCCTGTTCGATTTTCCGTTACGTGCCTACCAAGGTACCAGCCGTCCCCGAAACCTTCGTCGAGCTCAAGGAGCTCAACCTTGTCGCCTCGCCGTAGGGTCAGCTCATCCGCACCTCGAGCATCAAAGTCGTCTGTTACAATTAAAGTCTAGGTTAGCAATGATGATGTTGATGACGATGAATATCGGTGGAAACGCTTGAAAAACCACTCACGATTGACTAAAAGGACGTCGCCCGGATGAGCATCGCACGCACTTGTTGGACGTTGTGGCATGTTCGATTATATATTAATCACGATCACCCCTTGGAATGTATCAAGGAGAGGGTATTTAAAAGCAAAAAAAAAAAAAAAATTATTTGAACCCGTCAGGGTTTGGCGCCGTAAGACTAGGGTCGGCCGCAGACAACCCACGGAGGGGACAGAGAAGAAGCTTTGGTCAGAGGATAGCCCTGGTTCTAGTAGTCGTACCCGACAAAAACTTGTGACAGGCCGTTTAAAAGATTGGGATATATTCGACCCGCCGGGTGCGACAGAAAGTTGGATGTCGACCACGGGTCGAGGGAGGCCGTGAGACACAGACAACCGCACCGAAATCAAAAACAGACGGAGTGAGAGGGAGAGCCGGCCGAAATCTAATTCTCTAGAGCAGCGTTGGTTCCAGTCAGGCTGCCCAACGTTGAAGAAGGAGGTGGGGAGTTGTGAGTAGTTCTAGGGGTGCGTCTGTTCTGGCTTGGTTCGACTGGCTCGACGTTGCAACTAACCGAGCTGAGGGCGGCGCAACGGGTTGACGGCTAGAGGGGAGCAGGAAGACTCAACATGCGCAGAACGTGAGCATGCGATGGACATCGTTGCAGCAGCAACTCGGTAGAAGGTAAATCAGCAGCAGCAGCAGCAGGAGGAGGAGCAGGACGGGCTTCGTCGACGTCGAGGCAGAGGAGGAAGAAGAGGAAGACGACGAGATGGACGAGAAAGCAAGAAGTCGACGTGGGACGAAGCAAAAGGCAAAAAAAGGGCAAGCTGCTTAGGTAAGCACGAGCTATTAGGCAGTTTACCTAGGCAGATCCACTGAGCTGATTACCTAATAGTGCCGTGGAAGAAAGTTAGTCCGTGTAAGTTACGGCTGTAAGTGACATACCCTCCCGCCGGCTCCACTCTCCGCGCAAGTGACTGCCAAGCCCGGTAAGACGCGGTAAAAGCTAACTCTTCATTCAATACCGCAAAGTTAATTTAAGCGCCCGGGTTCGAGCTTCCGACATATAAAAAAGGGCGTCGAAAAGATTTCTTTTGCAGTTTCTTGTAAGAAAACCCACTGATAAAGAGGAAGAAGGGGGGCAGAAGCAGGGCAAGAAGCAGCCAAGGGAGGACAGGAGAAAGAGGTTTCTTTGTCCTAAGCCTAAAGCACAATCTTAGCCAGCCCCTTGGTTCGCCCTGGCCTGGTCTACTCCCTCTGTCAAAACAGAGACGCAGAGGGGCAAAGAAGCAGCAACTTATACTTAAAACATCTCTGCTCCACTGCATAAACTTACACTAACAACCTAAGCAGCCCCCTTCTTGTTATTTTCTGCCTCCCTCGCGTTCCCTACATCTCTGTCCTCTCTCTCTCTCTCTCTCTCTCTCTTTTTTTTTTTTTTTATTTATTTCTTGCTCTAGAAGGTGGAATAAGATTGCGTGTTAGTGATCAACCCAGCTATTTAGTAACACAAGAGAAAAAGGAAGATCACCTCTGCATGATGTAACCAGAGGCCCGGATGTATCTTGTGGACGTGACGCAAAGATGATACCCTCAAATACAAGAAAACAACCAGCATCGTCTATAAGACAGCAGGCTAATGATTCTGGGCTTGTCGCGTCAAATTCAACTGCAAGCCGCTTTCTAGGAAGCAGGCCAAAGGCATGGATGCAGAATGCAAGCGTATCCAGCCCTACTTCCCCTATCACGCGCAGACCTTCACGGCCCCTTCCTCCAGCTAATAAACCCCAGCCAGGCCGTAACCTAGGTCCAAAAGACGCGATTTGTCCCTCTGGAAATACAAATACAAATGGAGATATACCAGCTTCCAAGGAGCCCAAGGATGCCGTCCCTACGCAATGTCTTTCGCCGGTATCACCCAACATGCTTCCTCCAGCTTTACCTGTCACCCCAGCCACGGTGCAGCAAGATCAGCTGGTGCAGCAGCTAGTGCACCCAGCACAAACAGTGGAGCAGACCACCCAGGCTCTGCCTTCTCCAAGCCTCAGTCATGGGTCTCATCCAGCAGGAGATATACCTTGTGCCAACCAAGTGACTGCTGACACTGAAGTGCCGGCTGTCTCAGTCCCTCCAGCTTTAGGGCATCATACTGCTCCTCCAGGGCAAGGCTCTCATGCTCCCCAGGCATCTCGGGATAGTCCTCAAGTTGACCGCTCAACTATCCCCCAGGAACATCCACTCGCTGAGGCAGCTCAGCCCAGTGAGCAGGACAGCGAAGGTCAGGATAAGCATCAAAATAAGCGCCCGCGTCTAACCACCTTCCAACCGCCAACGACTACTTCTCCTTCCGCTGCCCCTATTACTCCTGTTACTCCTACCACGACAACCACCACATCTACTGCCAGCATTGCCGCTATTACCACTGCAACGGCTACTGCTCCTGCTCCCCACGTACCAGTATCGCTGCAACCGCTGTCACTTACACCTCTCATTACCGGAGCGGGTACAAACCTGCCTGGAAACGCGCTACCGCCCCTCCAACAACCGCCAACAGACCTCTCCCCCCAGGCTTTGAACTCCTGCGCACTGTTCTTAGATAGCATCGCCTCAAGATTTCAGCCAACTGAATCTACTTTCATTCACATGCTAAGGGATGCCTGTTCAAGCTACGATCTTCATTATCTCGCCCTTCATCAGCTGTACTGCTTGTCCCTCAAATTTCACGGGTCATATCCAGGTATCGGAAATTATGCAACAAGAGGCATCCAAACAGTCCTAGGCTTAATTTCTAATTCTACAAAACTTTCCGCCACTTTTATAGAATACTTCAGTGCCTTCCCTTCCGATTATCCGACCATCGTTTCCCTGAATAAACAATACGCGGCCGCGGTGAGCGCCATTGTAAGCTGGGCGGCTTCTCTGGTAAACATCTGGCCTCCTTTCTTCTCGAATGTGATCAATCGTGGGTATCCACCTTTGCTAGACGAGATCGCAACGTCTCTCGGCGTTCATTCAAATGTCATGCATGGTATATTCTACTCTGGCTGCGTTTCTAGACTCGTTGCAAACCGGGCACCAGGGCTGCGAGACGCGTGGAAGCATATCCTCAAGAAGAATATTGATTCTTACAGAAATCGTTTGAAGAGAGCCAATACCCAGAATCCTGTCACAGAAGCGCATATTCAGAACGAAAACAGACAGCTGGCATTGATGTATCAGAAAATAGGTGAAAAATACCCTCCCAAAGGTACACCTCCTGTGCCAGTTATGCAGCCTGCCGTCCCGCAGCAATCTGTTTATCATCAACAACCCTCCTACAACACTCATCCCATGCTTCAACCTCTCCGTTCCAGTCATCCGCTCCCTCCGCGTCCAGTGCCTTCGCACCCAACACCCGGTTTAATACCGAGCCAGCAGTATTCGCGCTTCCCAAGTGCTGCCACAACCGGATTACAGCCCTTTCCTCAGCCACTTCCTCCACTCTTCCAGCAGCAACCATCAACAGATATCCCGAGTACCGCAACTGCCTTGACTAATCCTTCACCTATAACAATACCGGCATATGCTCACGGACTCCATCAACCAGTGACCGACTCTACTGCTACACTTACCCCCATCATCCCTTGTTTCATGCCATCCTATCAGGCTTATCCAAGTCCCCCCGTTCCACCACAACCTGTTGGGACGCCACTATTCCCTCCTCGCAATGCAAACTCTCTTCCACCTGCCAATCCGTCTCCAAACGCTAGCGTTCACCTAGCTCACTTAAGGGTTGTCAACGTTTCTCTGCCAAAACCCGGCTCTCAGGAGCCTGGTGAAAATTTATTCCATTCTTTTGAGTCATTTGCCGTATCCCCCACATGCCTGGATTGGATGCAGTGTAACTCTCAACACACATTTAATCTATCGCAAAGTCAGCATGCCGCACTTCCGCGACACCTTAAGCCGCCTAATACATGTCATATTACTCAAGGTGTCTTCGATGGATGTAAGACTTACCAAATTAAATGTGTGCATGTTACTGATACCCATTCTTTGACCGAGGAGGGATGGATGGCTACTGAATGCACATGGCCTACGGCCATTTATATCCACGTCAATGGCCATGAACACTTCCTCCAGCGAAGATTTCATTTTGGAAAGGATTTACCAGTTTCCATTAATAGAGTCCTTAAGCCAGGGAAAAATGAGGTTAAGATCACCATCATTGGTCCACCAGAAGCGTACAAGAAAAAATTTGCCATAGCAGTGGAAGTGATAGATGTGGCTTCATATAAACGAACTCGAGAGGCGATTCAGACTCTATCACAGCCTCAATCCCTCAACCTCATCTTTAATAGGCTGACCAACAACACAATTAACACTGATGAACTCTCCTTTGTTGATGACTTCATAACTATACCCATAATTGACCCTTTTATGGCTCGTATTTTTGACATCCCGGTCCGCACAGTTTCTTGCAAGCATACTGAATGTTTCGACCTCAATACTTTCCTGGATACAAGGCTCTCTCGTGTAGCAAAAGGGCCTCATGGCATGGCAGAGGACTGGAAATGTCCAATCTGCAATGAAGACGCGCGACCAAAACGTTTACTTATTGATCAATTTCTAATTCAGGTTCGGGAAGAGCTTGCTAATCGAAAACAACTAGATGACGTTACTGCTATAAGAGTTCGAGCCGATAAATCTTGGGATGTTGTCATGCGTCAGCCTAGTACCGGGAGGACCGCCCGAGGCCCCTTAACGAGAGAGGAGGAAGAGGCAACGGCTACAACTAGCGCTACCTCCAATTCACCTAGGGCTACCCAGGCGCCTCCTGAGATCATTGAACTTGATTAATATGAGAGATTGATCTACAGAGCAGTTTTTAACCTTAACCATACCCTAATTACATGCAATCGCTACCTTTTCATTATTCCCTTTGTTATTCTATGTTTCCACTCTTGTTGTCTTTTTCCATTTTTATTTTATTATACCCCTTAGCCGAAGCTCCTTGAGTCTTTTCTATTCTCATAGCATCTCATTCTCATTAACATTATGAACTGTGTTTGTTGATTAGGGTTTTCGTTCCAGTCTTTTTTCTTTACGTTTTACGGCCAATGAATGAGTTCTTTTTTTTTTTCTTTTTTTCTTTTTTCTTTCTTTTCTTTCTTTCTTTCTTTTTTTTTTTTTTTTGCAAGGTTTAAAATCCAGGTCAGGTCATTATCAAGCAGAAGAGCAGGTATTTTTGTGCTGTTAGGTTAGTTTTCTCTTCTTTGATACCATCATTTTGAAAGCAATTGTTACAAGCCATACTCTTAATATGCATCTCTATTCTGTAGCTCAACTTCTTTCTGTCTTTAGCTACTGTGACTACAATATAATGACCAAGTCCTTTAATTTTTCTTTATCTCCTACTATTTAACTACCTAAGCAAAGTTGAAAACGGGAATTAAGCTAATCTATTCATTACCACTTCACTATATAACATCTATTAAAATTGTAGGAAGACAGAAGGTTATGTAGTAAAAGTAGATTGATTAAAATTACATATTTCGTTTAATATAACCCAGGTTTAAGTTGAATGCAATCGAATCTAGCTCCTTATTCCCTCTTTTCCATTTTTATTAACTAGCCCACTCGAATCGTTATCACTCGAAATATCCGCGATACTCTATCAGTATGAAAAAAGAGAAAAGCTGCTACTATTCAAGTCATGATATGATCTGGTTTGCAATTAATTATATAATCCCTTACAGTAAATAACGGGACAGAACAGGCCATTAGTCATTTAATAACATAGTAACATTCACTTCCTCACTTGGCGTGCATGTTTAACCAGGTTCTCTATAACACCCTCGAAGGCTTCTTTTTCTCCAAGTTGTCCATCTCGTTTCTTCAGCCAGTACTCCAAAACCTCACTCGCTCGGATAGTCAGCTTTTCCAGCTTTTGTACATGTTCTGTTATTTCTTCATCCGTATAGCCATCAAGTGCTGCATCAGTAGTTTCACAAAGCCGGCGTGTGGCGAGAAGATCTAGCTCCGGGGGAGGGGTATTACCTCTGCGCCGAGGTGTTGACGGAACGGGTCTAGATGATGAGCGGTTGGAGTCGAAGGATGTAGACGATCGGGATTGCCCTTCTCGATTCTTTCGTTTGCTTCGAGAGCGAAGTAATGTGCCACCTGTTCCTAATGGATCTTCACTTGACACCCGGGCAGTGTCGCGGTTCATGGAGGGAAGGACCAATTTCTTCTGTTTTGAAGCAGGAAGGATTTCATCTAGGTCCACGGGGACACCAAGGGAGACGAGAAAGAGGCGGCGGATACGGGATTTAGTCCAGTTTGGAGGCTGGAGGGGAGGGGGCGCAACCAGTTGAGACCAAAGGGATAGGGAACGTTCTGTAGTAAATATTGCAGAGGAGTCGGGAAATGGGTCAATAGGGGGTAACGATGATAAATTTGTAGAGTTAGGGAACAGGGTATCGAGATGATCGGAAGTGGCAGATAGAAGGTCAGGAAGGGATTTAAGAGAGGAAAAGTCCAGAAGAGGGGGCTATACTTATTATTAGCATCGCTATTTTGTTTTTAAAGACCTGGAAATGCCAGAAACTGCCAACTCACCAGGACCGGAAGGCTAGGGGACGCAGTGGAATCAGTATTTGGCTTCAGTATGGCAGCATCAGAGGTTTCTTCTGGTTCTTGAAAGCCATCGTCAAAATCACCAAAGTCGTCATGATCATCGCCCCCGTCCCCTTCTTTGAAGTCATCAAAGTCGTCGCCAAATCCGTTATCATTATCATCAAAATCTGCCCTGGCTTCAGTATAATCATTTAGGTCGCCACCACCACTATCGTTTAATTGAGCCGGGTCGTCGGTAAAATTAATTTTTGTTCCAGAGCTATTTGTATCAGGAATTTGTTGTCCTGGTTTGGTCAATCGTTCCTCCAGAATAAATATAGGGGGCGAAGAGAGATGTTATTTACCTGGAACATCCAGAACTATCTCTTCAGCATCGGGAGCAGCATCACTTAGTTTCCTACGGTGGGCAGTGAACTTCCGTTCTTCCCCTTCCTTGGGCAGAGATTCAACCTTAGAGAGCAGCGTCTCGGGAAGGTCACTATCACTTATAGCATTTTCTAGGTCATTTTCAGGTACGACAAGCTGAGGACTTGCCCTTGGGTCTCCGAGTTTGAAAATTCTGTCAGGTGCGAAGTCTGCCTTTCGTGATTCGTATGCCTGTGTCCCTGGTTCTTCACCATATGCTGGCGAGTTAAGATCCACCTTTTCCACGACAGTCAACGGTATTGGAGTTCCCCCGGGTGTTAGCGGTCGTTCTATGTGGGCTGGATTATGCTGCGTATCAGGCCTAGATCCTCCAACTATGTCAATCTCGTCTGGAACAGCATCCGCCAGCCGCTGTTGATATGCAGGTGACCCGGGTACCTCCCCATGTCTGGGCGAGGTATCGACCTTCTCTACCCTAGTTCTAGGAACTGGGGATTGAGAGCGAGAGGGGCGCCTCGACGCAGACGTCTGGCCTTCCGTAGCATCGGAAAAGTGCTCATCATCACTATCTGGATCTTAATAAGGTCAGTCTACCAGGCGAAGGACTGCTTTCCGCGTATTTACTTGGCCGGCATACATACTATGGTCTGACGCCCCAGGATCTTCAAGCTCGACTCCCTTTGGGGGTGGCTCCAACAAAACACTAGAAGGACGAGATCGCAGTTCAGCCATGGGTATATATAGGTTCAAGGACAAGGAATGTAAAGAGATGCCGCAAACATGGCCTGTTGTTTCTGGCTTCTACCATACATTAAAACCGTTGAAGTTGAGGAAGAGACGGGTTTCTGCCACATAACTAAAGGCGGCGTGTTTTAGTACCTTACGGACATCTCAAATACACACCAAACATTGTTGGTTGCCGTTCCGTAATATTACCAATTATGTCAGCAAACCTCGAAGCTTCATTTTTGTTGAAAAAAACATCCAAAGCAAAGAAGCAGCAGGACAACGAAGCGCCGTCTGCAGCTCTCATCCTAGCGTTGGACTATTCTCCGCGCAAAGTAAGTATTGATTCTGTATAGTTTCATTTTCGAAAACCCTGATCTCAACGAATTAGGTATAGTGAACCTTCAACCTGAATATTCGCTGTACTAATGTAATATCCATTGCAGTCCGTGAACGCATCGCGTGAAGCCCAACAACAGCCGCGCAGGACTTCAAACCTCCCTCCCTACCACCATGAATTTCGGAAGCGCATCGACAAGCGGAGGCTCGTCTCCATTTGGACAAGCAACATCAGGCTCAACTGGTGGCCTCTTCGGTAACATTGGCGCGGGCGGCCAGTCTACATCGACCTCATCACCCTCAATATTTGGATCAACTCCTGCTCCAGCGGCAACAGGTAGTCTATTTGGCACGCAAAAGCCTGCAGCTTCGGGTGGTTCATTCAGCTTTACGAATCCTAGTCAGACCTCCGGCCAGCAGAGCAGCTCTCCCATATTCGGTTCTGGCACCGCAACCCCAAACAAACCAGCAGACTCTGCCCAGGCGCAAAAGCCGTCAGGCCTATTTGGAGCAGGTAATACTACTACGGGAAGCTCTAATCTCTTCGGAAGTACAACACCCGCTACCACAAAATCTGGACTATTCGGAAATATATCAACAACTCCTGCAGGCCCACCACCACCACAGACGCAGTCCAATGCTCAGAAGCTACCTTCTTTCGGACAGCAGACATCTGCTCCATCAGCTCTTTTCGGAAACGCACGTACTTCAAGTCCATTGTCGGCAACAACTCCTGCAGTTTCATCACCAGCTTTCGGGGCTAACGCTAGTGCAGGCCAACAGCAGACGAAGCCTGCAGGAGGCTTGTTTGGTGCTGCTGGTTCAGCAAATACCTCTACTAGCGCTCCGGGAGGGATGTTCGCCAATTTAGGCCAACCTAAGCCAGCTACTGATGCCTCCAAGCCAAGCACAAACACGCCTTTATTCGGAGCTGGTGGATCTACGCCTACAACCACTCAGCCCTCCGGTTCATTGTTTACTCCGTCGTCTGGAGCTTCCACCCAGCCTGCCTTTTCTCTTACATCAGCTTCCACAACAAAACCGTCGACATCTTTAACTACAACTTCAACTACTGGCGGTAACACCCAAAATTCTCTATTCTCCCTCGGCACTCCATCGTCCACGGCCGCATCCACTACCACCACAACCGCTCAATCCGGTGGACTTTTTAACACTCCGAAACCGAACAGCTCTACAGATTCCACCACACCGGCTGCCACTACTGCGGCTTCCGCAAGCAACATGTTTGCAAGTCTTGGGAAGCCTGCTACTACCACAACAGCCCCGTCTACCACAACCACTACGGGGACTACAGGTGCCACTACCGGAACTACAGCATCGTCTGCGTCTGCGCCCACTGCGACAGCATCAGCTCCAGCTACCACCAAGCCTGGTACTACTACGGTCACTACAGCCGGAACTAACCTCGGGACATCAACTGTCGGTCCAGCTCCGCCTGCCCAATCTCGCTTGAAAAATAAGACGATGGACGAGATCATCACTCGATGGGCAACAGATCTTACCAAGTACCAAAAAGAATTCCAGGAGCAAGCTGAACAAGTAGCTGAATGGGATAGAATGCTAGTTGAAAATAGCACCAAGGTGCAAAAACTGTATGGAAACACAGTTGATGCTGAGCGAGCTACCCAAGAGGTGGAGCGGCAACTCGCCTCTGTTGAGAGCCAGCAAGATGAACTAAGCTCCTGGCTGGATCGATACGAGCAGGAAGTTGAGACTCTGCTTTCCAAGCAGGTTGGAACAGGAGACAATCTTCCTGGTCCAGACCAGGAGCGTGCCCGAACGTGCGTATCTTATATATTTTCACTGTGTACTGGGGAATGTGGTTTACTTACGGTGACATGTTAACAGGTACAAACTTGCGGAACGACTCTCCGAACGCCTTAATGAAATGGGCCAGGATCTCACTAGCATGATTGAAGAAGTTAACACTGCCTCTGCAACGCTCAGCAAGACAAGCAAGGCTGATGAACCGGTATGTACATTTATATGTGTAAAGGAAATATCCCAGTGCTAATTAGTGACCCACTAAATAGATATCCCAAATCGTTCGCATTCTCAACTCTCACCTCTCTCAACTCCAGCTCATTGACCAAGGAACTGCTGCTCTTCGCGCTAAGATCACTGCATCTCAGAAGCTGGGTAACTCTATGAGCGCTTTCAAGAACGGTACTCCTCGTGGTGCCGTGAGTGGCAGCGGAGGAGCTGCCGAAGATTTCTACCGCTCTTACATGGGACGAAGATAGAGGGTCATGACAGCCAAACTCTTCCCTGTCTTCTGGTTCTCTCCTTATTTTTTTTTTTCCCCATAATATCAAACTCAGTAACGTGTACAACTGGTCATGGTGGAACTCTTTCATTGCAGATTAAATGCATAACTCTTCCTTTTCCTTCAATATGGGCGTTTCTTACCTTAGGTAGATCAATGGACTAATGATTGGTTGCTTTCTATTTCAACGTCAGTTCAATTGGCTGGCTCTTTATTTACTGGTGAGGGCCCTGACAAGCACGTATCCCACCCTATGATACAACATATTTTCATTTTATAGGCTTAACTACTATTTCAAGCGTAAATTTGACTGCTGAGCATTCAAATACAGATACGGTGAGTGGGGAAGTAGGAAAGTTGAAAGGGACACTATATACCAAGAGGCGAATGGCAGATAGTTCAGATTCACATTGACCCTTTCGTGAACATCGCTAATAATATATCTAGTTCTGTTCACCACCCTGGTTCTTGGTGAGCTCCTCGCTAAAGAAAATAAAATGTTAGTTTATCTACTCGATTGCGTGCATATGACTGACCGAGGGAATCATACAGGTGGGCATCGAGCTCGTCGAGGTGAGCTCTCTGCTGCTTGAGCTTCTCCCTGAGAGCAAGGAGCCTATAAGATCCAACATGTCAGCTGTGATATTCTCTCCCTTGGCTGGGCTGTATATTCGGGGCCTATCGTACTTCTCATGCTCCTTCTTTTTCATGTAGAGGGCCTCTTCGGCAGACTCCCTCTTGGTCCAGATGTCGCTAAAATGAGACCGGTTAGTGATTCTCATTACAAAACTATAAGGGAGAAAGCATAGCAGGGTACTAACCCGCTTTGCTGGCCTCCGGAACGGGGAGCACCAGTAGATCCCTCGGTCATTCTGGCGGCAGCAACGGAGAAAGATCGGGTAGCTGGCAGCCTGCTGGCGCGGAAAGCTGGTCTAGCGAGTTGGCGGAACATTGTTGGTTACTGTTGAAAAGCGATAAGCGGTCCAGTCCTGTTGAATTGGAAAAGGAAGAAAGATGGAGACGGAGATCGGGAGCGCCTTGCGTACCTGGAAGTTCAGCTTTGCTGGTTTGTTTGGTCGTTGGACGTCGAAGCTTGTGGTTGCTTTTCGTGTTGCTTTCCTGCTGGCCCGAAAAGGGACTAGCGCCCAGTCATGCTAAGTCATGTGACTGGTTCTGCGGACCCGGTAAATAATTTATCCGGCAGATTATTGGAACTGATAAGGTCACATGACCCTTCCTAGCCGACCTCACCAGCATTCAAGTACAGTACGGGAGACGCGCGAGGGCAACAAAATTCCTGCCAGGACGGAGCAAGGCAGTATCCAGAGCGTGGAATTTGCTGGCACGGCGCTCTGTGTGCCAGCACCAGCCATAGGCCGTCCCTGCGCCCCAGCAACAGCGCCAGCCTCCCGGCGCCATCCAGACTATCTATGGGAGATCCTGCGCCAGCAGTTAGCTTACCTAAGCAGGCTAAGCCCAAACGGGCGCGACCCGCCTTTCCCCCTTTGGCGGCCCTCAGCGTCCAACAAAACCTCACCTCGTTTCCATCCACTTCCACTCCTTCTCCCCTCTGTTTTCCCCCCAGCAACGTCGCTAGTCATCCTTCTCCTGAACACCAACCTCTTCTCTCTCTTCTCGCACCAGCAAACCGCCTGCTACCGCCAGTGTACTCTTCGCTCGACTCTTCTTCTTTTCTTTATCAAGGTAAGCTGCCCCTCGACGAGTGTCTGCCTGGCGTCCTTGCGTTTGTTTCACCGGGGGGGGGTTTTTGGTTCCTACTCTCCCACTGCCCTGCCGCGCGCCAATCCCACCACCAGCAGGTCTTGTGTGCGATGGGAAGACAGCCTCTATACATGTCGCATATGTTGTTTGTCAGAACAGATTCTCGGTCCTTGTCGAGTTCTTGATCCTGTAACGCGCCCCGAGTCGTCGATGCTATCTCCTTTGAGGCGGAGTAAAAGGAGGGCTTTATTACCATCTCGGCTGTTCGAGGCACCCTGGCCACGGTAGCCTGCCGGCCGCGTCCAGCAGCATTATATACTCTGTGCCTCCTGTCTCCGGCTCTCTGGTGTGCAGAAGGGGTAGAAATCCGACTCGGTGTCATGTACACCGCTGTTCCGTGGCTCGAGAAATCAATTTCCTAGACCCCCCCCTGTCTCGATGAAGTCATGACTTTTTGGGGACTTTGTAGTCGATCCATCAACATACCCGGCTCATGACATCAACATAGTCATCATGAGAACCAAAATTGTTTAGCAATGCTGATGTCAAGAAGTATTTCTAGTTCAAATCAGCCACCATGGGCCACGAAGACGCTGTCTACCTTGCCAAATTGGCCGAACAGGCCGAGCGTTATGAAGGTAAGCGCAATTGCAACTGACATGTCTCTCGCCTTAACACTCGAGCTGACACTTGGTTCCAGAAATGGTTCAAAATATGAAGACTGTCGCTTCTTCGAATCGGGAACTATCGGTAGAGGAGCGCAACTTGCTGTCTGTCGCCTACAAGAACGTCATCGGTGCCAGACGTGCCTCCTGGAGAATCGTTACTTCCATTGAGCAGAAGGAAGAGTCGAAAGGAAACGAGGCTCAGGTCACCCTCATCAAGGAGTACCGTCAGAAGATCGAGGCTGAGTTGGCCGATATCTGCGAAGATATCCTCAAGGTTCTCGATGACCACCTCATTGCTTCTGCCGAGACTGGAGAGTCCAAGGTCTTCTACCACAAGATGTAAGATCTCATAGTGTCCTTTCGGTCACCTACTCCTCTACATAATAACATGAGAAAGCAAAAGAGCTAACAAGCCATTCGCTTACAGGAAGGGTGACTACCACCGTTATCTCGCCGAGTTCGCCCTCGGTGAGAAGCGCAAGACTTCTGCCGACAACTCTTTGACCGCCTACAAGAATGCCACTGAAGTCGCTCAGACTGACCTTGCTCCCACCCACCCCATCCGTCTGGGTCTTGCCCTTAACTTCTCCGTTTTCTACTATGAGATCCTCAACTCTCCTGACCAGGCATGCCACCTTGCCAAGCAGGCCTTTGATGATGCCATTGCCGGTATGTTCAATCTATGCTATAATTATGTTAAGCTATTTTCTTAGTCACGAGCCGCATGATGCTAACCTTGTGACCCAACAGAACTCGACACTCTGAGCGAGGAGAGCTACAAGGACTCTACCCTCATTATGCAGCTTCTCAGGGACAACTTGGTAGGCCAGACTGCCCCTATTTACACACATTCTATCACGAAACTAACATCTATCGTCACAGACCCTGTGGACTTCCTCTGAAGCCGACCCAGCCACCGAGGCCCAGCAACCCCAGGGTGCCCAGGCCCCAGCTGAGGCCAAGGAGGAGGCTCCAGCTGCCACCGAAGAAGCCCCCAAGGAGTAAATGGGTTATGGATGAGCATTTAGTTCTAGATCGGAGGAGTTCATGATGCCATTTCCATTTTCACGCCTATTCCCCCCCCCCTTTTACTCTATCAAAACAATCCTACCGCACTCCAACCCCTGGTTTTTTTTTAATCGATAATGTCACTTAGGTTTCTTTGCAACATTCCCTTCTTCCAAGCTCTGCCTGCCATTATGTATCCTGGAGGGGTGAGACTTTAGTGACGTACTCCACCCGTCTCTCTTCATCTTACTTTCCCTGTCTATCTCCCTTCCCCATAGACCTACCTTTCATTTTAAAACCCTTGCCACTGCTCAAGGGACTGACTGACTGGAGAGATGATAGCCTGCCGAACAGCTGGAGAAAGGGAAGTGACAATGCTCCCAAAAAAACGACAGGAAACAAAAAGGCCTACAAAAAAACATGGAAACAAAAAAAAAAAAATCACCAGAGGGAGAAAAAAAAGTACCATTATTACCTCTTTACCTTCTTCTACCTTTCTCCCTTTTGCTTACGTTCTTCCTTTTCTTTTTCCCGGATTTCCACCCTCGGAGATACTCACTATCCCCTGTCTCCCTTTCGAACGTGTTTTCTTTCATCCACCCAAAATAGGTTTGATAGTATTAGATTTTTGCGCGGACGTACACACACACTACTGACTGATCTAACGCGGCAGTTTCATATTTTTACCTTCTAGCTTTGTCTTGCGACTTCGTTATTGCTTAGTTGAGGATGGTAGGTATACTTGTAGTGAATACGCGCAACAATGGACGATCTTTTAAATTATTAATTTTTTTTTATTTTGATAGTTAGTTATTGTACAACCACCACCACATTTAAATAGTCCCGGTCCATATATGCCCGGTTACTCCGTACCCCTAGCCATGAACTATCTGGCCCTCTGCGGAGTTGTTACGCCTCTTTATTAGAATACATCACCCCAACAGCGCCGATGGTTCCTTCACGGGCTAATCCCCATCCCAACCATCAACAGAGACCCCGTTTAGCTACTTGACTATGTATTCCGTCACCTAGTTAGTAAAAGGGGCTGGCAGTATCAACCAGTTAACCACAGCCAGATCTTCACCACTATCCATCTATCCACAGCTAAACGCGGCTATAGCGCCTGTCAACGCCCTTGTCACCCCCTTAACGGGCTGACCCCAGTTACGCTTCGTCACTCACCCATCAGAGAGAGAGCCCAGGAGGGCGAGAAGCAAGCGATGGAGCAACCACCCATCTTGACCTGGATAGGCCCAGGTTCCTCACTTTCGAGTACATGTCAGATACTGAAAGGGCGTCAGTAAAGTATTGTAATGGGCATCCCGGATGATCGCACATCACATCACACCCTGTATGGCTGAGATGCTGCTTGCTGCCTGTGGAGAATAAGATATGGGTTGGCTTAACTCCGGAGTACTTATCCAATTCGCCCATGCAGTATGCATCCATCCGCCGGGGCGTTTGGCCCTAGCAAAGGGGCACGAGAACACGATAGGGAGCTTTGTGTGGATGTTCGCCTTTCGCCTAGTTAACGCTGGCCCCCGAGATATAGATCGCGCGAAACGAGGGTGGAAGGAGAAACAAAGCAAACGGCAGACCGCATACATCCATTCTGCAGGCGTAACAAAGGATACAAGCGTAACGGCGACAGGGTGTATGATGTCTCACAAACAGGTTGGATCAGTCGTAGCAAGCAGGTTTCTCTCTGCCGAGTACGGGATGTTTCGTCGAGAGCGCGTACACGTACTTACATGCCTTGAAACCACAGCTCAATTGAATATTCGTCTGTCTTGTGTTGCCTTGCCTTGATTTTATGTGCAGGCTGCATGAGTACCAGATCCGGCCGCTGGATGCATTCCGCCATCTTCCAGCCCACCCAAGGCCCATCACATCCCCGTATATGCACGGTGTATGAATCTTGTTGTGTGTGTGTGTGTGTGTGTGTGAATTATCCAGGATGGGGGCGGCATTGGGTTATTGTTTATCCAAATTAACCGGATAAGCAAGGAAGTATGCTTTTATTTACTGTTTAGATACAGGAAACCCAGCAAGGAGCAAGTCTAGAGCTTGGGAGTAGCAGACAGAACCAGGTCCATGGATGTACAAATGGCAGTGAATCAAGAGGGTCCTTGGGGTGTGATGTCGTTAAAAATTCCCAAGAAGATATGTAGAACAATATATAATGTTAGCGGTGGAAGCGATTTTACTTGAATCCCTGAACCAGACAGGTATAGAAAAGCCATTATATACATGATAGAAGCAAGGTCGAGCCATATTGATACGCGAGAAAATGTTTGTATCATGTTTGTGTCCACGAAATGAGAAGAAAAAAGTAATGAATAAACCCAAGCGATTCGATGAAATAACTTTTTTTTTTCGTTATCATTCATTAGGATGGAAGAAGAAAGACTCCAATTCGACCTAATTCCGGTTGAAGAGTGATAAGAAAGGGTAAAAAAAGAAGAAACGTAAGAGGTGGAAATGTGTCATCTGTTCCTACCAGAGGGACATGCATGTTTGAGAGGCCAGCTATGGAACAACGACAGAGGCGAGCGACCGCCGAAGTCCATGAGCGGCTGCTTACATGCATCCACTCGAACCAAACGCATCGACGTGTTTGAGAACGGTGTCTGTTGTGAGGCCGGGGAGGAAGGGAAGAAGGTAGGTAGCTACCCGATGACATCACATGTATACCCGGACACGCGCAGGCGCAGACGCAGACGCAAACTCATGCATGCACGCCGAGCAAGTAATTAAGTGTATCCCCAGAAGAAATTAGGAGGGGGGGGGGGAGCAAAGCATTAACAGAGGAGCTCCAAGCCAAGTATGGTTAAAAGGGGAAAGAAAGGAAAGAAGCCAGGAAAAAGGGACGATGACGGATGCACAAAGCCGTTGGATCTAACCCAGGACGAAAAAGTGAGTGAGTGACCGAGTGGTCCGGTCAAGCCTGGTCAAGCAAGTCAAAACGTCAGCCCATCGGCCCAGGGATGCTGCATGCATGCATGCATGCGATGTGTGGTGTGGTGTGGAAAGGTTGGAACGGTTGTGTGGCGCACAGCTGGCCCATCATCGAGTCAAGGAGAGCCGTTTGTTTGATCTGCGGCCAAACAGACATCGTGACGTCGTGATCCATGATCCGTGATACGCCGGCTACCAGCGATGGTTTTCGTGTTCTTTCTTTTTTTGTTTTTTTCCTTTTTTGTTTTGGTCCTCTTGCTTGTGTGTCTTTCTGTCTGCCTGTCTGCTTGCGATGGCCTCCCCCGTTTGCTTCGTGTTTCGTTGGGCATCATCCAATCCACCGACCCGGCTAACCAGGAGCCAAGCGGCGCTGGCAAGGAGTCAGGTGCGCCATTTCCCCTATATTCCATGTACCCGGCCACCCGGTCAAAATCCGGGGTATCGTCATTTTTATGTTTTGAGTTTTTGCTTATTGTGTCAGTTTGAATGAACCATGGAGACGGCCAAAGTATCGTCGGCATGGGGTCTTCGCCTGAAGGATGCCATGCGCAGGGCAAGGGGCAACAAGATGGCGATGGCTGAAGGAAAGCCAGGAGACGGCTGGGGCGGCTCAAGCCGGGTCACATGGTCTGACGCTTAACCAAAAACCGTCTTTAGCCCGATGGAAAGCAACAGAGCGCCAGGGACAGGAGAAGCAGCAGCAGCAGCAGCGAGGCAGTAAACCCGAAGGAGAAGATTAAAGAAGTAGAATTAGGTCGTAAGAGCAACGGGGTCTAAAAGAAGTAGAAGAACTGTAACAGAGAGAAGCGACAAGAACAACGGAGGGTATCTTATATCGCGGCCGATTCATTTGTCCAGTGGAAATAGAAAACAAAAATCAACACCAAATCGATACTCGAACCATGGCCAGAAGTACAATGCAAGCACCAGGAAACCCCAAGGACCAAGAGAGAAAAGGAGAAGAAGACAAAAAGGGCCCAGGTCAAGCGCAGTTTGGCTGGCCTCGTTGTTGAAGATAATAATTAACAGGAAAAAAAGGGTAAAAAGGGTAAAAAGGAGTAGCTTCTAGTACCCTGTTCTGTTGTCGGGAGAGACGTTGCATAAAAGTTATATACCATCACATAGCATAGCATCGCAAGACAAGCAAGATGTAAGGAACGGAGAGGTCAACGTCATGTTGATTTCACGAGGACCTGTTTGGCGGAGGATTGGTAAAGTATGAGGGTCGGCTTATGCTAATGGTTGCTGGTTTGTTGTAAAAAAAAAAAAAAAAAAAGTGTCATAAAGCGTAACCGGGTCATGAAATTAAGTAATGGGACAAGGTTGGTCAGTGACGGAGCGATAAGGTGGCGCAGGGATAAGCCAGACTATTCTATCCGGTGTATCAAACTCGTCCCTTGTTCGGCATGTGCCATGTGTGGTCGGGGGTCGGAATGTATGAAGTGTAGGAAAGGCGTGGTTAGAGCGGTGTGTGAGAGGTGGCTGGGGGTGGTGGAAGTAAAATAAAGTGTTTTGTCCAGTTCGGATCAGGCTAGAGTAAGGACGGCCTCCATGGTATCTTCCAAGATGCGAACGTACAAGCGCCGGGCGGTGACCAGAAGCCAGCGAGAGCAAGGAAGAGCCTGGTTACTTCTGAGACTTCTTTCCCTTGCCTGCACCGCTGGTTGAGGTAAGCTCGGACTTGGTAGACATGGTCCTGGTTAAGCCACCGATGTAGTCCTGCAGGAAGCGGTTCTCGTTCTCCAGCTTATCATGGTCTGATTTGACCTCGTCAATCCGGTCTGCCAGGGCCTGTAAAGATGACTGCAACGTCTTTGCTTGTCTGTTTCATCATTAGTTAGAAGGGGAGCGGCCAATTAATTGTGGGGGAGAAAGCCTGAGAGCACTCACTCTTTAAGTGTAAGTCTTGCCTGAGTGCCCAGCCTCTTGACGTCTGCAAAGTTCCTTCGCGGGCTCATCGCACGAGCGTCGTCTGGCGGAAACTCTTCCTTCTCAATCTCGATCTCAGGGTGGTCCCGGGGGACGAGTATCGAGGCGCTAGGTTTCCTGCTGGCAATGCGGGGGCGGTCTGCCCTCGATTTCCGCTCTGACTCTACATCGGAGACAGAGGAAGAGGAGGAAGTTGGAGACGGGTGTGAATTCTCGTTGTCATGGTTTGCTGTGGGATGGGTTCCGTTGGTAGTGCCGTTGGAATTGCTATCGTTTGGGGCAGGGGAGGGCATTGTGCGGACGGGCTCTGAGGAGTTGTATAGGCCAGTGTCGGCAGCCATAATGCGATATCTGGACCGACCTTCGCAGGTATATTGTGTATGAAGTGGGTATAACGAGGAACAGCCCCGTTGAAGGATAGTTTTTTTTCGGGGGTTCGTCGTCGTTGTCGTCTGCGTTATCAGGAGCGGGACAGAAAGGGGCTGATGGATTGATAAAGGAGAGATGCGGTGACGGTGAGAGGTCCGAGTAAAAGAGCAAAGAACAGTACGGATTCTCCCAGGAACAGCTCGGGGGTGTATCTACAGGAAGCGAACGTAGTCTGTCTGTCCGGTGCTGGAGCTGAAGGGGTGTGGCTTCTCTTGCTCTCTACCTGCAGAGAGCGCGGAGATAGATAGATAGGTCGACAGCACGGCGCGGGACGCAAGCAACGCAGCAGACAAGAAGAAACGAGCCAGCCGCTGGAACGAGAGTCGACAGAGAAGTGGAATTGGCAGAGGCTTGGGGGCAAAACTGCAGTCGAAGGCAAGCTGAAGTCGATGCTGGCAGAGCTGTGGGAGTTGATGAAGGACGCAGGACGCAGGACAAACAGCAGCAGCAGCAGCAGCAGCAGCAGCAGCAGCAGCAGCAGCAGCAGCAGCAGCAGCAGCAAAGCCGGACGAGGACGAGAAGAAGTAGCAGAAGGTTCAAGCGGCCGAGGGAGAAAGCCGCAGTTTTGGCTTTGGCGGCGGCAGCCAATAAGGGCGGGGCGCCGGTGGGTCCCTGTGTACGGTCTCGTAACGAAAGATACAAGCGGTAACTTACAGCGTACGGTTGATACAACGAAAAGACGAGGAGAGGAAAGACGGACGGACGACGACGACGACGACGACGACGACGATGACGATGATGGCGGACGACAGACGAGGGACACGGACGAAGAGGAGGGAAGAGGCGGATATATACTCGGTAGGCAGCCGGAAGACAGTGGCGGAGAAGACGATGATGGTTGGACGAGCCGGCAGGCTCGATAAAAGGGGGACACACGACGCCGTGATAGAACGGGGAAGGCGGATGGGATGGGATGGGATGGGAGATGCAGACAGACAGACAGGCGGAAGAGGGAGGGAGAGCGCTGAGGGAGGAGGACAGCAAGACGAGGTCGAGTCAAAGGCAGGGCAAGGCAAGGAGGAAAGGCGCAGACCCGGCCACCGTCCGGTCAAATCGTCCATACAATTGGGCCGTCGTCATCGATCGAATATAATGAATGGCTGCCACTTCTGCTAGGCAACACAAGCTAACTACATAACTACACGTCACAGAATGTCCCAATGCAGGCTGGTCCCAGCGAGATGGATCATGGATCATGCATGGTGGATGGCGGACAAGGCAAGCAAGCGCCTTCATCGTGTCTTGCTAATCGCTCGAAGTGGGCGCCGTCCGCCGTTGAGCAGCCTGCGAGGCTAACTTGGTAGCTCGTGTACGGGCAGGGGGCCCAGGTTAAGTTACATGAACATCGAACGGACAGCACGTTAAGGATCAAAGAAGCCCAGGACACAACATACTGAACATCCCTATATACGAATGGCATGTATCTACGGAGCATGTCAGTCCTTACATCGGTATCAGTAAGTACATGCGGGATATATGAAACTGGACATTCCCTGCTCTTAACCCAGATACATACTTTCGGGATGCACGGAGACTTTTCTCAGCATACGCCTTCTTACAGACGGGACGGCTATTCCTTTGCAACGGTCGGCTGGCGGCATTATTATTCATTATTGTTATCATCGAGCCTGTCGGGGGTGTTGGGACGACCATCGATATATGCATACTACTACTCCGTAAAGTGCGGGAAGTGAAGTCCTGCTGTGCTCCCCATAACTATCAAACTATCCATCCCTAACCTGAAAACTAACACATCTGGCAGTTATACATGCTCATCGTCCATCCCACGGTCGACCATCATCACACCATGCTGACCCCCTGTTGATCTACAAGCTCTCCACCACTCGGAGACAGGCGAATCCACCAGAGCAACAACTTGCAGCCCATTCTTCTTGTGGCCTGGCAACCCGACTCATATAATTATTATTATTCAGCAGTGTTTGGTCGTTGCTAATCACCTCTGCTTCTCTCGTCTCTTTCCTTCTGGCAGCCATGCCGCAAGCGGTTTTATCCGATGTGCCAAGTCTGCCCTTAACTTACGCTGGCATGATTATTTTAGTTAAGAGAGTATGCTCCGTATGAGAATCGTCTTCTCTGGGTTACGAACGATATAACTTACATACCGCTCCCATACTAACGCACACCAGCAGGTCGGAGTTATTCTTACAACTAGTTTAAGGTTGCTTGTAGAGTTGGTATGTCTTCATTCCCTGGGCCTGCTGGCCTGTTGGCTTGCTGATGCTGCTGCTGCTGCTGCTGCAGGATATCCCTTCTTCTGGAAACTTTCTACGCCTTGTTCCCTTGGGCTTGTGGCCAAAACATCTGCAGGCAGCCACATCCTTCCTCTTCTCTCCTTTTTTTTTTCTTACTTTACAACCACAGTTATAGTTTAAAGCATATAATGGGGCATGGAGGAGGGGAGGGGATGGAGGGGAGGGATTTGACAAGAGAGACCCGCTCAAGCAGGGTGGGGGATCCTTGCCCGATAGTCATTAGCCGGCAATAGCATAGGAGGGTATTTTTACACTTGCCCTGTGTCGATTCCCCTTCATCCATATCCCTTCCCGTCATCCTTCAATAATGCTGATTCAAGGACACGGTCTAAATTAACTACTGAAAAGTCGCCAATTACCAGGTATTCAAAACCGTGTTTCCTTTTTCCACCTTTACTATCCCTCAGCAATCTCCTGATTCCTTCCAACATGGTTCTGGAAAAGGATCAGGAATGATATTAGGCGATCTTCGTACTCCGTATGTAGAGATCTAACAAGCAACAATATACCGTCAGTGGGCATCTGTTGTTCCCACCCCTTTCCCCCCTTTTTTTGCTTTCGGTTGCTGTGTGAAAATCCTTCAAGATTTAATTTATCTTTTTTTTTTTTTTCTCTGTGGTTGCCCTTCGTCCAAGAGTTTCTTTTCTCCCACTGCTGAGACGGTGACAACTAGAGGTAAGGGTCAACCTTATATTCAAGCAATTAGCTTTCCCTGTCGCCTGACAGTACGCCATCGTTTGTCGGTAAAGCATGTATGCATGGAGTATGGAGTACTGTCTTGAGAGATAAAAAAAAGTCCTCTTGTGTATTCTTTTTTCGAAAAAAAACCAGCAGTGACTCTTTGGTTAAAAGATGCAAAGGTTGGTCCTTTGTTAGTGCCTAGTGTGGGTAGAATTAATCGAGCCTTTGTATCTCCAAGATTAGCACAGCTTTATTAACACGGATTGGCCGCAAGGCTCAACATCGCAAGCTGATGGAGTTTCCATTCGCATCTGGGTTAATCTCGATCAAGCTGTTGAGAAGGATAGCCCTGGCAAGCAAGTATGCTTGAGGCGTTGATGGCGTGGGGTGCAACTCCAGATATCATGGTGGCCTGTGATAATTTATTTGTATGCTATCCCGCCGATCGATGATGATGCATGTTGATCAATGCTCGCCATGAATCGTGGAGTACTTACATATCAAGGCATTAATTCTTTAATTCTTGCTCCCCACACGACTTTTTTTTTTTACGAAGTCGAAAAACTCTTCATGATGGACGAAGAAATTTTCTTCTCGTACTCCGTACTCCGTACTCCATACCTCTCCTTGCGCTTTGGTTCACTGCAAGGTGTAAGAACTCCATTTTCACTAGCGGCAAACTCACTAGTGGGCGGGTGATGACGATGGACATGATGTCCACCTCTCGGCGCTGGTTGTCGGCTGGGTGCGAACAGACATCAAGAGCGGCGAATATGTTACGGGTTAACTGCATCCACCCTCCTTTACTATGTAATTACTATTAGTGCATGGTAAAGTAATTTCACGGTCTTTTGGAAACCGTTTATAAGCACTTTTCACTGAAGATCGCCAGCATCTGATGCAAGTCGGTTTCGCTGGGCAGAGGATAAGCGCCAACCCATAATAGTAGTTGGATCGCTTTTCGCCTCAAAAGTCGTCAACAAACATAACTTACTCCGTACCTTTTGACTGAAAAGTAAGAAGGCCTGTGAAGGTGGAAAAGTACTCCGTACATGCTGCTGGATACCAACCCCCCATTTCTCCGCTCCCATGCAGGATGTCCTCCCAGAGGAGTGGAGGAGGGTTCGCCCAATCCTGACGATGGCCCTGCCAAGCGGCCGCCCGTCAGGTAGGTAAAGTAGGTTGGTTGGTACTCCGTAGCACACTATGCGTAAAAGTCGAAAGTCAAGTAGAGGAGACGGTGGTAAGTGTGAGGACAGATCAACAATCCACGGGTCTCCCGAGAGCATGCCTGCCTATAAGGCAGGTCGACGAGAGAAAATGGATGACAGTTGTTGGTTTTCTTCCCATCTCCCGATCTCTGTGGTCCCAGTGCCGTCATACGGCGATATATACGTCATAAAAAAACTGGAGCACTTCCTGGCGATCGTTCGCCCGGCGTGTTCAGGTTGCTGATACAGGCTCAAAGCAGGTTCCCTGGGGGGATTGCCTGCGTCTCCCGTGTACCAGCTACAGGCGTCCACCAGCTGAGGTACGTGGTGTCAAGAGTATGGTGTACCTCGATGGGGAGCAAGGAGGAGGAAAAGTCAAGGGGAGAGCGTGACTCTGCCTCCACCAGGATAAAACCGCCTGGCAGCCCACGATGCTGCGGCGAGCCTCGTGAGACGAGCCGGCCAAGTAGCGGTAAGCTGCCAGGCTCTCTCGCTCGTTTCTGGCGGGCGTCTTGCTGCCCCCTCGCCGGCCTGGAGTCGTCCATGAGGCCAGCGGCGGCAGGCTAAGATGGCCGGGGAGTCGATGTCAGTCAGCGCGAAGCAACAGCAACAGCAGCGGCAGTGGATGGCGAGGCCTCCTCCTGGGCCGGCGTTGCGGTTCTGCTTTCTCTTCCGGGCCGGGGCCGAAAAGGGAGCGGAGCCGGGGCTACATAGATCCGGGTGACTGTCACATGATCATCTGCTTTGTCATCAAGACGTCTTGCTTCCAACCTCGCGAGAAGAAGCAAGAAGTCGTTGAGAGCAGACGAACATGGAGGCCAGTGTTTGGTATCATCGGCAGCTCGAGTGACTTGCTGTCGGGCAGAGCTTCGGGTGGGTGAAGCTGCATGGACGGGACTCCGGTGTATCGCTACCTGACAACCCAGCGTTGGTGCAGGCGTTGTCATTGAAACGAGAAGTACTAGCTGATACCAACCCCCCCCCCCCCCCCCCCACCCCCTGCATAGTTAGCGACTATCAGCCTGCGCACCTTATATCCTTGACGGCCAGGCTGCACGCCTGCATATACGTAACGCACGAACACACACACACACACACACACACCAACCGACCAAGAAATATGCCTAATGGAGTTAACCCAGCCATCCCACTCTTGACTTCAGACTCTTACCTTCAGAGAGTGTGAAATGACGGGGAATGAAAAGCAAAACGAAACCCAAAAGGAGAAGAGTAGAAGAAGGGACGGGTGAGAACCAAACTGCATCACTTTCCAAGGTGTATATAAGCATCCTTTGTATACCCGGTACTCTGGTTTATACATAGACGTGCGGAGCATACTCGACTCCGGCTATCTATATATATATGCTCATACACATGCAGCACGTCACCACGCGGGATGGCTTTGCTGTCGCCTCGGCCAGCTGCAGCAGACATTTGCATATGTATATACTTCCAGTTAAAGCAAAGGCTCGTTCGGCAATCCTTGGTGCAATCCCTGGTGCAATCCCTGGTGCCATTGTGTATTTTATTTAGGTTCCCATGCATTTCCATCACTGGACGGGAACCACGTTGCGTTTTTGACAGGGGGTAGGGGAGGACATTGCCGACGTCTTGTCACCTTGTGCAGCCTCTCGCTAGTCCTGGTTGGCTCGTCGGCTACTGGAAATACGAACGGTTATTGACTCCCCTGTATGCCTTAAAAACCTCAACTCTTAGCCTGAGAGTTCATCCCCCCCATGACATGTGCCTGGGGTTCTGTGTTCAGACGGCGGCAGCGCTGGCTGGGGTGCGGATGCTAGCTCGAAAGTATGACTTAATCAAGTGCTGGTTTTTTTCGACTTTGTGCCTAAGGGTTCCTGGAAAAGCTGTCTTCAGGGAAGCAAGGCCACACATTGTTTCCATGCAACAGTGCTCATTCGAATCGCCGGCAGATTTATTTGGCATTTCTGACCATTTCCGCACTTATTCCCCCTCAAAAACAGGGTTCAAGACGAAACGTTTCTCGGGAAGCCATTTAGTCCAGTAATGCCATGTTCGTGCGTTCGTTGTTTTATACCTGCATCTGACCGCCTCTCTCGCCGGTGTGGTGCATTTTGACATGCCTAACACCGCACAAGGATCAATATTTCTATGTCGGCGGACCAGAACTGTCCATTGTCTTGTTCGAGCAAATATGACCAGGCGGGAAAAATGCTTTTTAGAGGGTATATTCTTGCCGGCATGGGGGATGCAAATCATATGCCGTTTCCCTGTCCTATGTGACATAGCCATCCGGCCTGTTTATTGTAACCCAGATGGTTTTTGTACCACAGGTGGTTTGTTCTCTTGAAGAATGACTTCTGAACCTTTTAATGAGGGATTTCCGGCGACTTTTTTTGTTAGTCTTCGCACATGAAGACACGATCGGACGCAGCGTTCGAATCGAGGATTTGCTCGGCCAAATATACCCGCTCTCTGGCAAAGGGCTTGCACAGTCTAGCTATATATGCCATGCTTTGCATAATCTGCTATTTTCAATGTGTGACGAGGTGCGGAGAACGGATGTTCGCTTGATATCAGATGCTGAAGGTGTGGTTACGCAAAGCGGTGTTCCACCCGTAAGCAGCGGCTCCGTTCACAATGAAGAACCGGCGGACACACGTCAACTGTCAAAGGTCGCAGAGATATTTCTAGACATGGGGAACAGTATGGACCAATCTGAATTGCCATGCCATCTTGGACAAGCCCGAGCATCCCGGGGTGGGTATCTAATGGTTGACATTCTTCCCCTTTTCTCGAGTCCAAGGGTGTGAATTCACTATGGCACTGTGCCAAAAAAAAAAAAAAAAAAAAAAAAAGACACAGATAGATGGACATAGAAGAGTGGGGGGGGGGGGGGGGGTGGCAATCTACACCTCAATCCCCCTTCTCTTTCCCTTTCCCTCCTTGCCATGTCTCAGCCGAAATCTGTCGTCTCAGGATCTAGCGTTCTTGACGCATCAGGTTTGCTATTACATTGGCTTCCGGCGGTCTACCCCAGAACCTCCCAAGAAGAGTGGCCTAAACACCTGGCGGCGAACAACTTGCGAGGTGGCCTGCTGTGTACTGGGTACGACAGATCTAAGTACCGTGGGATGTATAACCCTATGCGATAAATCGAGCCAACCACAGCCAAAACAAGACTCCGCCTACTCCGGCCCATGTAAGCTAACACCTGCGGGAGGCACATGGTGCGGCTAAGTTGTCTTGTATTCTCTCCGCCTTGTGATCGGAGTTGGAAAGTGACCAGGCTACTCCGTACACATCAGCCAGGGAGACGAGTAACGAGTGTCTAAGCGAACGAGCGATCAAAAGGAAGCTGATCTTGCAGTATCCACCACATAGAGCGCATTGGGAGGTTCCGTCTCGAGTACTATACGGAGATGTAAGAGTTTTGCTAGCGAGAAAGTCGAAGAGAAAAAGGATCTCTTACTAAAATAAATAATATGTAAGTCCGGACATCTCTCAAATTTCTCCCGCTTGGGGGACGTGGGTGGCTGATATCAAAAAATAGCATCACCCGCTCCCTTGGAAAGTCAGCGCTTGATTGATCGATGCTACCGATCCATGTCCACGGATGGGATCCCCTACCCTTGCATGCACGATTACTTATCGCCTACGCATCGTGATTTCTCGTTTGACGTGAGATACAAGGCCAGTCCCCTTTTATTCATCCTCTCCCTTTTGGACCGCCGGCCTTCGTTTAATTAATTACTTTTTTGTTCATTTTTGTCTTCCTCCTCTTCCTCCTTTTTTTTTTCCCCTCTCTTTCTTTTCTTCTTTTCTTTTCCCTCTTCTTCTTCCCTTGTTGCTTTTCTTTTGCGGCCCAAGAATCCAAGCTGGATGCGCCCCTTTTGGTCCCATGTCCACTTTCGAGGCAGCTAGAAAGAGGCGATGCCTATCTGGGTTTAGCGCCAGCCCTGTCGCCAGCATGGCTTTGAACTTCCCTTGGGATCTGATATCAAGCCCGCAGGAGCTTTGCAAGCAAGACCCGCGTCTCTCGCGGAAAATACGAACATAGGCGTGCGTCGAGTTGGGCGTGCACTATGTTTTCAACCCTTTCTTTGACGAAGCCACATTCCTTTACTCTCGACGCCGTCTAGGCGTGCGGTGGGGAACTGGCGCATACTACCTATATCTCGCAACCACAGACGCCGCCTTTCGGTCGTGCCTTGAACTCCCAGATTTGATACACCGAAATCGAAACAGAGACGCATAAAAGCCGCAAGTCTCAGTCGCCCAATGACTAAGGGCATGGTGACTGACCCCTCTCAAGATACCCGACGGCTATTGGTTGATTACCCGTGTATCTGGCCCTGTTGTGTTTGCTTTTCGACGCACTGTTGGACCTGTTCCTGGACCATTTGGATTGCGATTATGCCCAAGGTCCCGAATACCTTTCTTTGAGGTATTCTTGATAACGTCACAAGGCTTACTGCGAGTGGGTTTGCCTCTTGACTTTTTTCTTTTTTCTATTTCTTTTTCTTTTTTCCTACCCGGAAAATGGTCCCATACCAATCATCTGTCAAGATGGGGTGATTTTTTATTTACGCCATGATATATGGTTCCAAATTCAGCTCTTTTTATCTCTATTCATGGCAACAATCTTCCATCCCCTCCCGGCTCACCAGGGCTCAGCCGTGTCAGCGGGATGGACTACCAGTGCCGCTTAGGCTACCGGCATATGTCTAGCTACTACATGCTCACCCTGGGCGCCTGTCTACCGGAGATTATATCAAATTCACCGTGACAACGATGACTTAGAATTTCCGAGGTTGTCATCTACACTAGCTCTAGATCAAGAGACTACCGCGCCTCTGATATATCCATACTTGCAATCGGCCGTTTCATCGCCTGTAGGCAGTTGGATGATATCCCGTGGGCCATTCATGGCTGCATTAAACCCCCTTCGCCGACCGTTCCGGCAACCAGTAGTCATTGAATTTCTTTTTCTCCAGACGTTTGCGTAGGCCTCTAGGCCGACCAATATGCCATCCCTCTTCTTCTGTGGCTTCTCCCACTGGTTCGACTTGCTTTTACCATGGCAGAAATGCCCCCGCCGTTGGCAAATTTGTAGAAATTCTACTGGAACCGGGAATACGGCTCAGGATCCATCCCACCGTTTCAGTGGCTTATTTCTTGTCTTTCGCTTGGGCTGCATGTTTTACGTGATGGAGTTGGAAGAAAGGAACAGGGCTTTCCCCAAAGCTAGCTGCGGCGTACACTAGATCAGTACGGTGCATTAGAACTTGGAACAAGGCCTCCTTTACATGACTCTTCTACCATGTATTCTCATACTTGTCGGGACTACAAGTAAATAGATAAAGTCAACGATTCTTTCCATACTCCGTCCCTTTGCATAATATCAAGGAGTGGTATATGGCTCAGAGCAATGATACTTCGCATCTTGTCAAAATGAACTTCTCCAGCCAGTCAGCCTTGGATTTCGTTCTAATCTCCCAGGAGTATAGCCCTCACGCCCCTGGAAGATGGCCTTCTGCATCCATTCCCACTACCCCAAATGCCGTTGGAAGTCAATCATGGATGCAGTTCAGCTGGGCCCAAGTTGCCTTTACCCTTATAGTTATCTGGCCCCTTATTGTGGCGATCCTACGACACTCGAGAGAGCGGCAAAGGATGAAACGCTTCAACTTCCCTACGAGAGATTCATTTGCCAAAATGACTGTCCGCGATGCTTGGGCTATCCAACTTGATCTTATGGACACAGAGACCTCCTTTTTCTTCATGCTTGCACTTAAGTTTGCCATTTTCTCGGTATGATAAGCAACAATTTACCCGGGGGTTTTTTGACGTTCATGCATAATCCTAGCATCATATGTGCTAATTTATATATATACGTATAGGTGAACGGTATACCTTCCATTTCCAGTTTGCTGGTCAGGACGAATAAGCTCCCTTCGGAGCGTGTTCACCTTCGATATTCCATGACCTCTGTCATGATAGCCGAATTTCTCGCCTTTCCACCTGACGATGAAAGGGCGTTACAGGCTATTTCTCGAATGAATAATATCCACCAAACATACCAGAGAGCCGGTCAAATTTCAAACGATGATCTGCTATACACTCTCGGGCTTTTTGCCTATCTCCCTGTCCGGTGGGTTGGTAAATATGACTGGCGTGAACTTACAGACATGGAGAAGTGTGCCTTGGGAACCTTTTGGAAAGATATCGGTGACTGTATGGAAATCGACTATTCTCAGCTCCCGTCTTCTAAGACTGGCTGGAAAGATGGTCTCCACTGGCTTGAGGACGTTACGAAATGGGGAGATCAATATGAAGAAAAGAACATGGTTCCCTGTGCTAGCAACCAGCTAGTTGCCCTCTCCGCCATTGGTATCATACTCTATATCGTCCCTGACTTCCTAAAGCCGACAGCAAAGAAGATGATATTTGCTTTACTCGAAGATCGGATGATAAAGGCGTTAATGTATGTATACCGTCAGCTCTTTTGTTTGTGTACCTCTTTATATTCTAACCACCTCTATACCGCATATAGGTTGCCTGAATCATCCAAACTTTACAAGATCTCTCTCAAAACCATACTCAATGCTCGGCGTTTCATAGTCCGCTACTTCTTTCCGCCTCGCCCTTCATGCATGCGCTTTCAACCGCTGAGTACAAAGGCCGACAAGGATGGCAGGTATTATCTGCAAACATACGATTCCAAACCTTTCTACATCAAACCGACAATTTCATCACGCTGGTTTTCTCCCGCTGCCATTATTAGAAGAGTTCTTGGCTTGCCTTTGCCAGGGGATAATGGTAACGAATATTGCCCTCGTGGATATCGGTTAGAAGAGCTAGGTCCATCCTGGATCCTGGCCAAAAAGACGATCAACCAAGATGTTAAAATTGCCCGTCAAAGGCTGGACCAAAACCACACCACTGGCTGTCCCTTTGGATAAGGGACTTGCTGGTAATTTGGGACATTCGGTTTATGGGCGAGGGCATATATATAATAGGGTAGGTAGGACGTCCCCTTTCTCTTTGCTATCTTTACCTTCTATCTTTAGCTTCTACCTTTATCTTCTATTCGTTATTTACTTTCTATTTCTTTTCTGTACATTTTTCTACCTTAGCGCGTATCTTGGCATGACAAGCTACGTTTATATACGGGACTCACATACTGGGGCAACTTGGTATATAGCTGAGAGGTTGGCGAGCTGCTTGGACTTGGCCCTACATTCTTTATTATTAACTACTCCTTTAGACCTCTTTTTGTTACCTTACCAATCCTTGTTGCTTTCTGTTTGAGGATACGCAGACTCAAACAAAGTGGAAGATAATTGCAAATAGCTGGACTAAATGTCAAGATATCGTTTCACAAAAATCATTGCTTGACAAAGCAGGTATTTCAAGGTTAATGAGAATCTATTGATAGCAATGACTAATGATATGTAAGAATATCTTGAACAAACGCCCGCTGCCTCTGTTTGACGCCTTGTATCCCTAGCCTTTGAAAGCCAAAGTTCAAGTCGGAGGTACAAAAGAGATGTTTACAAGCATCATATGTACAGTCGTTCAAAGTAATTTACGGAAAATGGGTCAAAAGGTTCAAGTTAACGTCTCAAGGAGGGTGTCGTGTGCCATTGGTATAGAGCTTTGAACACTGCGAGCGCTCCCGATTGCGTTTCCAGCGTACGGCCTCTTCCACGGTCATTCACATCCTTCACTGCCTTGGCAACATTGGGTCCGGCACCAGCATCGCCTCCTTCGGGCCTGGAAACCGCAGTGTCTTGGAATTCATGAGGGAAAGGACGCAGCTGATCACCAACGATGTCGCTAGGGGCTTCCTTGGCAAAATACGTTCGGTTTCCCTGAGCCTGTAGGAGTGCAAGGTCGGGGCTAGCACGGTTGATTGGAGGATCAGAGTTGCTGTAATCCACGGCACCATGCGGCAACACAACAGCGCTATCACTATTGTTCAGCTCGCCGTCGGGGTATTTGGGACCCCACCACATTCCATATAGGCCTTTCTCATTTTTGGTAACGAATGCAGCATAAGCATTGTGCTCCAGCCAATGTAAGTAAGAAGCACAGATTCGCTGATGCCATCTGAATGTGTTTCTTCGCTCGTGCTCGCTAGTGTTATTGCCGCCTGCCGACTTATGTAGTGCTGGATCAGACAGCATCCTCTTCTCTTGGGGACTAAGTTGTCGACAAAATTCCGCGAAATGATGGAAGAATATGCCTTTGAAGGTTTGTCCATCTTGCGAGCATAAGCCGGTACTATCACATGCATCTTCTAAGACGCCTGCCCTCCCCAGCCCATGCCAAGTGTGATCTGATTTCGCTGGCCAACCGGTGGCTTTTATCACATTTCTGACTAAATCATGACCATCTTCAAGATAGCGCCTATCTCCAGTGGCTAACCAAAGACCCCTGAGCCCGCTCAGTATAACTCCTTGGTTATAGGTGTACACCATAGTGTTCAAAACATCACATTTGCCCGTCCCAGGATCGTTCGGAGTCCATCCATGTATGTGAAATCCATCCGCGTACAGAGCGTTGGCTCCAGTCATATTTGAGCTTTTGAGCCACTTATAGGCTGTTATAGCTGCGTCGAGATGGATTGGATCGCGGGGTAGACTAACAAACCCATTCTCCTGTAGCTCACTTTCTACTATTGGCGAATCGATAGGATCACCTGGAAAGTAGAGGTACATATCGATACTTGCTGAGATGAAGAGCTCGTTTGTGATAGCATTCTTGTAAGGTGTTAGCCAAGGGCTCCAAATCATGCCACCACCACACAGTTGTGTATCCCACCCTCGCACTGCTAAATCATAGAATACCCGAGCCCTGTGTGCTGCAGGCGCCCTATACTGGGTTCCATGCCACGAGTGGTGGGGGGTTAACTTGCTGTTTGGATGACGACCAAAATGAAGCTCCGAATGCAGATTTTGGAATTTTATGCTTTCCAACCATTCCAAAACAACCCACAGCATGTCATCATACGCTTGGAGCCGTATTCCAAAAAAGTTCTCCCCATGCCAAAAAGCCGAGGTTTGCTGGAAGTAATAACTGATCAGGTTCTCAGTGGACATGGCCGCCTCATCATAGCAGCCAGACCAGGGCTCATCACCTGTAAATCCGAGCGTGGAAGACAAGAGAGAGAGGGCAGAAAGAATATGGGTATTCACAACTGCTTTGGTCCAGTCAATGCCGGTTGGCCATGTTGCTTGCCAGAGGCTGAAATAGTCCGACTGTATCACATCAAGGGCCTCAAGCATTGTCCTCAGCGTTTTGCTTGTATGAGGCCAAGGAAATTGACTTGCATCGCCTGGGAAAGGTTCTTGGTCATTTTCTGAAGGCTCGACGCTGGCTTTCGGCTCTGTTCCAATGAACGGGGCCTGTTGGTCGTCATCAATTATGATGATCTGTTGCGAGATATCACCATTGGATAGATCGAAAGGGGCTGCCGAGGTCCTGGCGCAGAAAAGAAGGATAGTTGATATACATATAAGGGCAAGTAAGGGGAAGTTGGAGAATGAATGGTGGCCACCGGTAGGCCATGGTCTCACGGCGTACATGCTGATCGATGTCTGCTAAAAAACAAAGGAATATCCCCTAAAAATGAGAGCAGTCCAGGCTATTATAGCCGCCAGATGAGGGTGTTGAGTTCTCACATCGGCAGTTTTGGTGCTCGTGTGACCAGCGCTGGGATGTATAAATGCGCGATCAGAAGGCCAGGAACAGGCGAAACTCAAGCTGTGAGCGGTGAAAAAGCAAGTCTGCGCATCCGCAACTCCGAGATGCTGTATTGCTCAGATGCCTCGTAGCATGGAATAGCGATCAGCCGGGAGCATCACCGGCTTGCGACAGAGAAGTTGTCTGCGCTTTCTTCGCTTCCCGTTTTTTGCGACGAAAGTCGGGGAAAGTCGCTGCGGGGAGAAGAAACAGCAAGACTGGTCGACTTACGTAAGCCTAGTCTTGGGGCCTCGTTTCAAGCGCGCTTGGCTATATGGCAACGAAGCGGCCAAAAGAGGCGTGTGGACAGGCCGGATGAGAAGGCCTGCAGTGTGTCTAAGCCCGTAAGTATATCGAAGAGGTCCTGTGAGTCATCGGGATCAATTTCACGAGTCGTTGGTAGTTGGTAAACGACTGGAAGAGAGAAAATGCTAAGTACCAAGTTGATGTGATACTAGTTGACAGGACAGGGCTTTCAAGTTCTACAGAAATATATCCAGTCTAACTAGATCCTGGAGGTCGTAGATGAGTCTCGCTGAAATCTGGAATTAGCGTTTCGAAGCATTGGGCTAATTGTCGAGGTAATGTGGCTGTCATCGGAAGATTAAAATCGGGGTGATTTGAACTGTATGATTTTGAGAACGGGAGCTATATCAAATTAACTAGAAAAGCGGTTAGTTATGAATTTCCGTATATACCGTATAGAATGCGTGCGTGGATACTGATCATCATTATCAGACATACCTAGTCTACTTAGATGACAGGGAGCCGACATGACCTCGACCCGCTGAGTGGGCAGCAAGGGACTGACCAGCATCACAAAGGCGGAATGTCATAGTCGGCAATTTTCAGAGAAGGCTCCTCTATCCTTCTGTCTCGTGTTTCATGGCTTGCAGTCATTCGAATGGTTTGGGTACGTACGAGTAACCGTGACAGGACCAAGTTCCAATGCGACAGTTGATCAATATCCATATGCGATCAATATCCATGTCACTTCATTATTCACCCATGAACGCACTCAGACTGCTTTTCGAATGACACCTAAGATCTGTCGTTATTGCCCTCCGGGCTGCGGCTTCTTTCACGGCTTCGACTTCGTCCTCTATTCCCACCACGCCCACGGCTGGAGTTCTGGCCGCCACCAGACTTCCCCTTGGAAGACGGAGGAGGCCGTACGAATGCAAAGTCGACTTCAATTGTTTGATCAAGCAATTTTGCGCCATGCAGGGCTTTGATAGCTGCCTCTGCCTCGGGGAGGGTGGGATATTCAATTAACGCGTAGCCCTGCCGGAAGTAAAACAACTTAGCTCACTGATCTCAGGACAGAATGCAAAGACGGAGAAAGGTATTAATTCAGAGTGTATAATACCTTCACGTAACCCGTTCTTCGATCAAGATTTAGGTTGAAATTCTTAATATCCCCGTACTCAGCGAATAGATCTGTAACATCCTCTTCTGAGGCCTCCTCATGTATATTCGTCGCAATAATGATCCACCCTTCAATGCTGCGCACTGCTGCAGCTGAGGCGCGAGTACGTGGCTCTGGCCCAGATCCGGTCTGCTGTGGCTCTGGGGAGAGCGGAGGGTCGACTTCCATTTCGCCGGACATGTCGATTTCTGTGTTTCTCTCTCTTATACCGGCTTAGTCGCAAAAAATGCCAGTCAATGATGAAACTATTCGCCTGTCACAACTTTTCGTCGCCTTGCCTATGGCCTCTGGTCCTTCGTGAGGTGTTGAGGGGCGAAGAAAAGTGAAGCTTTAGGCCTTGGATTTTAACCACAGGCGGGATCAGCTTATGTAAGCAAGTTTCTTTTGACCTCGTTGCTAAAAGTGGCACGTATTATGTTTATTATTATATTAGGGGGATCGAAAGACATCCATGATCATAACTATGTACATAAATACTAATGATATATAACAACAGGGCTATTAGCATATATTGAACAGGGATGCAAAACGTGGGACCCCTCGCGTTCGACATCCTTAACCAAGCCACGATAATATCCGCAAATGCGGTGTGTGTGTATATATACCCAAAACTACCAAGTCACACCGCAAGTATATTTTGTGGCCGCCGATACATGGTTAGCTGGAGGCTTTGATAAGGAATGTTGCAGCGTCGTCTGCAAGCACGGCATAGCTCTCGTGTGCCGCCCAGCTAAAGCCATTTAGACAAACAGGGTCCCCTTCGTTGCAGTATTCCTTCGTCTTCTCCGGTGGGATATTGGCGAAGGGGATTAAACGGCCTGGGTCTCCGAAGACTGCAATTGCTGATATCTCTTCATGCGTCAAAAGCTTTGCAGCGTGAGTGACCATTGCGCCCTGCGAATATCCTACGAGAAGAATCTTGCTGTCGGGGCACTGCGCAACTGACTGCTTCACGAGGTCGGCCATTATTGGGCCTCCGTTGAGACCTAAGAGCAAATTTCCCTGTAGGAGAACTAATTAGCAAAAGGGCACCATGGACCTACATACCATCCACATTTTAAGGGCATGGAGATGGCATTCCGCTACTCCTTGTAAAATAAGGGGAAGAGCATACCGCGATACTGGCATCGTAATTGACTCCTTGAATTATGATCTTGTTGCCTGTCTGGGCTCGGAGTGCAGCGGCAAGTGGCCTACCAACTCCTTTACCCATGTTTCCATCCTCGTTGGTTCCGCGGGCAAAGATCATGGTCAGCGGCTGGCATGGCGCATGGTCCAGGATTCCATTTTCCACCAGTCCGTCGTTGTCGGTCGGTGTACTTGGAGGGGCTGTCTTTCCATGACTTTTTAAGCCTTCCTCCAGTTTGTTCAAACCATCGAATACCGGTATTGAAGCCTCCTCTGCGGTCATTCCGCTACCATGTTCCAACCATTGCGGCAATTTGTTACCTGGAAGGACTGACATGGACGCTGCGATACGAGCGTCCCTGGGGTTCAGGGGTGCAGCTATGGCGCACGCCACAAGGCCTAGCAAGAAACATGACTCAAGCTTCATCTTGACTCTAAAATATGTATAGGAAGATAGATTCAGATGGTTGAAATGCCCTCGTGTGTTGGACAGACAGGAGTCAATAAGGAAGTGAAATAGATCTTTCAATTGAGGATATCGCGGTAAGGTCTACTGACACAAGAGAAACCGACGAAGGGGTAAGGGAGGTTCACTGTCTGCCAGACCAAGGGGCAATGGGCAGAATAAATACATCACCATTTTTCAGATGATTGTCTTCCGCAGGAAACCCGACGACAAACCCAGTGCCAACGTGGCCAGGGCATGTGAAATGAAACTTTACTTTAGGATCCATTCTGCCTACACGAAAAAGAGGCACTGTGAGAATGGGGGGTCAGCTAGGAGATGCGTTCCTGTGGGTTGATCCAGGGCTAGGGGGAACAGGTCCCCATCAAGGTTGTAATGGGAAGCTGGTAACCAATAAGGCGCCAACATACAATTTCAAGTCATGTAACAGAAGAACAGCACTTGGTGCTCCCGCCAGAGCTCAATCCCGGCTTATTGCGTTCAACAAGCTGGCGGCCCGGATCGATAATCCAGATTTCTGGTTCAATCTGATCGATGCATCTCATATGGACGAGATGGAAGGCTCTTGTCTCTGAATGGCTCACATGCTATGTAAGACCACCCAAAAAAAAAGTATCAAGCTAGTTGGACGAACCAAGAGCTGATCACAGACTGATATCACCAATCACCAGTATCCTAGGTTGTGTGCATTAGTGTGGGCTCGTTAACAAGGAACAAGGGTGAGTTGTCTGGACTTGCAGGCCGACGATCATCGTAGCCTCGCTTTGATGGAGAAGCTGAATCGACAAGAGGAACTGGTTTTACATAGTAGTAGTCGTAGCGATGCCTGAAACACCGGCGGGAACGGAATTTTGTTATTTCGCCGTTGAAGTCTCCGCTGCCATGAGGCGAACTGGAGGATCATTCTTAGATTTGCACCTCGATGGGTCCCTGGTGCTGTTGGGGAGAGTTGCTCCATCGGTGGCTCGAGGGGAGCTTTGCGGGTAACTAACTCTAGCTGACTCGCAATAATGGAGGAGTGTTATCAGATGACGTCGGATGGCTGTCTTGTGGCTGACGGCCGGCATCCTCAGCCGGGGCGAGCAACTTGGGCCAACACCCTGACCACCTTTTTCAAAAGAAAAGAAGAGATGTGCATCCTGGACACCCAGGCCGGTGATCAACCGCTTCGTCAGAGGCATTGTTTGGAGAGCGAGCATGCATGCAGACACCAAAGACACCAACCAGGTCACGGTTACGAGACGGCGACTCGACACAGCATGCTGCAGGTCTCTCGAGAATACGCGGAAAAAAGTCGACCTCGGAACTGGTGAAGGATCGACTGCCTAAACCAGCTAGTTATGGCCGGTCAAATGATACTTAAACCATCCTTGGGCCCCAGCATGATAAAAATAGACGATGGATGGCATCGTGGAGTACGTTCCTGGTGCGGTCATGTTCGCCGCCGGGGGACCCGACTCCAGCTGCTGACAGTTCTCAACCTAGGATACGAAGGAGACGGGGTCGCTGGAGAAAGATCGAGCATCCATAACTAACCCACCGACTAGTGAGTTGAAGACTGGGTGCAAGCGAGAGTGGACTTATCCTGCAACATCTTCCGCTTCTCCGACGGGCTTTCTTAGGGGTTGAGTCTGTAGAATGCAGCAGCCCGTGTCAAATTCCATCCATCTCTTCAAATTCCTCAGGGTGCGTGTATGTCTCCTGAGCAGAGATATAAACCAAGGGTGTTTGATATCTCCTTACCCTTTAAAAGAAAAACATCGGAGTACAGAGTACTATCGTATGCATTGTATTCATTCTCCCAGCGGAGTTGGTCGTTTTAAGAGGTCTATGAATTTGATACCATATCTTATATTGCTTCAGTCTTCCCATTATTGAGCTGAGAAGAGTGAATAGACAGAATGAGGAGTGCCTGTCTCGGCATCAATCCAAAATGTGCTTTCCTTCTGTCCAAATCTTTGTTGATATTGACAGTGGAAGATCCAAGGAACACCACCCTGTCAACTTCTACAGACAATATCATAACAGATAGATACTATCTTGTTTGTCTCCTAGCCTTCAACAGGCGTCTTTTCTTTCTTCTATCTGGCTTATAGGCGGATAGCCAGCAGCTATGAGCATGCTTGAGCAGTGGCTTCAGCATGAATATGCACCCCCTACTGTGGACAACAAAGTCTTCAAGCTACCTCTGGTCCCGGAGCCAGCAAGGCCAAAGAAGATCCCTTTCCGTGACAGACAGGATATCGAGGTCATCCTTCGTGGAGAAAAGTCAGACCACTACGCCCGCCTTTGCAAAGAAAACGCGGACCTCGAAGTCTCATTCAACCCAACCGGCGGTGATTTCACCATTACTGAGCGCGTCCAGGATCCGGAAGAGCCATGCCACTATCTAGAAGTGACCGTTCACCTTAACCGCAAGAACTCGGAGCTGCTAGATATCAGAAGGTTCTCTCAATCTACGCTGCTGATTGCATTTGCCGTTGCCGATGGGAAGTATCCCTGGATGGAATATCGCCAATCTGGATTCCAAAGTGCACGCCTACCTAGCCTTCTTAGCCAAGCTGTCAAAGCAAGGTGGCCCCTCAGCTATATCAAAGTCCTCCTTCCACTCGCAAAGCACCCTCGTAGCTGGACTGCCGTTCTCGCGCTGATGACCTTTAAGGGTGTTGATGATAAAGACTTAAAAGAGGTAAAGGAACTATACAAAGCAGTGGAAAGGTGTCAGAGCGAGTTATCTGATATCAGCCAGCGCCCGGGGCGCGCTAGTTCACTCGAGGAGTTGATTAATGAGGAGGAAGCAATGCGCAAACATATCAAATTGAAGGATCCAAAGAGCCGGACTGCATTGATCAAGTATTATGAACAGTTGGTCGACGACATTGCCGTTGCTCAGAAACGAACCATGTGGCTGAAAGAGTCAGACAGGCTCGCCAAAGAGCAGGAGATTATTTACCGGAAGGTCGACGAACTTGATAATTAGATGTGGCTAAGAAGTACTTGTTCTTGCAGGGTTTTGGTCAAGTTGCTTAATCTTTCATCCATTCGGCGGCCCCCTTGACCTTTTTCAATAACGGAGTTTGAGCAACTAAAACACGGACGAATTTGATGGTTCCCCTTCGCTTGTAACTTAACAATGCCATGCCCATTCAATTCAAATTTCTTTGTTCTCATAGTATACATAGCAGTACTGGTTGTTTTATTCCTGGAGAGGCTTTAGAAATGTCCAATAAATCACTAAGTATTCACAGAACTTTGTTATCCGAGTGGAGTTGTTGATCGTGCTATTCTAATTTGTTGAGGAGTGAGATATTGTCATACATCACTACCGCCTAGGAAAGGGGGAGAGAGTACCGGGGGTCAAGGCAAGGGGGAAAGACGAAGTGGGATATAGAAGTTTGTAGAATACCAAATAAGCAGAATCAAAGACAAAGGCGATCTTGGGGCATATTATGCTATTATTTATACAGCAGACTCTTTGTGTCCACAGAAGCTATTTTTTCAAGCTTCATTTTCTTTCGTTTCAATTTTTTTTTTCCTTTCTTAAAAATTCTCAAACAATAGGGAGAGGGTCTATCGCTTGTTGTTACCGCCTCTCATGGCCAGGATCTGGACCATGCGGACAAATATGTTGATGAAGTCGAGTTCAAGGCTGACACTCTCGTTAACGACGTCTCTCCGAACAACTCCTCGCTCAGCCAAACGAGCGTGGTAAAGAATTTTCTGGATATCGTAGAGGGTGAATCCACCAAAGACAGCAAGGCCTCCGTATAGCCAAACTCGCTCAGACCACATGAGAGTTCTTGTTGCAGTAGCTGGTAGAACCAGGGGAGCAAATCCGGAGAGAGCGACAATGGCAACACCAGCAAGGAGTGGACCACCGAGGTAGAGGTATTTCTCCTGTTTGGCAGTAGCACCGACAAAGGCAATCGAGCCCATCATACCGACTGTGTAAAGACCAGCACGTCCAAGGATAGCTGGGGACATGAAGAATAGAGGAGCGAGAACGGCAGCTTGGGCAAGGTTAAATCCAGTCCAGAGTGCATACTTTTGAATGTAGCTATGGAAAATGTTAGTAGTGCTAAATATACGATATGGAGTACGGAAAGTTGTTCCACTTACTTATCCGGTGACGTGTAAAAAGTCCCATACATAGTTCCAATACTGGCTACCAAACTAGCACCAACAACAACCCATGGGTTGGTTGCCATAAGCCGATATGACCATCCGCTGGTGTGAAGAGCACGGGCAGCAACACCAATAATTCCAATGCCCAGGCCGGTGTGCATGAAGGTCTCGTTCAAGAAACTTCGCTCATAGGGGCGCATACCGCCATCTTCTCTTGTTTCCCGGTTGAAAATGAAGTTTGTTGCCACAATGGTTCCTCCAACAATCGCGGCACCGTATATCAATTTCTGGGTCATATTGCTGGTGTCTCCGGCCGCAGGCTGATATGCCTTCTGCATGTAGGTCCGTCGGAAAGCATCCTTGAATGACTGGCGAGCTTTACTGAGCACTGAGGAGGAAGGGATTTGAGACGATGCACGGCTAGCTGATGATGATGGTTTGATAGGGCCGTTGTGGATGAACCGGATAGTCGTTGATACTGTCGATGGCTTGGGCGCCTGTTTAAGCACAGCCGATACGGCAAACGGGCGGCGAAGGATGAACGCCATGATAGATGTGAGTGGTGAGTGTTATTCGAATGTCAAAGTAATGCAAGATGATGGTAATAGGCCTTGCGACGGGCGTTTATATACCGCAAGAGAGTTCTTCTGTATCCTTCTTCCGTCCGTCGAATGAAGATTCGAGAAAAGGGCCAGCTCCGTTGACTTAGTCATCAATCATGTGATGCTTATGATGACCTCATCATATCGTTCGGCTTTCGGAGTTTAGAAGAGAAAAAAGCGAAGACAACGAGGGAAAACGGACTTTGGAAGACTATCTTCGCGACGCATAGTTGACCCAGCGGATTAGACTTGGCTGTAGTCTTTCCGCGCCTTTGGTCTTTTTTTGTGACAATGTCGCTTCTTAAGAGTCTCCAAATTGCGCATCTTCCGCCATCATTAGTAGTCCATATCGCCCTCTATCGTGACGTGAAGAACTCGTCGTTTTTAAGAGAGCAACTTATTTCTGCCAACTCAGCCTATGAGTACGCTTTTATTGATGCTAGTATGGTATGGTGTTAAAACTTCCTGTGGTTTGAGTGCCCGCGCCCACATACTGTGACTCAAATCGATGTTGACTCTTTCCATCCTTACACCAAAGTAGATCCTTTCGACCACCCACGTCCTTTCGGCCGTGTTTAGGGCGGTAAATGATTACGAAAATAAGCGGTTGAAGTCGAGAAATGTACATTCGGAGATAGTGTTCGCTCTGAGCCCGAATAATAATGTTAGTGTTGCCAGCTGTTTGATGTCACAAGACCAAAAGTGAGAAGTACGCCGAATTAACCGACCTCGTTTGAACATAGATAGCCGATGCCTTTCGTCGATTCGGAATAGCAGATTCAACTACTGATCTCCTTGTTGTGAAAGTTAGCACGAGCCCGGAGATTACACATGAGACCGTATCAAAGCATCTAGGAGAGGCTGTCGAAGGCACCCAAGTGACATTCGATGATACTACTCTCAGTCAGATTACAGATATATCGAAGATTCAAAAGGTGTATAAATTGTCAAACTTGGCGGGTCATAACGCTTCTAAGAAACAAATGGATCCCGCTCAAGGCCACAGTGTAAAAGGGGTTGAGGAGTCTTTCAGGAGACGCATCGAGACCTCTGTACTCGGAGCTATTGCTTTAAGAGGCTCTTGAACCGTTTCTTTTTCACGAAATAGGAAACCTGCCCTTTCGACCGTTGCCCCTATAGTTAAGGGAATTAGATAAAAATGCTTAGGCTAGCACTTGAAGACAATACTAGCGATGGTGTATTTATATCTGCAGGAGGACAAATGCCTAGGTACAAAATAACGGGGATAAAGAAATCTTTTGCTCTCGAAATGTAAACCTTTATCCGGTACGTAACAACAGAATATATCAGATATTTTATTATAGGTCTTCATGAAGTCTTCAAAGGTATGGATGTCGTCGAGATAGACTTCAGCCTCCCGTTGCCCCGACTACGGAAGCGTGTCAACGCCAAGGCCTCAAGCAGCAAAACGCCGAGTCCAGGCATCAAAATCAACTCGAGACAGCGAATACTGGCTATCATAGCAAGGAAAGCTCTTGAAAAGCTCTTTATACTGTACACATGCCTCCAGATGATTGGTAGAACTTTTGACGCAATCAATGTTGTCCTGCCGTCGCAGGTTAAACCAGCGAGCGCGACCAGCCTCTCCAATCGAGACACTGCTTGAGTTCTCCTCGAAATCAACACCTACCCTCACTTGTGGTCCAAAATCTGACCCCGAAAGTCACGGTAATGTCAGTACCCAACTACAGTCAAACGGAAGTGCCCGATATACCAGGATTATTTTGGGAGGGAGAGCAAATGCAGAGAACCTACCGGTGCCTAAAACGAAGAGGCGAAAACTGGGAGACGAAAGTGACAAATTAGTTGAAGGTATGGAAGAATTGGCAGGCTGCTCTCGGCCTTGTCCTCCGTCGATGGAAAATGGATCTACCGCGCAGAAAACGAGATCGAAAAAACCTAGAAAACAGACTCTAAAAGGCCATGGTTTAGAGGAAACGACCCATCCAAGGCTGAAAGGGAAGGTTATAAAGCCATCCACTACCTCCAGAATATTGACAAGTAAGAAAGGCATTATGCATCCTGCTGATCTACAGCAGACGGAGGCTGGAAGTTCTGGTTGGGAATCATGTGGATTACGCCTTGAGGAAGCTACTATAAGAAGAGACTTTTGGACACCCATAAAGGACACAACTCCCGCCCATATTGACCTTACGGGATCTCCCGTCTTCATGGAAACAGGGGAAGCTCAGGATAAAGGCAAAGACTTCAGGTCATTGATGTCCGGATTCAGTTTCTCAAGAGAAACCTCTCATGAAGTTGTCTCTGACGGTCAGTATCCTGCTGAAGGGCCAACAACAAAACAGCTCTTAGAGGTACGATAGTTCTACTAATAAGAATTGTGTGTTCTATTATTAACTACGAATTTAGTTCATACCACAAAGTTTGCCTTCAGGCAAACATTTGGGAGCTGAGGCTCTCGACACAACTGCGTCTAGTACCTCTGAAGGAAATAGCCACTTTAAACCAGCTGGAAAACCCAAACGACCCGCCAAATCAAAGATCACTACGATCACTTCGCTAACTACAGGGCGGTACGAGTCACCATTTACATCAGAAGCCGGTAACTATATTTCAGCCGGTAATGACGTAGAGTCCATCCAACCCGCCAGAAAACCTACTTCGAAGCGTAAGGCTACAAAAGCAAAATCTGGAACAAAGATTTCGAAAGACGAATACCAAGCTCAATTTAGGCCTGCTCCTACAATGGAAGCCCTACAGACTATTGAAAACCAAACGTTGCTATTCGGAACTTCCAGTCAGCTAGAGAGAGATTCCAGTCCTAGTGTCTATGGGATAGAGTCTGGCCTAGAACACAGTCAAGGTCAGAGTGAATCAGCAAGGGTAAGGTCTAGAGAGCCCTCCTCCGCCCTTGGGGTTTCGAGGTTTTCCAAATCTAAGAGCTTATGGGCGGCAAGTTCTCGTGACCTAGATGGTTATCTATTGAACGTTGAAATGGTTGATTTGCTTGAACCAGCAGCTCCAGCATATCAACCTCAGGACGAGCAACAGACTACCAACAAGCTTTCCAAGGTTAGGGCACATACAGAAATTCCACCGCCGATTGAACATGAAAGCTCTGAGAAGTCTGAACCATCCATTCACTCTGTTGTTAATATTGACACTTCCGATACTATCCAGAGTCTCCATGAAATTTCAAGCACCCATAACAATGAAAATGGGGTTGCAAGCATACCGGATTTTAACAGACTTTCAACCGACGCCCTCACAGCCAAAGTGGCGTCTTTTGGATTTAAGCCGATTAAAAGCCGTGAGAAAATGATAGTGCTTTTGGAGAAATGTTGGGAAAATAAAAGGAAAGCTGCTGGTAGACCAGAAATTGGACCATCTGAACGAGATGAACCACAAGGAACTTCTCAAGGGCGGTCCTTGAACATTACTACAAATCCGATAGAAGCTGGCCCTATACCTAGCGTTATCCCCTCAATACGGACCACCCCCGAGGAAATAGCCGACTCTTCACGAACAATTGAGACCATATCTCACAACCTGAAATTCCCTCCAAAGACTAAGGGAAACACACTTCATTCCAAGGGCACTGAACGCGATACTCAACCTAATACAATAGAAATAAACGATTCTACCGATGAAGGCTTACCAGAGTCATCTAAACAGCTGACCAGCTCAGGGAATTCCCACCTTCCTCCTCGCGTATCATCACGCGATAGGCCCAATGGCCTTGTGCCAGGGCCGGGAGAATTTTCAATTCGAACTAAAGGAGTTAGTACCAAGGAAAACGAACCGGCAGAACTCCCAAATATATTTATACAAATTACAAATGCTGTCAAAGCACAGCCTCGCATACGCAGCATCAAGGGTATCAAGCAACCCACATGGCATGAGAAAATTGTCATGTATGATCCTATCTGGCTTGATGATTTTACGTTATGGTTGAATGTGGAAGGCTTTAAACGCATACACGAAGATCGAGAAGTTCACGCATCACTGGTAAGGGAATGGTGTGAAAGCAAAGGCATCTGCTGCTCTTTCAAGAATAAGAGATGATAGTATATAATTATACTTCTCAGATTTTGCTTCAAAACTTTTGTTTAATGGGATTTTCCTAGAAATTAATTAGAATATCTATGGTTTTTATCTGGTATGGCGAACTAAGCTTAGCTCTTTGGACGATCGTTGGAGGTGTACGATTAATAACGAAAATGGCCAAACTTTACAATTAGATATAAACCCTTCAATAACATCGTACCAATGCAGCACCTATGCCTGGTGAAAAGGGAAGGGAACAGCAGGTTTTGGAAACTAAAGTTGGTCCTCATCCGCCGGGCACTTAGCTTACTACTCTGGATTATAGAACTCACATGCCAGAGAAGTAGTTATAATTATCTGGCGGATCCTGAGACGGGTCATGGTCTCTTTTTAGTGCTCCAGTCTGCTGATGTGACTCCCCTTGCCCTCGTACTTGACTCTGGCTATGTCCTTGACGCGCTCCCTGCTGCTGCTGCTGCTGCTGCTGTTGAATACCCTGTCGATAGGAGCTTTGACTACTTTGCTGAACCTGTGATGGCACAGGGTTGTCTCGTCCAGAGAAAGGGTTTGAAGCCATCGATGTATTATATGTAGGATACTGGGAAGGGGGAATTACTACCCCAAATTGTGAGGGGTCTTGCATTGAAGGTAACATTGCCGTTGGACCTGTTTTCAAAATGTCAGTCGCCTCTCTTTTCATCGTGTGAGGGGTCATTTAGGTCGTTTACATACGCCTGCCTGGTGGGTATAGTATTGGAAAGCTCTGTCCTGGCTGCTGCTGGGCCGTCTGGTGAATGGCTTGAGCCTGAGCCTGACTTTGTAGAGCGTCATACGAAGGATATGGATGTGGTGTTTCCTGAATATAAGCATTAATAAAATAGCGAAAAAAGTGGTGGTAAGAAGTGCAACAGAAAAGTAGCCACTCACCATCGACATTCCAGGCGCCTGAGCACCACCGCTTCCAAGGTGGCTGACCACATTACTGATATAGTCTCGTAAGTTGGCATTTTCTGTGCGTAATAATTCGTTTTCAGTAGCCAGCCTTCCGTTTTCAGCTCGTAGGCGTTCTAGCTCTCCACGAGTATACGACACCCGCGTTATTGGGTCAGTCTGGGTGCATGGTAAGTTGCCGGCAACACAGTTGGCACAGCCAGTCGAATTTGAATCGCACTTCATTTTTCGCCCCTGTAGCAAGTAATGTTTTAGTAAAGCTCCAGAATGGATACGTGTTGTGTAGTTGGATAAGCAAGCTGAGGAAATCTAAGGGGTTATGCTTCACGGGATTAGGGGGATTAAGTAGCTTGAAATATAATAAGGCGATTTGGAAAAAAAATGGATGTGGATGGGCTGTAAGAACGGAGTAGGTGTAATACGGGTTTAGAATGCCAATGGAGTGATATCGAAAGCAAGAGTGAATACAGCCATATGGTATAAGCGTGGTCTGCCAAATCCAAAAATTCAGAGCTGATTTTCCCTTTGATAGCTTTGTTTCTTTTTGAACAAAGTATACAATGGAACTGGGAAAACACATCACACAAAGCAATTTGGCATTCCTTGTGTATTCAAGGGCAAAAAAATATGGTTGGCCACTCAGAACAGGACCAGAAATGGCAGTACTGGCGATTGAGGCTGTTGAGAGAAAATTTGAAGGTTTGATAGGACCGGAATGTAAAGCAAACTCAGGTAAACTCACCTTGCAGCGATCGCAGGCCTGGCCGGTACGATTGGTAGAAGACATCTGACCCTGAACTAACTCAGAATAATTTGGTTCAGGGCTATTCTTGCCTCTTCTAGGCTTCTTTGGACGACGAGCAGGAGCTGTGGCTTCTGTTGTAGATACTTGTTCTACCGTTGTATTCTGTGTCGTATCTTCTCCGGGATCTTCAGTAGTCTCTGGATCTTGTTGCTGGGAGTTTCCTTGAGTATTGGCGCCCTCGTTTTGGGCTTGGTTATTAGCCCAGGTATCTTCCTGATTGTCATCATTGGAGGGCCGCTTCAGTGACGAAGACATGGCTACTTTATATAAGTAGATCGATGTATTGCGCCTGTAAGATGTTGCTAGAATGCTGTCGTAGCTTGATTCAACCCAAAGAATGAGTGTAAAGCAGCTTGCTATAGAGTATTTCTTGAATATTCTGTGATTTTGAATAATGGAAATAGCAGAATCAAAAGATCAAGATTGGTATCTAGTATAGTGTATGCCCTGATATATGTTCAATCTAGAGAGAAGAACAGAAATAAAAATGTGCAGAGACACAGTATATGTACTGAAGAGACTTTCTTCATCTCTTAAACTGTGTCTTTAGGCTATTGTGCAAGGATAAAAAGAGCGCTCTTCTTCGGCTCTTGCCATCTTGTACACAAATAGTGCATTCCATAGAGGGCTTAATGACGGAAATTTCCATGATACATAATGACAGTGTAAACCATGGGACCCAGAACCCTTTCATAAAAAGAGTCTTCGAAAAGCGGCTTTTTGTACCCGTTGACTTGAAGGTATCCCATTCAACCGGCCCATCCGCAGCTTGTTCGTTCGAGAACTGCTCGATAACAAGGCGACGATAGCAAAAATGTTCATTTAAGATATCCCCTGAGTTCAAAAATTGTTCTAAAAGGTAGAGCCCTTGATAAAAAAAGGGGGGGGGCTCGAGTTGCTTTGATTTCAACACAACTCGTAGCAATCAAAGCAAGAACTTGATCGATTCACCCCACATAATCAGTAGAATAAACGAGCATTTTGTTTCAACTGAGAGCTCCCTACAATGAATACATTGTCAAGAAGTTCTAGGAATTTCTCTTTTGCAGTTCTTGCAAGGGAGTGGACAAATCTTTGAAATGGAGGTATACCTGATCAAGGCTTTGTTTTCGCTTCGGGTTGTCTGCTCTAATATATTGATAAAGGAGGTAAGCATATAATGGGTAAATTTCAGGTAAGCTATATCTGAGGAGTGCCCCCAGGAAGCATAAGAGAAGAGATACATGGGTATTGTGGTATTGGGTGTTGAGGGGGTGATGACGATGTAGATGGGTCGAGTCGGGCGGCGCGGCTGCAGGAACGACAGGACACGACCGAGGCCCACGACAAACAGGCGAGCAATGACAAAGAAATGAACAACTTGGCTTGTCTGGGCTTTTCGAGCTTAGTCTCATGTTGGACTCCTCGTTTTTGCTGATATATTCTTTCATCATGTTCAGTGTTAGTTATTTGAGCCGTGTGGCCTTGGGGATCAGTGGGTCTACCTGTTTCTGAGAAAGTGGTAGTTACCCGTGCATAAAAATTAATGTTTTTGTGACAACCTCTTCAACAGCGGAATATTCAAAAACAGATACAAATAACCTGTTCGGGACTAATCACGCGGAGCTGGATATGAGAATGAGCTTATATAGTCATAGAACTTTGGGCTTGTTAGTTAGCCTTTGAGAAGCAAATCGGATAAAGTTGGACGTTGAGAAAAGCCACAAGAGCTTGCTTATGTAAGAGGGGGTGCCTCGGAATATAGGAAAATAGGTAGGAGGTTTGGAAGTATTGGAACGATTTTTAACCATTTCTAAGTAGGCTCGAAGGTTTCAATATACAATAGTCCTGTATTCTCGTTATGAAAGCAATATGGATATGGAGACTTTACTCGAGTAGATATCGTGACCTTTTCATTTTTCTAGACCTGCTATCTTCTCTTATAACCTGCTGTCCACTCCCTTATCCAATGCATCACTTTAAAAGTGGTATTATATATCACATCTGCACATCGGTTTCATCTATCTTAACGCCAGCCAAGCCCAGAAATAGCCTCGGTCTCCTTTGATGTTCGGGTAAGAGAATAGTAGGCGAGGTGAAATAAACAAAATATAGAATACGCGAGAAGGGAACTGAAGGAAAGAAAGAAAATAGTATGAATATGCACGTTAAGATGGATTTTGTCAAGATAGAGTATTTGATCATATCGTTTCAGGGTCGTTATATCATGTGTTAATGCGAAGTGTTAAGAGAGAGAGAGAGAGAGAGAAAGAGAGAGAGAGCAAAAAGGGCAATTCGAACGGGTGTAGATCGGTGTTTGTGCAATGGGTAAATAGTCATAATCCAAGAAGGCATGGTAACATGGTACTCAGTACAATTGGGGGTATTCAAGAGAAGCAGGGAGCAAAAAGGGGATAACTATGAATGGGCTATGTGATCCAAGAATGTTTTCTACTTCCCAACCAACAAAGGTATACAAAAGAACGGAGAGTGTGAGGCGAAATGGGGTGAAATCGTAAAGGTAGGTCACAAATGGAGTATACACCGTACAGCAGAGTACAGTATACAAGATAGATGGTGGCCAGAAGCAAGGGCATGCTGGCATGATGTCATCGGGACCTCTTGCCATTATGCGCCACGGTGATGAATTCAATTCTGTCCCGGTATCGGTGCTGGAAGCCATATTCCAGCCAGGGAGAAAGATTTTTGCACTGACTGACATCCAGTAGGCTGAGTATTGAGCATCCGTCAGCAACGGCCTCAACGCCGGTACCAGTTACGCGGACACAGCCACGCACAGAAAGTTCGCGGAGGTTAAGTAAATGGAGGCCAATGGAGCGTAAGGAGGGGTCAGAGACTGCGGAGCCACAGAAGGAAAGGTTCAGGTGCGTTAGCTGAGGGCAGCCAAGCGCCAGGACTTCTGTGGCAGTGTCCGAGAGAGCACAGCAGAAAGACTAGGACATTATTAGAGTATTACAAGCAGCGTGGGGAGTTTGCTATCTGCAGGTTCGGACTTACTAGGTCGAGTTCTTGAAGGCACTTTGCGCTATTGGTCAAGTAGACAATTGCGTTGTCAGTGAGGTAAGTACAGTCTGCAAGACAGAGCTTCCTCAGCCTGAGAAACTGCGCATTCCCCCAGTATTGGAATCCCTGGTCAGTGATGGTTGTACAACGTGTAAGGTCAACTTCTTCAAGCCGGTTTGCAGCGTGAGAGGCAATGTGATGCATTGAACGGTCCGTGACATGCTTGCAGTATGACAAGGTAATCTTCTTTAGGTACGGACAGCCATATACTGTTCCCGCAGCCGGTTGATTTGGCTGTTGTACTGCGCCCGCTTTTGGTGCGTATTTCGAATTCTGCAAAGCTCTCCCACCGTTGACGTGGTTCTGGTGCTGTTGCTGAGCTGGTACCACCCACCCAACGATCCTTGCCAATAGCGTGTCGCTCACCTTCCGGCAATTACTAAGGTCGATCTCCTGAAGGGACTTTGCATGGTTTGTCATATCCAGTATTGTTGGCGCTGTGACGTCCCAGACACTTTTCATTTTGAGCACACGCAAGTTGGCACCGCAAGTGTTAGCTAGAGCGGAAAACCCTTCATCAGTGACATGAAAACAGTTGTTAGCATCTATAACACGCGGTCTGTCCCCAACAAAGGGACAGATAATCCCGGTTATAATCTCATCGGTAATTTTGCGGTTGTACCGGCTTAGATCGAGGAAGTGCAAGAGACGAGGTGATTTGGTGACAATCTCACACCACTGGCGAGAAACCCCACGGAGACGTAATAGAACATGTAGCTCAAGATACTGGAAGATGGATACAAGAACATCATTGGACAGTACTCCACGATGACGGATACTGTTTCGATGTTTTGACGGCTTGGTTTGAAAAAAGGCTGAGTTTCTGAAGAGTGCCGACTGAGCATGTTTATTAGGTGAGGGTGTTCGTGAGCGGGAGTTCACGCTCGTTGCCTGGGATTGCGATTGCTGATCTGGAGCAGTATCTTCAGGTATAATAGGAGCAAGAGAGCCTCGCCGGGACCGGGATCGTACGTTATCTAACCCAACACTCAAAAATGGATCTGGGTCGGAAGGTTTCACAACAGATTCGTCTTCCATCCTATTGGGTTTGTGAAGAGATTCAAGTTCCGTTTCGGAGAAGGTAAGAAGAGGCATAGATTGTCTCCGAGCGGAGAAGAGTGCCTGGTTTCCTGGGGTAAAAAGTTGGTCCGCGCTGGGTGCATCTTCCATCACTACATCACCGTCACTAGCACCATCAAGCCTTGTTCGTGCCGTTCGTTCGACCTGATCTCTGATATCTGCAGGACATCGAGCCCAAAACTCAGAGAGAACTTCACCGCTCAGCATCAAGCATTCGACGGCAGATACCGAGCGGACTGTAGCAGTTCTTCTCGGTGCGAGTGATAGGCTAACGACTTCACCAAAGTATTGTCCTTGTTTTAGCCGTGCTTTTACCTGCACATTGCGAGAGTCCTCCGCATCAGCAACACGGCGGGGGCTGCCGGGGTCACATCGTTCGTTCAGGACCTCGACTTCACCGCGTACGATGAAGAAAACTTCCCTTCCCTGTGAGTTTTGTCGAATGATGTCGGTGAATGGTGGATAAGTCCGTGGTTGTGCATTTAATCCCAGGAAATGAAGGATATCAGCCGGTAGATTAGCAAAAAGGGGCAGTTCTCGGAGCAACATTCTCACGCTGACGAGCCCGTTGGCCAGAGCACTGGACGTGGGAACATCCTGACAGCTGGGGCTGGGCGATTTGCGCTTCTTAGTGAAGCTGTTGGCATCTCGATGGTCGTCATTATTAAAATCCAGGCCGTCCGCAATGGTATCTCGTACTCGCTTTGTCACACGTTTCTGCCCACCAGGAGCGGTCATTTCTACAACCGCAGGCGGTGACGGTGACTCTTTTTGTTTTTTACGCTCAAGGATCTGAAGACGCTCTTCTGCTTCATCCCTGATGGCTCGCTCCACCTCTGGGAATCTGGGAAGAATGTTTCTAAAGTCCTCCTTGGTCAGGATGAGGAGTAAGCAGCGGGTTCTTGCAATGATAGTAGCAGTACGAGGGCGGTCCATGAGAACACCGATCTCTCCAAAAAATGCGCCTGGCTTCAGCTCTGCATATGTACTCTCTCCATCTCGAGACGTGACGGCGACGGCTCCACGTACAAGCCAGTACATGGCCTTTGCATCATCTCCTTCCGTCAGAATGTAGTCGTTTGCCGAGTTTATCTGAGGCCGCAGGTGGAGGCCGATCTCAGTCAGAAAGGACTCTGGGGTGGATTGGAATAGAGGAAAAGACCGTATCCGATCTATTATATCAAGCGGCATGCCACGTATCTGCGAGGCAGCCAGGGGCGACGGTCTAACTGGCCGAGAAGGGTTCATCTCGGTGTTGAAGGTGCGAATTGGAGACATTGGGTCAGGAACAGCCGTTGCTGTCTTCGCGGACAACGGCGATGCGCTCCCACGGCCATGTCGTCTCATCTTGCGTGTGATCAAGATTTTTATGGAAACACAAAAGGAAGGTGGGAAGGAAAAAAAAAAAAAAACGAAAAGCAGCAACCCCAACGGTCTCCTCCCAGAACGGAATATGCAAACAGAGATGCGGTTATTATGACTATGTGCTTACAATCCGGTAGCCGAGTGCGAACTGTGGGGACAGGGCCTGGAGGAGATTTTTATAATTCCCGTATCCAACAACAATTCATGGCGGCCGGTCCAAGGTAGCAATGACAACAGAAGCTTGGATGTGAATGCCGGACGTCGATCAATCATGGGCTGAGAGAAGCAGTCATAGCTGATGGGTTCATGGAAGGAGATCAAGATCAGGCTGCTGCATTGATAATCAGCACGGTGTTATATGAGTGTATGTGGTTTTGGAGTTGGAAGTTTGCTGACCGCGCGAGAAGACGAGGCGGGAGATAGCGAGCCGACCACCACAACTGATAGAGTTGCCGAGCAGCTCCCAGAGGCGCTGGAGGCGGTGCAAGGCTGTTCCCTGCCGTCTTTCAAAGCTGACTGATGCCACAGAGGGGGATTATCCAGCCTGCAGGCCCGAGACTTGGAGCTCCCTGGCGCAGGGCCGGATGGAGGAACAGCAACAAGCACGAGCGCGGCGAAAAAAGTGGCCAAGAATTGGCGGCCAGCGGAAGTGACGGTGACGGCTGCTGGGTACAGGGCCAGGCGGGGAGGTCTCTGTCGCTGTCGAGATGGCAGGCGAGGCGAGGTCGCGGAGGAGCAGTCGAGCGAGGACGAGGAAGACGTCGATGATGGTGATGACGGAGGACGAGACGGCCAGCAGAAAAGCAACACTAGAAAGGCAAAACGCAGGGGCCAGAATGGGGCTTGGCGTCACTTTTTTCGCGGGGGAGTCACGTGGGGAAGCCGGAGCGACAAAAAAGGAAAAGAAAAGAAAAGAAAAGAAAAGAAGAAAAAAACACCGATAAAAGACACGACAACGACAAACGGCGGGGGAGGGTAGGGAGAGACAGATGAGAAGACTACGACCACGACTACGGGAGGCAGAGGCGAGACGGAGACGGCGAGACGACGAGCAGGAGGAAGCTGAGGACGCAGAGTGCGTTTTCAGCCCCTGTTTCAACCCGCCTGAGCGTGCGTTCTTCAACCTGCGGCGGGTTTGTCATCGCCTTCCCTCGACCCGGCCACCCGCTTTTCTAGAAGCTTGCCGGCGCTGCTCCCTGCCTGATGCTGCCGGGCTCCTGGGCTCCTGGCCGCTCGATGCAATATTGGGGTAATCATAATACTTAATAATAATACCTGCTCCGCCGTCTCGGATCCCTGCATGATAACTCGAGTGCTAAACAAACCCACCTGATGCGTTGGCGAACTCGCTCTCCCCAGCAGCCATTGGCCACAACAGCCCCGTGTCCAGTCAGAAGAGCCGTCTCCATCTCCACTGCATACAACAATTCGATTCGATCTCATAGCGTCTCGGATGGGGAGTCTTTATTTCTTTTTTTTACTCTCCCTTTTTTCTTTTTTAAAACCCCCTTCTGAAAGCTTATCTTCGATGATGGAGTGGAGGAGGGTTCACGAAGCAGGCCAACAACCAAGAGCCAGGCGGCTGCTTTGTATGGTCGAAGAAGAGCATAACCAAGGGAGGCACGCGAGCAAGTTACATCGCCGCCTGCAAATATACTTCACGGCACTAGAACGCCGTTAGACGGAGAGCTTGCTCGCTAACTCGCTAGCTTAGCCGTGTTAGTCTAGGTCCTCGAATGTCGAATAATGGATGGGAGCTTTGATGGATGTCGTCAGGGCAAACCGTGACAGGGCGGGCTTCCTTCCTGCTGCCAAATTTGAAGCATAACAGGTTTACACGTCAATTGGAGTGGACGGAGGCAAATCTTTCACCCAGGCACGCCCTGAATCTTGCCACCATTACCGTCATGGCCCACGGAGTCGTCTGGGTTGAGGATCTCACTTACTTACATAACTCCGGCCCTTGCTGCCGAATGTCTGGGGAACTCTTGGATGCATAATGTAAGTAACGGCTTCGATTGCTATATCTAATGGGTATTAAGAACAAGCTAGTTTGGCAGCAGAATTAAGGAGAGCCACAGGACGCTTCTAGCAGAGTGGGAAAGGGGAGGAAAATGTATACGAGCTGTCTGATAAGTAGGCATTTGGTCTGTTGTAAACCCCCCCCCCCCCCCCAGAAAGCTAAGGGCGTTCGTGGAGCGAGATATCTTTCAGTGGGACATTGAAGTGTATACAGAGCAAGCATCCCTTAACTAGTAGAATATTACCACTTGGTACGGAATACATGCTAAGAAGATGTAGAACATCACTGTGCCTCAGTTTGGGTATTCAACCAGGTAGCTGTTTCTAGCAGAGCCGCAACAACGTCATTTTAATGATGGTTAGCCGCTTTAGTATCAAAGCATGCAAGGCACAGTTATGATCATTATCAGTAAATATGCCATGCTGTGAGGAACGGCCTAAAAGGAAGTAGGTAGACCCTATCCTACGGGGGAAAAAAAAAAGCAAATTTAACCTAAATGTATTCTCTAAACCTGAGCACTGCCAGATACCTAGTTCCAAATTCATTCCATAAGATAAATGGCTGAAGAAAGAAATAAAAAAATAAAAGTAAACCAATTGAAAGTAACAAATTGTCGACAGGAGATGGTGCACAAAAACTGTAAGAATCAAGCTATTCTAACAGTCCCTTTAAATCAGTATAGCTCATATGTTGTGTACACATTCACAGTGGTTACCGTAGCCACCTGCACTGGGCGGATCGAAAACTGTCCACTCGAGATAGCATCACGAATATCGCAGGGTAGAAGGGGGAATAGAATTCCCAACGAGCCGCATGGGCCTTCGGTGATAAGGTCATAGTCACTCAGATACTCAAGTCTGTACAGAGGTATGCCTGAAACCATATGGAGCTGGTAAAGGGTCGCATCGGATACCGGACCATACTCTGGCAGTAGCGGTGGGATTTTTGCACGCGGTGCTAAGGTGCAGCAGTCACGGCAACATATTGCTAAGTCAGTACGTTCCGATTCTCGTTGACGTCGGCGCCGTCTTCGGCGGGCGCGGCTGGATGATCTACGGTCGTCTCTCTCGTAGTCGAAATGGACGCGTCGTCGGCTAGAGCGGCCGGGGGTTGGTAAACGGTCATAGTCTTTGCCGCCACGAGAAGCTATAAGGGCGTTCCCTTCGTCTCCGAAAAAAAGACTTCTACGTCTGGAGCCGCCAGCTGTTGGCGGACGGTCATAGTCTCTGCGGCTGTTGGAGCTGCCAGCTGCCAGTGCATTGTCGTAGTATTTCTGGCCACCTGTATAAGGTACCAAGGCAGTACTGGTGGGCAGTGCTAAGGGATCAGGGGCTCTAGAAGAGCTCCCAGGGATATCTAACGCCCTAGACGACGATCCGTAGGCTTTGGATGTTCTAGATTTTGCAGAACTTGCGTACCCATCAGGTGGCCGTAGTGAGCCAGTTGCATAACGCTTCCAGTCGCGTTCTCCATACTCCGGTAGCTTCTGTGCCTTGCTTCCGTTATAAGCTAGAAAGTCCGGAACCGCTGATTTGCCGGAACGGCTAGAGTATGGTCCCTTCTTCGTAACCATGGTAAGAGGTCCAAGCAGAATTTTGCCTTGGAGACGGTAGTCTTCAAATGCGATAGTGGAGAGTGTCTTGAAAATAGGAGAACTGGGGCAACCACCCAGGTATTTATGTACCCATTTCAGCAAGTGAAAATCGTATGACTGCCGAAGTTTCTGTAACAAAAGTCACATTTTCAACGGAGAAGTGTACCTTTGTCCATTCAATCCACAAGCTCCATTCCATGGGTATATGGATAGTAGAGAGTGTGAAAGATTCTTTCAAAGGGCCCATTGAATGGCACTGCCACTTCGTTATGGTGATCCTGGTTTGCCAAAGACATTGAAGATGAATTGAATATATTGCGGCCGTGATCCACGGAATGATGCAAACAGGTCCTGGAGTAGTCCATAAGCCAGGCTCAGTTTTAGTCCAACTTTTGCCGTTCGAGCTGCCGTATAAACATCATGACGGGCTACATGAGCAATCGCTGAATTAGCAGCTAGTCATACAGTATCATATAGTGAAAGTGAACGGGAAGACAAAGAAAATAAGAACATACCAAGCAAGCTGTAGACCCCAGAAAAGGATAGCCCAGCGGTGACAGTGGATAAAAAGTCACGGTTCTCACGAGCATGATCAACAGTTTCTTCGAATATGCAAAAAGCGACAGCTCCTATTCCAACCTTCATGCCTAGCTTTGTACCCTCCTTCAAACCCCCGATCATGGATGTGTAATTTTTGCTCTTATGGTACTGGTACCATCCGGCTGGATTGGTAGGAAAGCGATGGGCATTCTCAGCACGAAATCGAAAGGCAGCCTTTGTGCTTCCGTGAGAAGCTCCCAGAGCCATTCCTGAGGCAAACGCAGCCATTGCACTTAGCGGAAGACGAATGCCTACATCGGTTCCTAGACGCGGCGGGTTGTTGTTGTCGAAAACTGCCGAGAGGGTACCGTCGTCCTCCTGAGGTGGAACTTGTGTTTGCAGCGATCCCATGGCGTCAATTGCGTCTTCCCCTTTTTGCCCTACCTCACAGCCACTGCGTATGCCGGGACGTCGAAGCGTGAGGGCGTGTGTGTGTGTGTGTGTCGAGTTTGCGTTCTTCTCACGGGGAGCTCGATGTTTTTATGCTCGACGAGGGAAAACTGCTGAGCTTGGCGGCGGAGGCAGCGACGCCAAGACTGGCAAAGCTGTTGTGCCCGCGAGAATCCATCGCTGGCAAACGGCCACATCCTTGAACAACACCGCGCTTGGGAGAGCAGTAAACGTCATATTTGGCTACTTGGTTATTGGAAATCTGCTCATTTTTAACATGGTAAGCACGTATATAGGGAGGGGAGCAAAATAGCATCGAGCTAATACTTCTGTCCTGCAGGCGGAGCCAAGATGGACGCTCCGGTTTAAGAACCACAACGTCACCGTTCTACTGCTGGTATCTCCTGTCGATGCGTTCGACACTATCAAAGCTACTCTATTAAAGGCGCTTCAGACTCGCGGGATAAAAGAGATAAACGGGAAACCTGTACCAGATGACGCAGCAGATATCGAGCTGGGCGTCCCTGTTGACCGGAATAACCTAGAGAAGGGCTGGCAGCCGCTGGCGATACCTGATGGCAAGACAGATAAGGGGGCGGGGAAAGGGAAGAGCAGTGTTTTCAACTCTAGTCCCCAAGGAGCCGATCTCAGAGATGCACAGGCTATTGCATTCAGATTCCGGAAAGCATCAGAGAGGAGCGCAGTCAAGGACGGTGATCTCGAGATGGACCTGGATGACCCAGGCTGGGATGTTCTGATCCCTTCATATGATGATGAAGACGAAGACGAGTGATGATGGAGAGTCCATCGAATGTTCTAGCATGGGAATGTGATACTCAAGCGGATACATGGACATGGAGCACAGTAAACATGACACAACTGGTCAACCCTTTGCAGGGCCTGCTGCCTAGCTGCAACAAGTGCCATGCCTAGGAAACCAGGAAAACATGGACCAGAAACTGATAACTAAATCGCTTTCAGGCTTCGGGAGCTTTTAGATCAACTTGCCATGAATTTTCGCGTAGGCGACTGTGTCTGATGAGCAGCAGGCCATTCCTCGACGCCCGCTACCTAACACAGTAGATGTCCCCTACACAGCAACAACTATCCAGCACTACTGAGTGAGTATATCGCTTTTTACCGTCTTCCTTGTAGATCTGCTGGGCCCTTTCATGCCCAAGTGCTCCAGTCCAGCCCATGGGTCCTCCGAGGCCGTTACTATGGCAACCGGCGCCGGATAAACATGTTTTGTTGGCTGCATCAACATTGCCCTATCAGGTCGAGTTCGACAAACCTGCAGACACGACTGGGGGGAAAGCTAACAAGACGCAGGCTTCGAGTCTTCTCTATATTAAATAGCACATTTTCTACGTCTTCTCCAGCTATTCACGAAGGCTTTATTCTCTTACGTCTATATTGGCAGACACTCGAAGCGGTGCGCGAAATATATTTGTTTACTTACTCCTTAATCAATCTGCGCCCCATCAGCAGCAGTACCCTCCTCAGGCGATATCTCCCCAAGACATAATGGCGGCCTCGGGCGGCGCGTCCTCAATCCAAGTGACCGTTCGAGTGCGGCCGTTTACTATTCGAGAGGCCGCACAGGTATCGAAATGCGACGATGGCATGGTTTTCATGGGTGATGGGTCTCTGGCTGGCAATTCAGCCCCGAAGCTACAGCAAAAGGGCCTGCGATCTATTGTCAAAGTGGTAGACGATAAGTGCCTGTAAGCAAATATCTGGCTTACCTTTTCCCCTTGTAGCATATTTGTATGTTGCATAGCTAACTCCCTTTTCCCTCTGTTATATAGAGTATTCGACCCCCCTGAAGATAACCCCTTACAACGGTTTTCCAGATCCGTCATTCCAAACAGGGCCAAACGCGGCAAGGATCAGACATTCATGTTTGACCGTGTCTTTGATGAGAATACCAGTCAGGGAGACGTGTATGAGGCTTCTACAAAACATCTACTCGACAGTGTGCTCGAAGGATACAATGCTACAGTCTTCGCTTATGGAGCCACAGGGTGTGGGAAAACACATACGATCACAGGAACTCCACAGCAGCCCGGAATAATCTTCTTGACAATGCAAGAGCTATTTGAGAAGATTGCAGAACGGTCGGAAGAGAAAGTCACCGAGCTGTCATTGAGTTATCTGGAGATATACAACGAAACGATTCGGGACCTGCTTCTTCCCGGCGGAAGTAAACAGGGACTTATGCTCCGAGAAGATGCCAACCAAAGTGTATCGGTATCTGGATTGTCGACTCACCGTCCTCAGAATGTACAGGAGGTGATGGATATGATTATGAGAGGAAACGAGTACCGAACAATGTCCCCTACCGAAGCTAATGAAACATCCTCTCGATCCCATGCAGTGCTCCAAATAAACGTGGCGCAGAAAGATCGTAATTCAGATCTCAATGAGCCTCATACAATGGCAACCCTGAGCATTATCGATTTGGCTGGAAGTGAGCGAGCAAGCGCTACTAAGAACCGCGGTGAAAGACTTGTGGAGGGCGCAAATATCAACAAATCTCTCCTCGCTCTGGGCAGCTGCATCAATGCCCTATGTGATCCCCGGAAGCGCAACCATGTTCCATACCGCAATTCGAAGTTGACTAGATTGCTGAAGTTCTCTCTCGGGGGCAACTGTAAAACGGTCATGATTGTCTGTGTTAGCCCTTCGAGCCACCATTTCGATGAGACTCAGAACACACTGCGCTATGCCAACCGGGCCAAGAATATCCAAACGAAGGTCACCAGAAACGTTTACAATGTTAACCGACACATCAAGGACTTCCTTGTTAAGATCGATGAGCAAATGGCCCTTATCAATGAACTAAAACAACAGCAAAAAGACTACGAGTCCGTCGCCTTCGCTAAATTCAAGAAGCAGAACGAAAAGAAAGAATCCGTGCTACGCGAATCGTTTGCACGTCTTCGCAGTGCATACGAACATGCCTCACCTGAGAGACGGGAGAAAATTGATTGTATGGTGCGACTCAAACAAGTTAGTCGACGGATGTCAATGCTCTCCGCATGGATTGCTGCGTTTGACAATGTGTGCGCCGCTCGTGGGCAGGATGATACCCTGTCTAACCTCCAGGCAATTCGCAAGTCTGCTCAAGGAGTACTTTTTGAATTGGAAGGCAGTCGCCAGCATTACCATCAGAAAATTGGAAAATCTTCTTGGGAGCGAGCGTTGGATTCTGCCCTGGAAGTGGGTATAAAACAGCTCCGCGAGTTGGAAACGTGTGACCATACAGATATCGAAAACCTCAAACGGGAAGCTCAATTATTGAAATCCAATGCTCAATCTGAGGCTTTGAGTGCTGTGTCAGAACAGGACAAGACCAGTGAATTTGAGATTGCCCAACGGCTCCTTGAAGCGAACTTTGAAACCATATCAGCCATTGAACATATAATGCAGCTTTCGGAAGACGAGGCCATTGAAACGGGAAAGAAAATTCTTGGAAAACTTTTGGAATCTTGTTGTGCTAGCACATCTAACGTTGTTAAGCCAAACGGGAGCAGCCCTATCAGAGCAGAAGCATTTCCGCCTACTAAGGCTGGAACTCCGAAGAGACGAAAGAGAGTGAGCCTGGTTGGACGGCCCTCGCTCTCGAAGCCCCTTGTTCCTCCTGTTACCATAACTCCACCTGCTAACCAGACGCCAATGAAGGGATCTCCCCGGAGGAGAAAGGGGCCTGGACTCAGAAAGAGTATTTACTTTACTCCCAAGAAAGCAATCAAGCCTGGAAAGAGAAATGTTAGATGGAAAGATGACACGGCGGACGGTCCTCTAGCAGAATTCTCGAAAACTCCGCAAAAAGCTGCTCCTTCATCCCCACTGCCATCGTCAGGCTCACCCTCGTCCCTCCCGGTTCCGACCACGGGCTCTTCTATCCCTCTACGGTCTGGCTCGAGGGAATCCTCTCCAATACCAACTCCACCATCTTTACCTAGTATGTATTCCAAAAACTCGAGATTCCAGGCTGGTTTTTTGTCTAAGAAAGCCAATGAGGGCTCACCCGGTCCATCACCCGCGCCTCCTAGCTTAGCCAGACTCTCTTTATCGGATACGGAACAACCCGCTCCTCTACGTCAGATCAGCAATAGCAGCACTCTGAATCGGAGGTCTCTCGATCATGAACCGGACAGCCACCCCCCTGACTCTGAAGCCGAACCTATCAAAATCGATAAGATGGATGCAGTTAAAATCGGCTCTGCGATGCGACGTATCTCCAATGCTGGTTCTGGATGCGGCGGATCTACCAATAGGCCTCGTCACCGTAGCCCAAGCGTTTCATCAAATAGCCCACCGAATGAAAATGCCATGTTCACTGCCTCCCAGGCCCGGAGAATGGTAAAAAGCGAAAAGGATCAGGAAGGGAAATACGGTGTCTTGGGTCCCAGGACATTTCCGGTCACTAAATCAGGCAGCCAACGACGAGTTACATCCATCGACCTGAAAATCAGAGATGTGAGCAATTCAAGCAGAGACGGCGTCAGATTTAGCACACCTACCATGACTTCTGGTGGTCAGCCTCGACCGAGCTTGCAGGGGTCAGCAGCCAATGCATGTCGGTGATTTATCATTCTCATTTCTTCCCATCCCCCAATTTTTTCTTCATTCTATTTCTTACATAGTATTATACCAATTAAATTTCCGCGCAAGGGGGTGTCGTGAGTGAGGTTGTGGCTGGCGTTGTGTGGAAAAGCAGTTTAGCATTGCCATTCGGTTGTCATTTCTCCTTTGTATTAACTTAGTTTTCTTGACAGAATGTACTTTCGTTTACGACGTTCTAATGATCAGGGTTGTCTACTTCTTCAATATTCCTTGAGTTTTATTGATATCATCATTGTCAGCATCGAATAAGCCGTTCGCTTGATTTCCTGGTAGCTATTCAATTGCTAGCTAGTTGGCCAGCCTCATATCCAAAACGCCACCAATGGCTCGTGCAAAAGGCCATCTCCACTGTATCTCAAGATTATCTACTGGTCACACAGAATAATAGGCCAACGTATTATTCCTTCGTTTAATTACGCAGCTAGCAACTCCAGCTTAAAGTTCAGGGGGGGTTTCTCGGAATAGGGCGGCGAACTCGAAAAATCGCGGATAAACAGACGGAGTAGGTATCATGGCATGGTATATGAAGTAACATTGTAAAGATATGCCAAGAAGAAGGATATCAATCAGCGGGAGTACAAGAGGAAAGCCATGGTTGAGTTTCAGTCCATCAATGTCTGGTAGAAGGAAAACATGTTTTAACAATGAAACGGATGTGAGGTCGGTTAATTTCGAGCTCGGGCGAAGGTATACAGGACGGTCTAACGTGGGAGGATGACAGCGGTCATTCTAGGCTAGCCCCTCGGAACCTTTTAGCAAGTTGTTCACCATCCGAGTTGGAGTTGTGAGAAGAGTTGTGGAATGAGGAAGAAATTGGGGATTGACGCTTAAAGGGCCAGGATCGTTTTGGGGGCGTCTCACCGCTCTCCTGAAGTATTGTCACGAGCGTGGCCCAGCCAGCTGTATTGAGCAATTGTATGCCGTCGGCGGGATCATGTTTTGTAGCCACCGTGCAAAGAAGAGCCTCCTCATCCTGTTTCAAGTGAGGAAGAATACTGTCTTAGTTCGGGAAAACGCTGTAGTTATGGGGGGATGACTTATATTCTTACTCACCTCGCTAAGGATACCCATTCCATGCAAGAAGGTAAGGAGATGGAAATTGGAAACAGCTTTGATGACTGCGTTGGGATCACTGCTGTCGGTCAATTTACTCGCAACACGTCTTAGATCTTGGCTTTCCCCAATGACCTCTCGGTTTTCAATTGGGAAAGACGAGTCCGTGAAGACTGTTGTTGGCGTGGTAGGGAATCCGTGTGTGAGAGTGACAAAGAGGTATTCAACCGGGAAACTCGGTTTGGCATTCTCCTGAACACTGACTTTGTATTCATTTATTCTCCGGTAGAAAACCTCTGGAATGTAGCGTGTGATGTTTGCGTTGTCAAGCTCGTCTTCTTGTTGAACCAGCATTACGGATGGGTCAGCGGATGGCTCGATTATGTCTGCCCGCACCATTTCAACGGCAGAGTTGGAAGCCTGGTAGGCGCACACAGAAATTGCACCGTTCTCATCTCCGCTCAGGACACAGGTAACAAAATTTGAGCCAAATTGGCCTGTTTCACTCCACTTGCACGGTTTGGGGTTCCGTGCCTGAAGCTGGGATGCAAAGACAACCTCTAATGAGGAAAGATAGTAAGAATCAATGTGTCGTTTGCAGACGACAGTTCCATCTCCGGCACCAGCATCGATAAGATCAGTGAAGATCACGCCTATCTTTTCCATTCCACAGAGTTTGGCTATATGGTCAACGTCCTTTTCGTTATTCCATTCGTGAAGGGTTACGCCATCCACTTCGTCCACCTGTGGTGGTTCATATATAGCTTGTACCACGGCTTTTATACCAAGCGGGACTTCTGTGTATTCTTCATATGTTCCGTAGAGGAAGCCAATCCTCTGAGATCCTGTCTTTCGCCAGAAGTCTAGGAGTGAATTGATAAGGTCGGGAGAGGAAAACTCGACATGATCAACCATTCTGAATTGTTGTGGTTGTAAAGTGATGGCACTTGGCTGGCATTTAGTACATATACCTTCAGGCCAAGCTGGGTGCCCAGATGGACAATCCTTCCTCACTCTATAAAACGGCTCTGAAAGAGGGGGCATGTAGGAGCTCTTCAGCTCTGGCTTGTTGGTAGAGGAGTTGATTTTCCGAAGGTATGAGTTGAATGAAAGATGTTTTATCTTCTTTTCAGCCAGGTACTCTGGGGCATACGGTTCCAACGGCATGCAGTAGTCACACATTCCCTTGGGGCCATGTCGACACATCTTTTGGTCAAAAGAGCGTGGAATTTTCCCATCTTTTTTGTCCAATCGGTTATCCAAATCCGATTGCTTCACAATTTCCCAGGGATTCTTTATTATGGCTGTGGGAGAGGTTGGCCGTTTTGTTGACGATGAATCATCCCGTTCAGGTACGGCACCGCCATCAAGACGGTGCGATGACTCTTGCCTTTTTGTAGCTCCTGTCTGTCCATTTAGGGAGCCGTTTGCTGTAGATTTTTGCTCCTCATAGCCAACGAACAGCTTGTCACCGTGTCTGCATTTTTTGGGTCAGTCATCACTGGGATCAACAGCTTTAAACCGAACAGCCACTCACGATAGCCCAACCCTCTGTATAGAAATCCCCTTTAATGTTGTAAGATTTCTCTCCTGGCCACCGGTGCCTATTGGTTTGTTCGAAAGAGAGACTGAAGTTGGATCGGTATCTTTAGGTAGGTTCTCAAGGATCTAGTAAATACGGGTATGGCATTGTTAAAATCTTATTGCCTAAAAGAGCACCAAGGGTAAAATTCGGAGGCATGTAAAGCATTATAGACATACCTTTGGCAGTAGAGCCGTAAATTGTTCAGTCGGGCTAACCGTCAATCGAAACTGGCCGTTCCGGCTCTCAAATCTTAGAATTATTGGCCGCGGGGAAGCCATGTCTGGAGTGAGATGAGTTCAAACTGTATCATTTGCTGTACTAGGAGAGAAGTATATAGCCACAGGAGCAAGTCAGAGGAAGTCTAGGAGGTTTTATGGTGAGAGTGAAGTGGTGAAAATGCCTCTTTGGCCGCGGACTTTTCTTCGGCCGTTGAAGTGTTTTTGATGCTGCTGGAAGAAGGCAGAAGCTCGAAGTTCGTCATAGCAGAAGCAGGGCTTAAAAGCGGCGTCACTGTGGGTACTATTTTGGTTGATGAACTCAAAGAAAACCAGCGCCGCTTTAAAGGTTACTATCTGGCCTAATTTCAAATTGATACGAAGAATTCAAGATGCTTCCCCAACTTTCAGGCAGAGCCATTTTACTCTTGGATTATTATCATTATTATTATAACTATGCTCTCACTGGAGATGATTATGCACTCACAGAGCTGAGGTTCGGCTCAGGCTGGATACTATGACAGAACTACATATACCCGGATGCTTCGAACACTAGCACTCTCCTGAGACTATGTTTTCAGTGAACGGATTGGTTGAACTTGAAGAAAATTCACATGAATCATTAAGCACAAGCTAAGGGTAATGAGTATTGCATTTATTTCTCACTTTACGGGGAATACAAGCAAAAGTTCCCCCTGACCCATCGATGACTGGAAGTGTCTATGCAAACTTGACCTTTGAGACGGTCTCGTAAAATCCCTTACCCTGTGTCTGAGCAAGCTCGAGCTCGAGAGCAGTGGGTTGACGAGAACCATCGGCTCCCTAGAAGGTTGATGAACGTTAGCAACCGTGGACGGATCATTGAAACAAAGAGCTTTCGATTGACCAAAAGATGTCAAAAGGGCGATGACTTACAGCAAAGGTTCCAGCACCCCATGGGCTACCACCACGAACCTCGGAAACGTTTGACAGCATCTGGAAAGTGTTCTTGTAGCCCAATGGGACGAAGATCATTCCGTGATGGACGAGAGTGCTCATAGAGGCGATGACAGTCGATTCCTGGCCACCTCCAGGAGTACCGGTAGAGACGAACACGCCTGCGAACTTGCCAAAGAACTCGCCCTTGGCCCAGATGCCGCCGGTCTTGTCCCAGAATGCCTTCCACTGCGCAGGGAAGTTTCCATAACGGGTGGGGATGCCGAACAGGATAGCATCATACGCGAGCAGATCCCTGGGCTCAGCAACCGGGTGGTTTGACTTGGCTGGAGCATGCATTTTGGTCAGAACTTCTTCCGGAAGCGTCTCGGCAATTCTAGATTCATGAAGCATTAGTACGTGGGGTTGTGACCAGGCCCCAAAGCAATGCGCAGATGCGATGGGGCGGAAAAGGGGAGGAGGAGAGGGGCTAATTTTACTGGTAGATGTCGGCGGTGCCTCCCGCGGCCTCGATTCCTTTCTTCTCGGCCTCGGCCAGCGTCTTGATGTGGCCGTACATCGAGTACTAGTCGGGAGGTCCTTGTTAGCATTGGAACTTGGGCGCATGCAAATAAATGTCCGTGGAAGCGCGCTCTGGGAGACTGGGAGGGGAAACATACATAAACAATTGCGATCTTGGGACAAGCCATGGTGTGCAGAAACCGACTGTATAAGTTCGAACGGGGAATTGAAGGATCTCGACGAGGGCAGAGCAGAGAATGCGACAGCTGCTTTGGTGTTTTGGTGTGGTGGATGGCGATGCTGGGAGTCAGAAGCCTGTCGCTACGGCGGGGGAGGGGCAGCTCTTATATATAGTCGGCCACACAAGCCTGTTACGACCCTTAAGTTAACCTGCGCTGCTGCTAATAAAATCATTATTATTAAAAACAAACACGCCCGGAAGTCGCAGCAATGACGTACCGGCACAGCCAGCAGGTTCTCTCGGGCCCAGAACAGCTTACGGAAACCTTACAAAGGGAGGCAAAATAGCACCTTAGCTAGCTAACTACTAGTTAGTTATGGGGCAGGGAGCTCCAGCGCTGCCAACTTACTCACGTCTTATTAACAGATTGGAAATCCATAACTAGCTACCCCTACTGCGTTGACTGGATCCCCCTGTGGCCTTGCATTGCTGGTGCCCTCCCGGGACCTTATCCACCCACACTGCTCGATGCTGCCCGCAGCTCTCGAGAGCAAGCTACCGCTCGCAGCCCTTACTTGCAGCCGATCCATTCACGAGTGAGTAAAAAGCAATTAGCAAGGGAAAAAAAAGGCATTAAAGATGATCGAATAATCATGACCAAGTCTTAGTAATCGGTTGGCCAGGTCATGTGATACTCGGGCTGAAACCCCCCCCGTCGGGAACCCTGGATGCCCGGGAGGTAAAAAAAAAGGGGGGAGGAGGAGGATTGTTCCCGTTCTCTTCTTGGGAGGAGTTGAGCTGCTCCCGCTAGTTACTCTCTGGTTGTTGGTCAATTGCACACATCCAGACAGAGTAACTTAGACAGCAGGCCATTGGACCTGTTGGACAGCTTGAAAGCTTGAACCCGCCATGGCGACGACTCCCCAGCCCTGGATGGCCCAGTTCTCCCGGTATATCAATTCCGCACCCGGCATAGAAAACACCCTACGGCTCTTGCAGTTCTCCTGCGTCATCCTCGAGTCGTTTTCCCGGGCCTCTCCCTCGCCTTGGTCCAGGGCAAGTGGCCAGTTTGCGCTGAGTATGTACCAACATGTGCATAGATTCAACATGGGTGCACTCGGTGGGAGAGCAATTCACTTTTCGTTTTAACCATGGGTCTAGGTCGCCGCTATTTTCGGTTCTTCAAGTTTATCGACTACTTTGAGAATGCATGGGCAGCATATACTTTGAATGACAGTGCCCCGGGTCACCGGCGAGGGTCAATTGCGTCAACCCTCGAGTTCAGCAAATGGAGTCTTCTCGGCGTATACCTCTTGCTAGAAGGCGTAACGATCGTATGTTGCACCTGAAAGCAGTAGCTTAAAACCAGCACATGGTTTCCATTCGTAGCTGACAGTCCCCATAGTTGGATGCGCTGGGCGTTCAAAGAACGTCATGGGGTGATAGAGCTTTGCTTGAGAGTAACAAGTTCTGGCTATATGCCCTCGTTTTCTCACTCCTGAGCACCTTGTGGCAGTTGGCCCAGCTACGCCAGGCTCCAAGGGCACCATCATCAATCCAGAAGAAGGAAAAGGGCCCCAATGCAAAGAATAATGCAGATGGCTTGGAAAAGGCACCATCCGCCGAGAAGCAGACAGTCAGCAGCGCTGAGTTTATCATCATCTACCAAGCTTTGGTCAAGGACCTTATTATTACTGTCTGCGACATCTGCATTCCTGGACACATTCTTGGTTGGATTCCGATATCTGCCTCAACGATGGGCAGCGCCGCGGTGCTGAGTACGCTACTTGTTGGACGAGACCGTTGGGTCCAGACCCGGGGGGTTGCCGGTAGTTAACTAGCAGCCAGGCCTTAGAATTTTTGCTGCTTTGAAATCCATAGACAGAAGATCCGTACATTAATGGCAACTAAACCGGGAATCCATTATATCCAGCCGTAATGCACTTGGAATTTATTACGAAGCACTGTGACCATCGCTCTGCCTAAGTTACGGCTCCTCTGCTACAAAGGATTTCCGTACCTGGCCAGCTAGCTAATACAGGTACTCAATAATTTAGCTAGGGCCCAGAGTTTTGACTCCTACACAGTATGCGTATCCAGCCCAAAAGTTCTCTGTACAATCTGACTTGACCGTGGGGTTCCAAGCCAGGAACTGTTCTAAGGTGATACCGAATGTCTTCGGGATCACAGTACAGCTCTCACCGTTGGTGACAGTGTGCCACTTATTGCAGGCCGATGGTTGGCCTGTCATCGTCGGAGCGCCAGGAGATGGCTTAGAGGATGTCGTGGGTGTCGTGGGCGTAGCAGAGGTCGAAGTTGGATCATCAGATGTTGTGATAGGAGTGGTTGGCGTGGGCTCATCTGAGTCGTCACTTAATGCGTAGTACCGACCGCAATACCGGAAGCCTGGTTTGAAAGAACATTCTGGCCGACTAATATTACCCAGCCCTGCGTTCCAGCTCTCGAAAGACTCGGGGTCCACTCTGTAAACCTGGGGGGGGGGGATTTGACAGTTACTGTTCCAATAGGTATTTGTGACATTATACTGAAACTCAGCGCCATCGAAATAGTAATTGCAGTCATCCCGAGTGCCCTCGGCAATAGGTGGGCCTGGGGGCGGCCTAGGATACGGATTTTCAGTCGCATCAGGTAGATCTTCAAATCGAATCCCAGTGGCCGTTGTCTCAGATCCAGTTGGGGTAGACACATACCCGGGTTTTCCAGAATATGTATTAACTGTGATCGAGCATGGTCAGTTCAACTCTTTGGTGAAATTGCCAGGGCATCAAGAGAACATACTATCCCCAACTGGTAGAACACAATAGCTCTCCTCAGCATACAGATTAGTGCAGTTGCTATTCAGTGCTGGGTTCAGGAATATGAAATTATCCATAGTGATGCCAAACTTTAGCACAATAAGGTTACAATAGTCACCCTTTTTAACACCATACCAACGGCCACAATAACGGTTTGAACCTGAAGCAGCGTCACTAGGAGCTGGCACGGGTGTGGTCACAGTTGCACCCGGAAGGTCCGTTGCATCACCAGGTACGAACTTTTGACCCGGTGCAGAAATACATAACTCAGTGCCATTCAGCCTGTGCATGTTGTAGCAGCCTGCATTGATAATCTAGAATAGTCCATTAGCTAGATCCAGTCTGCCTAGAAGGACTCTGTGGTTAACTCATTGGGTTCCACGCACGTAGCTGTGGAACAGTTATATTGGCTGCTTTGGCGATTGAGCCGCAACTATCTTTTTGTTTGACCGTATAGGTATCGCAGGCATTAGAAATGCATAACTCGCCAGATTTAGGAAAATCTGCACAATACGAGGCCAGGTTATTATCAGAAAGAAGCCAAGCAGTTCCGATCTTTTTCTTGCGTGAAATGCTGTAGCAATCGTCACCTTGTTGGATTGAATACTTCTCTCCCATACAGGGAGCAGGCGTTGTTGTCGGTGGTGCCTCACTTAGAATGTTAATGTGGACTGTTGGTGAAGAGGTCAATATATCAAGTGTAGAATAGGTATTCTTACGTATAATACCCAATAGGAGTAGTAGTCAATGGTTGCCCAGATATTCCGCATTGACTGGTCATCGACATATAAACAGACATGCTGGCTAGGTCAGGACCATCAAAATATGGGGAACCAGCTTTTAGCTGAAGGCTTTTGATGAAGCACATGTCACAAGGATCTGGTGGAACAGTTCCTGGAGGAACCGAGCTGAGATAATTGAATCGAGAAACTGCACTTCGCGTGAGCTTTGATATCCAATTTTAATGAAACAGAAATATTTTGAACCAAGCCATACCTCCAGGATCAGCAATTACCGCTGCCGTAGCTGCAACATTATTGCAGTATCTCCCGTTATCCTGAAGGCACGTTTTCTGAAAGAGGTCCTTGCGCATGCCTGGTACTATAAGAGCCGACACCTCCAGGTCGAATGGACCGACAATAGTCTCGGTACCACAGGACGATTTGACACGATCCAAATAAGAGTCAAGGGCAGATTTGCAAGTGTCTGTGCATGCTCGCTGTAGAATTTCTGGAGAATAGTAGTATCCCGGCTTGAAGTCCAGGACATTTGGGTCACAGGCAACATCAGAAATTAAAGCCTCAGCACACTTGTCACTCAGTGTCATCGGAAGGCCTTCCCTAGAAACAACCGGGATGGCAGAGACGGTCTGGCAACAGATCGCACTAAGAGAAATAAGGGAAAACACATATTTGAGAAGCAGTAATGTCCGCATAGCTGGGAATAGCACCGAGGACAGCATCCTGATAGTACTCTGTACGGATAGTCAAGTGGGGAGAAGGCATTGATGGATTCATATTGAATGTTATCCTGTGCGGAAGGCATGTTTATAAAGGGCGCCCCAGGTCAACATGTCGAGTTTTGATAGCCCAGCCAGGAAAACTTCCAATGCTAGTTATTTTCTTTTCTACTGGCGGTGATGCGCCGCCTGGAGCAACCTGACCCTGGGTAGTTAACTCAGTAAGTTTATGTCTCATAGTTTTGACTTCCGCCGCAGGCACAACCTTGTTTGCACAGACCCGCCGGACAGGGATTCTCACTCATTGGATGGATTCACGCCGGGTTCCACGAGTAACTAGTTAATGGGCGCTGGTATTCCCTAGACATTTGGTTGGGTCCTTGCGTAGGATTCCGGCGTCTCGTTAACATACCGCGGCGTGGTAATGTCTGATAGTTGCTTGATATCCACAGAATGTCCCGGATACCCTGTTATTACGTTTTTGCGCGTGGGAACTATGCTCCACATCCTTGCACACAGGAAAAAGACTATGTATACTCCGTTGTCCTTAGACCTCCTTCGTACCTTGTCTTAATGGTTTATCCTCTCGGAAATATATTAGTTATTATGACTGGGTGAACAGGGAAGAAGATTTGAGTACAGACCGGAGTAATGCTCCATGCGGTGTGTGATCAGCGGATAACTACAGCGAAGAGCCACAACGCATGTCTTGTGATATCTTTGCAGCCCGTTTCTCTGATGTTCCTGTTTGAGAAAAAAGTTAGGCCCAAATTCGTTTGCAAAAGCAGTAACTAACTCGGGATGCTCTTGTTTCAGTTAACTGTGCCATCTGCGGCTCGTAGTATTATACAATGCCTTTCTCTTCTAAGGATGTATCACTAGTTATTTACCATTATTCGGGAAAATGACTGCGAGCGAGATAACTAGTTATTGGCAGGTAGGATGCGCAGGCTTTTTATCGCAGTACAGATGTGAGCAGCCAGCTCAGGAGCCGACGGGACTGTTATTCTGAAATAGTTAACATCATATCGGAAGCCTTTGGGCCCCTTAGGACAGCTGAAAGTACACTCATTCGCACAATATCCACAAGAACTTCCCAGTAGAATGGACGGTTGGGACATGCATATTCAAGCAGCGTATGATATACCCCTGAAAAATGGATCTTGACTTACTCAATGTGGGTAGAAAACGGAAGGGCATTTCAGCAACTTGTCCATGCAAACAGAACTATTCAAGTAATATAGTGGGAGCGTATCCCCTGCAGTGAGTGTGGGACTGGCATCTCAGCAGCTCACACTTGACAAGGGAGATCCAAGAGATTATGCGCCGGTCGAGTTCATGATCCCGTAAACCATGAGGCTCGGCAACAGTTTCGAGGCATATCAAAAAGATTTGATTGAACCGGCAGCTCCGATATTGCGGACATGGAGCCCAAGGCGACAAATATTTGAAGTTGCCAAAATAGGAATATCAACCTCAGTTGCTTGAGAGCTAGTGGAGCGGAGATATTGCAGTATTTTTCTCATGGGAAGCTATGGAGATACGGAAAAAATACTCCAGCAATCCCAGTTATTCTTGACTCAGTTTGGAGAAAAAAAAAAAGCGCCCGGCACTTTTCCTTTTCATTTCACTTGCCGCAGCTTAGCCATCGATATATATAAGGCGTTAGCCCCTTGCTGAAAATGAAAGCAGGAAGTACTCCGTACAGCACTCCGTATCCTCTCTCATCCTTCTAGATAGTAACATTTTTCATCTTTTCTCCCCCAGTCTTGACAGTAGCCCAGCGGCTGCTCGTCCAAGATGCGCTCGTTAATCCTTCTCGCCGCTTACGCTGAACTAGCGACCTTAGCGTGGGCATTTCCCAACTCTCATGGTCATGCCAATCGCCATAGGCACCTACATCGTTCTTTGACCACTCAGAATAACGATGCCAACAGATGCCGTGATTTTGCTTCGTAAGAACTTGGAATCATATTTGCCAACAAGAAGGATAAAAAGCCTTGGTGATATTTTCTAACGTTGTGGAAATTCCCATAGGGTCTTTGATTATTCTGCCAAATCCCATGAAGATGACAATCTCCCTTTCTGTCCTGTGGAACAAGACAACGCCAAAGCGGCGAGTCTGAAAACAAGAAACGAGCTCCTAGTCTCCGTGGACTTCAACGCCGTTGAAGATTATTCATGCGGGCCTGGTCGCCCGTGTTCAAATGGTATGTTCTCTTGAATGCAAGTGAGAAATATATTTGATACTGACATGAAGATAGGAGCATGTTGTTCCAAGAAAACAGGGTACTGTAACTATGGTCCAGAAGCGTGTGGTACCAATAATGTAAGCCCCAATGAAGTATGCTGGTCCAACTGCGATGCCAAAGCCGAGTGTGGTAGATTTGCCGATCCGCCAGGTAAAAAATGTCCTTTGAATGTATGCTGCAGCGAGTATGGATTCTGCGGGTTCACCAAGGATTTCTGTGAGAAAAAGAGCGGGAAGAACAAGGGTTGTCAATCGAATTGTGACCAGCCTCGTCCTAGTGGAAAATCAGGAGAACAAAAGGTGGTCGTTGGCTATTATGAAGCGTGGAGACATGATGTCCTCTGTCAAGGAATGGTGAGTGTGCCACGCAGTGATGTTCTGACCTTTAACTAATGTTACTTGCTCCAGGGCTTAAAAGATATCCCGGTCAATTCGCTCACCCATCTTTTCTTCTCATTTGGGTATATCACTCCTGGAGAGTTCAAAATCACAGGGATGGATGGTCTACCTTATAGGTTGTTCGCCGACTTTACAGCTTTGAAAAGGAAAAATCCAGGTTTGAAAACAGTCATCGCTCTCGGCGGCTGGACCTTCAATGATCCAGGTAGGTTCTGCTTTCATTACTTGCGCCAGGCCCAAGTTGAAGGGAAGTGGATGATATTCACTTCCAGTATCCTCCACACCCATAGCTATTGGAGTCCACCTCAGATAACGAGCCGTTTAAGTTGCTGACAACAAGGAACAGGCCCATCACAGAAGGTGTATAGCGATATGGTTAGCTCCAAGGTGAACCGTTCCAAGTTCATCCAGAACCTTTTTGCGTTCATGCGACAATATGCCTTCGACGGTGTTGACTTTGACTGGGTATGTCACTGACTAGGCAATTTTCCTTTTATTGTCATTGAAATCCAAAACCTAAACTTTGAATAGGAATATCCCGGCGCTGCTGATCGCGGTGGCATCCCGAGCGACGGGAAAAATTTTGTGAAACTCCTTAAAGAGCTGGATGAGGAGAACAAAAAACAGCCCTTCCATTACTCTGTATCTTTCACTGCTCCCAGCAGTTACTGGTACTTGCGGCACTTTGACCTTGAGGCCGTTAATCATGTTGATTTCGTAAACATGATGACTTATGAGTAAGACCAAGTCCAACCTTATTTCTCGGCATACTTTAAACTGCTGTTGAGTGGACAAGACTGACCAAACTTGAAATTCAGTTTGCATGGTGTATGGGACAGTGACAACCCGATAGGAAGTCATATATATGGCCACTCGAATATCACAGAGATGACCCAGGCTCTGGATCTTCTCTGGCGCAACAATGTTCCCGCAAACAAAGTCAATATGGGTCTCGGCTTTTATGGACGCAGTTTCCAGCTTCAGGATCCATCATGCGACAAGCCAGGGTGTCCTTTCAAAGGAGGGGCCGCAGCAGGTGCTTGTAGTGGCGCGTCTGGTATCCTCACTTACCGTGAGATAATGAGCATGGTCAAAAAGGAGAACCAAAGGAGGAGCATGGCCAAGGAGGACGCAATTAAGCCGTTTCATGATAAAGAAGCTGGCGTCAAGTACGTCACCTTTGGCCATGATCAATGGGTATCCTTCGTAAGTTTCCTAGTATACCTGAGGGCCAACAGCAGTAGCGGTATCAATGCCGCGGAACAATATTATTAACACCTTCTAGGACGACAAGGAAACGTTCAAACAAAAGAAAGAATTTGCGGCAGAACTTGGGTTGGGGGGTTATTTGATATGGGCGGTACGTCACGAAGTGGAAAGTAAGGAGAAAGGTGCTGATGATGATGATGCTAAAATTGAAATAAAAAATAGATTGATCAGGACGACGACCAGCGTAGCGCGCTTCAAGCCGTCCTTTCACCAAAAGCTCTGGATACGTTCAAGCATTCAGCCAAAGATGCATCGTATTATGAGGTCAGTTTTGATTATTTTTTATTTTTGGGCGAACACATCCGGCGCTATCGGGTAATCACGTGATAAAAACCTTCGCAGGCTATTTAGCCGCGCTTCTATCGGCTCCGTAGGTCTTGGCGTTATGCTAATGATTCAGTCTAGGACGCTCATATTCCGAGCTGCTACACGACAGGGTGCGATGGCAACTGTAAAGCAGGATTTATCAAAATTACAGATCAGAAGTGTGGCGAAGGTGATAAAAAGAGTAAGATCTGCTGTCCCTTATCCGGTGCTCCTGACCCTGCAGACTGTACCTGGCGTGGAACGGCACCATTCTGCAACGGCCACTGCCATGAAAATGAAGTCACCCTTCAGTTGAACAAATGGGGTGACGGAAAGGTGTGTGTGGATGGTAACAAGGCATTCTGTTGCAAAAGCTCCCTTGCCAAGGACAACACATGCTACTGGCAGACTGATGATTGTCAACGTGGAGACCAGCCCTTGGTAAGGAGCCCTTAACCTAAACATTATAATACCTTCGTTATTTGGTCAATATTCGATGTTCTCGACGAGATATGATAGCCATATGACTACTTTCCCGTTATAAGAGCTAATAAATGTTGCAGACATTTTCTGGCAAATGGCTGTCCTTCGACATAGAGATCGAAGAGAAGGTCAAGGAGGTGACGGGAAAGAATCAACCCATCGACCAGGTATCAGGGGATAAGTTGAAAGAGGTCCTAAAAGGGCTTGACATATCGAATTTACGATTCTACTGCTGTCCCGAGAAAGAACTCGAGACTTGGAGAAATTGTGCCTGGCATGGCAAAAGAGATAGCTGCTTTGACAACCATTGTGACGTGCTTTCTGGTGTTCAACTCACCTCAGATAGCGGAGGGGGTGGTGGCTCATGTGGCATTAGGTTGGAGCGGGAACGTGTTTTCTGCTGCGATCCCAAGGAAGGCGAACATCTATTCTTGCCAGTTCCACTAGAGAACCTTTTCGAACATCCTCCAACGGGTGACAATGTTAAAACCGACTTTGATCTTAATCTGGACGATGAGGACAGTAACCCAGGCTCTACAGCTTTTCAATTCGTTGTGATGACTTCCCCTGACGAGATCCAGACGTCCCTCGATAGGCGTGATGGTTCACACTGGGAGGTATTCGGCTGCAATGACGCTGTCACGGAGGGCGAGCACACTGTCCAGATGGTATGTACCGATTTTTCGGAAAATAGCAACTGCCACAAGATAAACCTTGGTAAGGGAGTACCCGGAACGATTTTGCAAATGCCAAAAGGCTGTGGCCCTGGTAAGTACGCCGTTGCCATATCAATGGAACCTGCTAAACATCAGTTGATACCCCGTCATTTGGCGAGCCGTGTACCATCAAAGGGTGTTGTTTACGACTTAAAATTTGACTATGATTTCTCTCGAGTTCCTCGTGGCATGGGAAATACACAGATGCGAGTAGACTTCAGCAACCAGGATAACTACTGGGATGAAGTTGTGGCTGCATCGCCATCTAAGAAGAGGAAAAGGTCTCTCGATGACGTCGGAGGCGATCATTTGAAATGGCTGGAAGACGAATTTAGAGATGACTATCACTTTGGGGGGCTTAACAGACGGGACCTTCATGAGAGATGGTTTGGCTCTTCTGTCATCGAGTGGTTAAAAAAGATGGTCACACCTGAAATCAAGCGTGACTACACTCACAGTATTGATGAGACTGTCACCGCAATAATAGTTGATGAAAACTGGGATTGCAAGAGGAATGGTATCAAGTACGATGGCCATGTTACTGCTAAAGCTCTCACTAACATGAAAATTTCCACGACCTTCGGCTTTACATTGATTGTTCCCAGCTTGCTCCCACCCCTTGACCTCACCAAATCATATCTCACTTTTTACAACAAAGGAGAAATCACCGCCACTCTCACCATTGATGCTATAGCTCGTTTCACGTATAGCAAACACAAAACAATCCTGACTCTTCCTTTCCCCGGAGCAACGTTTCGTATTCCTGGGATAGTGACTATCGGGCCGCAAGTGCATATATCCGGGTCTATAGATGCCCAGGCTACCTTAGCCGCCAAATTTGAGACTAAGGTTGATATTGCAAAATGGGAGATCCGACAGACGCTCCCATCTGATGGCTCGGAGAAGTACAATCCACAGGATATTGCAAAAGGTCATCCAGACTTAAGCAAATCAGGAGATTTTACTGGCATCCAGAGGCCAGAGTTTTACGCGGGAGTTGAGGCAGCGGGAGATATTGTTGCTAAACTTAATGCTGCAGCAGGTAGGTTTAAAATTCTAACTGGACAAGTTCTCATATCTGCCCTTTTGGAATAGTACTAACCTGCACCCCATTTTACTAGAATTTGGTGTAAGATTTGATGACGGCTGGGGCATTGGAGGTGCCACAGCCGGTGTCGTGGGTGAAGGTCGTGTCATGGTCAAGATAGCCACCGGCATTAGCACCACGGCTGAATGCCCGTTTACTTACGGCATGCAACTCGGCACTTATCTATATGCCAAAGCTGACGCACGTATATTCAAGTGGCCTGAAACCAAGTACGAAATTGCCAGTTGGGATAAGGACATTATCAAGGGTGGAGAGTGTCCAAATCTCGGTATTGGATCGGTTGGCGAGAGGAGCCTGTCACTCGGTTCGCCTTGGGCGATTAAGAATAATATCACCTCTAAACAGAGTCACATTCCCCAGGGACGCTCTTTGAGCGCCACTGGACATGGCTTACAGAAGCGCGCCGCTGTCTATGGGCCGGCCTTTAAAATTCCTATCGGTGACCTATTTTGTCCTACTGATGGTGCCAATCTCAAAAATGTTACCTGTGGAGTGTTTGATGGCGATGGCAAAGAATACATGCAGGATGCAGCTGGAAATGACGAATCAAGGGGCATCACGCGTCGTCATGGCCAGCTGGCTAAACGAGGCCTCAAAACTTCAAGACTTTGCTATCATCATACATGGTCGAATGAGCTTATTGACGATCTTTATATGCAACGTACATATCCTGCTGGTGGTAAATTGAAGGTAAGTGCATTTTATCTATTAACTTTAATTTGTTTAGCCTGTCCGATACCTAGCTGTATGACAACCCTAATCATGATACACTAAAAATGACTCTTGTTTATTTGGATAGAAATCTCCTACGTACGGTTTCACTAGTCCTGACTGTGAAGACTGTAAATTTGGTACCCCTCTACCTGCGCGTTACCCTGCTAACAAAAGCCCAACTATACAATATGATACCGAACACGCTCTCGAATTCCAGCTTCCCGGACTGTTTCTGCTCAAGTTGAACTCGTCAAAAGGAGAAATATTTGATCATCCCGATCCTTATCAGAAAGAAGCAGACGGAAAGCGCAAAAAGATCCACTTCTGTGAATACGTGAAACTTTTATGGCCAGACCCTCTCACTATTGACGGCGTAATGGCCAGTGCAGGCAAGCACATTGCAGACACCTACCCGGCACCTAAATTTAAAAAGGAAGAATTCGTTGTCCTAGAGCATACTGTCAATGTCCCAGCCAAAGCAAAGGTATGGCTTTCAAGCTATTGAGCGACTCTTACGCCTAGTTCAGGTGGCTTATGATAACTAACACCGTGACTAAATCGCAGGCTTGGGGCTCTGATGAGGTTATTATCGGAGACTCTCAAATGGAAACTTGGGTTGAAAACATGCCTGGCGAGGCTATCAAAAACATACGTGCAGGCCTTGGGTCTGTTATCTATCACCAAGTCCCATTAGTCGCCCAAATACTAAAGGCTCAAAAAGAACGTGTTGGAGCCATCCTTGGAAAGCTTGATAACGAGCTGAGCAACCGCCAGCGAACTGTGACTTATACGACAACCCCAGTGTCTACTATAACGAGTTCATCGACAACAATTACAACTACAGAGACTCCAACGCCGGTTACCGCGACATACGATGCCTGGAAAACCCAAGGACTAGAGTCTCAGTGGGACACATTCATGAATTCCAAATACGTTGATGCTCATAGCAAAACGATGAAGTTGATCAACAATGGTATCGGAAAGCTTAAAACCAAGTACCTTGACCCACAGTACATTATGGCTGCACAAGACAAGCCTGGCGATACACCTCAGGTTGCTGATGAGAAGAAGATGATGCGGAAGACCATAGAAGAGATCCGAAGCCTTGAGACTGCTGCCTCGAACTTGCCCAATTGGCCAAATCCCTTCTAGTTGAAGTAGGCAATGGCGGTTAACAGGTGTAATTATTGGCAAGTAGTGTCAATATCAACTTTGAACATTATCTGGCTTTTTAGTTAAGCTACCTGTAACTACTTGACCTGGCTCCTCTAGAAAATGGGGTCACCTTTAATGAACAGACAATGAAGAGACCTGTTCTTTCAATGGTTACCCCTCCTAAGTGACCTAACCAGAAGCTAGAGCTTCATACATAAAGCCCTATATTGACTACTGAAGCCAGTTAGCGAGTGTGCTCTTAAAAATTCAGCAGCGGGCGGCCTCGCGAGCCAGTTAACTAACAACAGGTCTATTGTTCCCAATTTAACCCACACCTAGCGAACGCAATCGTTGATAGGCTGGAGTAAGTTAGTTAGTTAGAAAGCGACGGGATGATTACTAACTAGTTAACTAGTTAACTATAGCAAGTTGAACATCCATGAAAATAGCACAAGAAACTGTTTTCAATTTCACACATTCACAACTCATAGAATATTCCTCTGAAAACTTCATATTCGGGTCGCTTATGTACTACATGAGGGGTCAAAATGTTAGAAAATCTCCCTAGAGAAATTATATTCTCCATACTTTCTAAGGTCGAAGACCGTGTGGACCTGAAATGTTTATCTGAAGCGTCCAAACAACTCAATAGCATGACAGCCCCGTTTCTATACCAGTCTATCCTTATCACAACCGCAAGGAAAGCAAACGGGATTATAAACGCACATGAAAGGGCTAGGGTGCTTCAGTATACCACGGATATCCATGTTGCGGGCGAAGATAAAGAGAAGTGGGCTCATCCTCACGATCCGAGTGCTCAAGTCGATTTCCAGAATATCAACACCCGCAATGCCAGAGGTGTAGAAGACGGTGCGAGCACTACTCGAGATGGAAGCCTCACTAGCACTGAACTGAAAGACAAGCTAAGATGGATTGACGTGGAGCCTGATCCTCGATTTTCCCGCATCCTTGGCTACATGGAGCTGAGGCGTAGAGTTTTGCCTATTTTAATTAGATGCAAGGAGGGACATCTAAGGAGTTTTAGGCGAGTTAGCTACCTAGGTACCCCTAAAGAGTGTTACGGTTCCAAGCTAACATACAATGTTTTAGGTGGGATCGTATGGATTTCATTCCTCCTGAAATTCTAGGCAAAGAGGGCTACCTACCCACGAGACAAAAATCTCTCGAGACCCTTTTTATACGCGCCAATAGTGGATATGGTTGCCACATTTATTACCCTCATTTATTCACAAAACTCAAAAGGTTATCATGGGACAACTTGGGGAATAATATGGAGCTTGACAATGCAAAAGATGACCTTGAAAGACTCCGAGACTGCCTAGAGGTTTTGTCCCACCAGCTAGTTTACCTGGAACTTGGACTTAAAATGTGGGAGTATTCATTCTATGATTCAGACGATGACGAAGCCACTATTTCGCAAGAAATCATGAAGCCCAACCCTGGCGGTAAAAGGTTTCAATTTCAGAAGCTACAACATCTATCCTTGACGGGGTTTAATTTTGAATATTCGGCAGTTAACATCGTCGGTGATCTAAACCCAGCGACTCTAGATACCCTAACAATCAGGCTCTGTGGTCAAGAATGGCCAAATTTCCTTGATCGTCTCAATGCCTCAGAACCTCCATTCCGCCTACATACGGTTGAGATACTTTCGTGGGAAGACCCAGAATCATTCAGTTCTGAAAATGCGGACATAGCGAGATTTGTTAATGGCTGCGAGTCACTACAGAACCTTTACATTGCTGTGAGAGAACAGGATGGGGCGCTAGAATTATGGCAAGCATTATTGCGGCATAAGAATACCCTAAGAACGTTTGTTTACTACGTGGACCCAATGGTTGATACTCGTGAAGATTCTAGTCCATTCTGTATAGCTGATGTGTCATTTTCGATGCCTCAGAGTCACAAAACAAATCCGGAATGGAACCCTCTTAGGCACCTTGACCTAGAGTTTCTTGGAGTCAGTTATGATTTTAAATACTTGGTATGCCTTCTGACCAGTGTCTGCCACCGTGAATAGTTACTAACTCCCAAGCTGATATTTTAGCTTCCGGTCCTGGCTCCAATCGCAAATATTAGGAGTCTTAAAGTCTTGCTTATCCGGAGGAGCCCCCTTGTGGTGATTGGTCGCCTCAAGGCAGCCGAAAGAGTAGAAAGAAATCCAGAAGGCATAAAAAATGAAGATGAGAAGCCAAACAAAAACTTCCAGGCCTTTGATGAATTTGTTCAATGGGCGTTCGGTCCAGAGGGCATTCCATCATTACAAATGATCGGCATTGGGGATTTCTCAGACAGTGTAATGCCGCGTAGGAAGGCACTCCTCTGTCGTAAGTCCAATCCAAAGTCTGATGAGGTGTTCCCTGGTAGAAACTATCGCTTTGTTACCAGGAGAGACCTCACACAGCAAGAATTGCTTCAGAAGTATGCTGGCGCGATGCAAGCTTGTCCCACAGACCATATTGAGAGTTGGATATAATAATAGATTAGTTAAACTATTTTTATAGTTCAATCTAAAAGTTTTCTAATTATAACCAACTAATAGTACCCTCTTAAAATCCCGAGATTATTTACTGGTTAGTTTAGTTATGCCAGACTATATATGCCATCGGGTCAAATTCTAAGCAGTTAACTTACGTAGGGTAAGCCAAGTTAGGTAACTAGTAAACTAGTTGATGGCTTAACTAGTTAACTAACCAGTTAACCGATTTAACGTACTTCTTAATTTCTTCTGAACTTATTTGGTCTATCGTTCGGTTCATCGCCCTACTCTACTCTCATATACCTTCTTGTTACATCAGGCTGGAGTTGTCGCATCTCATTTCATTATAGTATCGATTTTAACTGCATAGTCCATTTTGTCCGCCGTACGGAGTACTATTATTGTCTTTGAGGATAGGACGTTTAAGTTAACTTCCAGTTCGTAAATGAACTAACTAGCTAAGTTAACTAACTAGTTAGTTACTGAGTTCACCAACTTGAGTACTTAGTTACCGGCTAGCGAGCTAATACCTAACAAGTTAGTTATGCCCGATCGGGGAGTTGCTCGTATCCGAGCCTCATTCACAGCCTCACACAGCCGCCTTCTGAATACGATGAATATCCCTGTTTTCTCTTTAGTCTCAATCGAGGGACTCTTGACTTGGGGTATAAAATGGTGTAATGTGCCATGCTATCCGTCTGGGGTGTCTTCCCAACTCACCGAAAAACCAGCCAGTTGATGCATTGAACCCCCTTATTACTGCGGATATATCCTCCACATATACCATACAACGGAAAGACTTTAGCGCTTGTCATTATGACTGCTTATGCTATGGACTCGAGGAAGTCGGCAGAGCTTCAAACTGAAGTCAACCAACTATCCGAGAAGGAAATGGAAATTCTCAAATCCTCCGCTGCGTCTGATACAGATGTGGAAGGCGAGGCACCACCTACATACTCAGAGTCCACAACGATCGCACCCCCCCGGAGTATAAATCAAGCTTTTACTCCTGGACGATCGCTCTATATTAGCTCTCGCGGAATTGGCATGATTCGTTTCCCAACCCCGTCATCGGAGTTAGAGATCGCAATCCACAACCAAGATGGATCATTAGCCTATGTGTCAACCAGGGACAAGCTCTGCTCAGGAGATGCAGTTCTATCATCCCCAAAACTCGGCAATTTACTCAGTACCACCTACTTCTTTGGGCCTGGTCGCCATCCTGTCCTCCGTCAGCTATATCCAACACCATTTAATGGGGGCAGCCCTGATACAAACAAAGACATCACTGTGGCTGGGAAGTTTATCTCTCGAAGTGCTGATTTTGAAATGCCAGATGGCTCAAAGTTTGAATGGAGATATGTTCGACTGGGCTACGATGGGGGTGGTAGAAGCAAGCTGCTAGTCCTTGAGAAGATTGAAGGTGAAGGAGATGGATCGCGCACGAGAGTTGCGCAACTCCTTCGAACTAAGGAAACGATTCCGCAAGGGAGTTCAAAGCATAGAGCCGGGTGTGGTGGAGAGTTGGTCCTGGATCAGGATGCTCACCTCAACATTGACGAAGCTGTTATTGTTGGAACCTGCCTGTTGATGTTGAAAAGAGAGGTTGATCGCAGAAGGGCCATCCAAATGATGGTCATGACTGGCGTGGTTGCTAACTAGTATTAACGTGGGGTGGTTCTTTATTTCATTGTCTTTTTAATTCATTCGTTTCCTGCTCAATAGCCATGATTGAACCTGAATTCTTGGTTGTAAGACTATCTCCTTGGTTACCATTACTGTATACACTTCCCTTCGATATTGATTAAATTAAATACCCGTTCTATTACCCAATATTATCAGTTCCTGAGAATACTGAATGTGGTTCATCAATTTAGCTGCATATAGACAATCTTAGCAATAAGAGTATGAGATATATCAGAGTCTACAGCAGAGAAATGGTGCAAGATTAAGTAGAGTGTGTACGGATAAAAATAAAGATATTTAGTCGGCAAGGGAGGCCACTCGTTTCTCATGGGCTGCCTTAAGTTTCTTTATAGCATCAACAAAGAGCGCATTAGAAACATATACCGGCATAACCTGAACAAATATTTTCGCCATCCAGTGAGGGAAACAGCCTGAAACAAATGTTTCCCTATCTGAGCCAACTATTTTCAATGCAGAACGGGCAAGTGAGTTAGAATGGGGGACCATCATTCCGTCCTTAACAATGTGAGTGGCGCTCCTAGTCTCACCAATTATTAGGGCCTGGACATTGATATCTTTCCCCTCAATTTTCATTTCCATGCTTAATGAGTTAGAGAAAGAAGCAACAAATGCTTTGGTACCAGCATATACACTGATATAAGGGGATCCATGAGCCCCAACGGACCCCATGTTCAGGATTAAAGAAGGCAGCCGTTTGTTACTTGCAGCCGTCATAGAGGTAGAGTGGTCCATTAATGGGATAAGGATGCGCGTGAGTTGTACCATAAACCGGAGATTAACGTTGAGTACAACGTCAATCTGCTCCCCAGTATAGGACTCGTAGGCCTGATAAAGACAAGAAGGCGGTAGGCAACCCATCCCGCCAACATTGTTAATTAGAATCGAAATGTGGACGTCTTTCAGCACCTTGTGTAGGTTAGATAGGGTAGACGAGTCCAGTAAATCTTTCGATGCATCACAGACGAATTTGCGGGTCTTGATGGTTGGGTACTGATTCTGTAGGTCCTCGGTTATAGCCTGCAGTTTCTCGCTATTTCGACCGTGGAGGATGAGGTTAAAGCCACTTTTTGCTAGCTCATAAGCCATGGAACGACCAACTCCATCGGTGGCTCCGGTAACAAACGCATATGTTTGTTTGCCATCATGTAGGTACTTGTGTAGTTTTGATGGACGCAGGAACTTGTATGCCACGGAAAGGAGATTCACAACGATACAGACGGTTGTCAAAATTCCTATACACGCAAATACTCTTTCCCACACCATGATTTCCAACTCTGAAGTTTTAGCCGATAATCCTTGAATAACTGGATGCTTTGCGACTTGCAGAGGGGTTGAAGTCGAAAGAAGCTCTTTGGTAGGCCGATAACTAGTCTCTTTAGAACTTAACTAGTTGTACTACTTAAAGTTAGTCAGCTAGTCAGCTAGTCAGCTTAACTTGCCTGGTTAACATATCAATCTGGCAGTTATACACCAGTATTCTGACCTCACGATATCTGATTGTCGGTAATCAACGCTCTGCTTCTAAAACAATGACCAAGCAGCTTTGGATACGCACAGGGTGCGTAGTATATGCTTTACTATTAGCCGCAGTTAGTGGAAACTCCCAGCCCCTGTCATGATCACCCACGTGACCGTAATCTGACGTCACTAGGCGCGCGTTTCTTAGTTAGACGCGTTTCATAGTTAACCGATCAAACTTGGAGAACGCGTTTGTCAACAAACATTCAACGTTGATAACTTGGTCAGCCTTTTCGGTCAAGCGACCCAAGGAGTTTTTATTTCGAGAGCGCAGCATGGCTCGATCAATACGGAAGACTCAGAATGAGCTTACAGTATCCACCGGTGGGAGTTCGGACTGGCGGTCCCTGGACAATGAGTTGACTGAAACGGGGCTGGACGCAGATGAGAGCAGTGCATCTACAGGACAGAAAATCGCGGATGGTTTTGAAAAGGATTATGCAATTGATATCTCGTCCTTACTTACGCCAGTACGACCCAAACCCTTTCGCAGCCTACCCAATAATATTCCAAAAAAACGAACAAAAGATTTTTTATCCAACTCGCGGTCCGAAGGGCATTCAACCACTGCTCACCATATCAAGCACAATGTTAACACTAAGGACTCCGAAGGCCCCAAAGCGGCGCTTATCCAAGACACTTTGTCACGCGGCCTGGCTGACAAGAAACCCTATCCTCTCTATCCATCACAACCCACTTCGGATCTTAACATAACTGCTGAATTACGAAAACTCTGGGATAAACCTACTTTAAAACCACATCCATTTCCCCGAATACCTGACAGTTCGATAAAGCCCAATATTAAAGAGCCACCAAGTCTCAATGATCGAGCCCGATTCCATAATACAACGAAGACCAACAAGACTATTCCAAATCCCTCATCAGGACGGAGTGGCTCTAGTAGATTCGGCGCAAGGATAAAACATATCGATGGAACGAGTGATACCCCAAGAGCAGGTAGACGACGCTTTCATCCCAATTCCCCTTCATCACCTATACACTCTGAAATGCTGTATGATGATGGGACGAGCTCCATCATACATACTTCAACGGGCATTTGCCCACCTATAGCTCACGGCTCAAAAAGGCTAGTAGCATCTACTCCAGGTCTTCCATTACCACATTCCCGCACCGAAGGCCACAGTAGTGATGGAATACACTGCCCAAGGCCTTCAACTCAGTCTTGCAATGTACCCGATACATTCTGGAATGGTTGGGATCACTGTTACAATAGCTCAAAGACTGCGTATCCGACACCAGTTCATCTTTTTGAGAGTGATACTACCACTTCAAAGTTTGCAGACAGTAGGCCATCCAAGCAGGGCCTGGGGTCGATACCCAGGCAGAGGGCTCCTTTACGGGATCTTTCAAGTAATGGGTTGAAGATAAGGGACACTCTTAGGAAAGAAGCTCAGACACGCCGTGCTAGCCTTGCCAGCTCACAGAAGGAAAATCTCCGCCCACGAAAACGGTCCAGAGACACCCGGCAAAATAGTCCTATAGGCGGAGGAGAAGACTTTACTAGAGATGTTTCTGAAATCTTTACAAATTTTGCTGATACTCTTACTGGAAATCATAAGGTCCCCAGCAGCCCGGCTTCCGATAGCAACACAGGTCACCATGGAAAGCAAGCAACACGATTCCATCGAAGTAAATCGAATGGCAACCATGACTTTTTGTCCTCAACCGACGACGTCTCTTCGAATTTAGATTCGAAACATTATGATGAAACTGGAACTGTGCTGCGGACTCCCGAAACGAGCCTCTTGCCATTTGGTGCGCCTGATACCACTGCAGATACCTATGCTGGTGATAAACTGCGACGCTCCTTACCACGAACTGCTCGGTTCTCTCGATCTCGCTACTCTACCGCTTCAATCACCGACTTTCATCCCGCAGGCGTGGACTTAACATTGACTGTTTCTACAGACATTTCGTCTACTCCATTTGGTCAAGGAGCCACCGTAGATAATACTCATCATAGGGACACTGATAAGCCGCTCGACATGTTATTTGACCTTCAGTCACGTCTACAACGTTTAGAGATCGAAAGGGAAAGTCTGAACCAGAGTATCCGACAACTAAACCGTGAGAATCTTGCACTGTCTGGTAGAGTTCAGGTTTTGGAAGCAGCCAAATCCACTGGGGGAGTAGGAGGAGAGGAATTAAACAACGAAGATCTCAGCATGCATATTCTCTTGCAACCCGTTGGAAAGGGCAAAAGGTCTCCAGGCACGCAAGCACAAATGCCAACCAGCGGTGTTACAGGTCTATGTGGCCAGGAAGCCACACATGAGAAGACCTGTCGTTTCCAGGACGGAACTGACGTCCTGGAAGATACAGACCTGTCTACAAGTACGGCAAACGCAGGGGAGTCGGTCGATCCTATCAGTGGTTCGTTAGGTGAAGCACACGTGGACTACACCATATTAACCCTAGTCGATGTATGTCTGTTTGCTATCTCCATTCCATAAGAATTCAATTGCTAATCCATTTGACAGGATCATGAAGTAGAAGAGCTGAGAAGAAGCTTGGAAGCATCACGGATAGACCGGACAGCCGGCAAAATCCATCACATATCCAGCGCTAAGCATGACATCTCCATGTCTCCCCTATCTCAAGTTCTTGCGAATATCGGTGTTGGAGTAGAAAAGGAAGAATATCATTCTTCTGCTAGCGAGGAAGACATGTGCACATTACCTCCGATTAAAAAATGGGTGCGGCGTGGATTACAGAAAGATGTCTAATGTCTACGGTTGTTCACCATTTGAAGACCCTGACGAAACCATTTCCAGGGTCTCTCTTTTCAAAGTAGAATGGTCTGTCCAGTAGGATAGTATTCGTGGGTCCAGTATATAGCTTGCTTGCATTTGCAATCTCCCCTGCACGATATGCAACGCCTGAGACGACGTCGTACTCCTTAAATTCTGAATACGTACATAATTGCCTGGGCCGAGGAACATTCGCCTATGAAGGCGTTTGGACACAGCCATTGTATTTGGGGCGAGAATCATTTTGACTGGGACTGCAGGACGGTATGTTGGACTTTTACCGATGGAGCCTGCTTGTGAGCCTGCCTGTGGCCATGTTTAGTAATCAGCAGTACCTTGAAGGTTACTGTACTCCTGGTCAGTAGGTCATTGTTGAGCTCCGTATAGGCTCATGCCATTGCCCCATGATAGTTCTGTTTCAGCCGGGCGATTGAAAATAGCTCCCAAGGTTGTATGGCATGCCATTATACAGGATTCTTGTTGCTGCTTCCTGTTTGGTCAGTGGTCACGTTAAAGCTAGACAACTAAGGAATTTATGACAAGCTAGAACACATCATCGCTGTTCTTTGAGATGGTTTCCATTCCCTGCGCCCGTCGTTTGGCAGGCAATGAAGACGGCGTAGAAAGCTTTGCCGGTATTTTCTGTGCTGGTGGTGTTCCTCTCGACGCCGGTGCTGCGACTGATTTGTCTCTCACGGGTATCTCCTCACTGACAAAACAAGCAAGGCCTGCAAAGGCCTCTAGGAGCGTCCTTTCATAATATTCTCGTAAATCATAGCCACCAGCCAGAACCCTCGTATCCTCACGTAGCGGGTCAAGATATGTTGACGGGTAGTGATCACGGAGTTCATAATAGTCACGGCTGTTTAGTGCTGCAGCACCGGCAAACGGATCATACGGCTTCTCTGGTTCAGGAGTCTTGATCTTCCTTAGGCCCTTAATCAACCCTCCACCGGCGGCTGCAGCATTGCCTGCCCCGGCAGCCAATGGGCCTTTGTTCGCGCTCTCTGCAGCTCGTAAGGCAGCTTGCTTCCGCTTCAACCTCTCTTCCTCGCTGCGTCTGGCGGAAGATTTCTTCAGCTGATGGGCTCGTTCAGACTCACGGGCAACTGCTTTGGCCTCCTCAGCATCTCCAGATGCGAGGCGGGAGATTATATCCTCGCGACTGGCAATTTTGGCCTTCCTCTCGTTCTCGTAGTCCAGCCTGGCGGCTTCACGTCGCCGACGAAGCTCCTCCTGCTCCGCGGACTGATGAAACTCAAAAGACTCATTCTCCTTTCTGGCAAGGTCCTTGTTATGACGAATAGAGGCAGAGTTTTCTGCGGAGTACTGGGCGAGTTGGGCTTCCGTTTTGGCAACGTCGATGTCATTTACGAGATTGGCTATAATCTCCTCTCGTTGTTCAAGGAAGTCATCCCATGCACGTTTATTGTCGAATTCTTCTTCTCGTCGGTTCAAACTGCGAAGGTGTCAGCGGTTACCAAGGTTGGCTGGAGACTTCCTGGGGTGACACACATGCCCATTACCCGTTTTCTGATATCGACTTCCCTCTCAACCGCAAGGTCCCCAAAGGTTTGCTTCCGGAATTTATTTTTCCGCAGGGTTTTTCGGCAGCCGGCAACTGGGCAAGGAGCAGGGCCTGAAGAGAATATGCGGTCGACACATGACTCGCACATTTTATGGTAGCATTCTGGGTTGATGAGAAATCGCATGTCCGGATTGAGGTATCTGGACGACTTGCAGACGGGACATACTTCTATATTAGATATCCGTGCAGGTATTAGCTACCTGAGATGTGGTGATCGGAGCTGCACAAGGTATACGTACCGTCATCGTCTCCCCTCTGGAGGGAGCCGTTTGCTCGGGCTGGCATGGTAATTGACGTGGCGCGCAAGCAAGTACGCAGGGCCCTTCAGGAGACAGATGGGCAGGTAGCAGGGCCTGGTAGCATCGAGGAGTGCGCCGACTGCAGCGCCCGAGCAGCACAGAGGAGAGAGCTGGCGTCGCTTGCTTCAGGTTGCCAGGGAGGCGCTCGTAACCAACTAAAAAGCCTCTAATCACGTGATAGCGACATGGGAACCCTCGGGACTTTTCCTGGCCCGAGCTCCCCGGCGATGCTTGTTTGACTATCAGATCTTCTTCGACTTCATCCTCGCGGGCGTTGGCATCAGGGCAGGCCATGGGCGCCTTTGCATCCGCCAGCGTTCGACGGTGCTCAACCGCTGCCGTCACGCGCTCCGCCTGCGATGCCACGGCGGCCCGGTGGCATCTCCCGCCCAGCTGCCTCGCCCTGCTGCGGGCGGCGTATCGCGTCTGCCAAACCTCAAACATCCCTCCGTGCTGGTCTCGGGTCCAGCCATCATCCACCCGCCAAGCTCAGGCAATGGAGTCGGGTTTTCCCACAAGGTTGCGCTTGGCTCGTGAACAAATGGCGAACGAGACATTTCGAACAGAGAGAGAGAGAGAGCTTTGAGCGTGATCAAAGGGCGCCCATTATTTTCTTGCTTTGCGCCTTCGTGGATCGTGCCTCGGGACGAAAACGATGTTCCCATCAAAGGCAGCGTCCTCGACGACAAAACACAAGGAATGGAGTACCCCACGCCAATATGCAGCCCTCTGCATACACACTCTACAGGGTGGAGAGAGAGAGAGAGAGAGAGAGAGAGAGAGAGAGAGAGGAATAGTCCGTGTACGCGGTATTCCTGCATATAGATAGCTGCTCTGTGGAGACTACTCTCTTCTATGATTTTTTTTTCCACCCCAGGAGTTGGCTGTAACCTTGGGGGTGAACGCTCTCCTGTTGCTCCAATCCTTTCAAGTATGCAGCGCAGGACGCTACATATAAGAAATCTCACTCTTCCTTCCTCTTCATTCTCACAGACAGAATTTAATTATACCTTTTCCAAGCCAGTGAATTTTGTCCTTGGAAAAGATGGCTCGCTTCGCTCTGCTTTGCCTATACCTGGCGCAGTGCTCTCTCTTCGTCTTGGGACAAAGACACTCTGGCCCTGTGACTGTTCATCCAAGCATTACTGCTGCTGCCGCCGCCGCACAGTCAACCGCAGTTACCGGATGCCATAATCATGGCCCTCAAACGTGGGTGATCATAATTAGGGGTTCATCGTGGGATCTTGGCTGATATGTACTCCAGATTCTGTCTAGATGGATCTGGTGCGGAGGTGCTTGTATCTGGTACGGCTACAGCTACAGGCCCTCCTCCTCCCCAATTCACGGATTGCCATAGTCACGGCCCGCAAAAGTAATTAGACATCCAGCCCCCCCCCCCCCCTCCCCCTTTTTTTTTTTATACACTGTTCCCCCCTATTCTCTCTATTATAAGATCTAAGATCAATTCTGACTGTTGGACTGCCTAGATATTGTGTGGGACCGGACGGGGACGAGGTCCAGGTACTCTCTGAAGGGTCTTCAGGTGATGACCATGGCCATGAAGAACACGGCCACGAAGAACATGGTCATGGAAAAGGTGGACATGAAGGCCTCAACTGTCATTTCCACGCAGGAGTAGAGTAAGTCTTGAGATACCTATGAGAAAGAAAGAAAAAAGGTCACCTGCTTACAGCTGTCAGGCACTGTATCCCAGAAAATGGATCTGAGGCACCTCCTATGTCTTGTGATCGAGTTGATCGAGATTACAATATTCCTTACCGTATTGGCTCCCTATTTGCCATTTTAGTCACAAGCGCAATCGCCGTGTTCGGTCCCGTTTTGATGCAGCGATTCTTCGCATCGACTATGAATATCTTTGTGTTCACAATAATCAAGCAGCTTGGCACAGGTATCATGATTGCAACTGCTTTCATCCATGTTGGTATACCCTTTCAACAAAGCTAGGAACTACGTCTAACTGCATCTAGCTCCTAACACACGCGGAACTCATGTTTGGCAACCAATGCCTTGGCACTCTTCAATATGAAGCCACCGCGACATCCATCTTCATGGCCGGCCTATTCATAACCTTCTTGATCGAATATTTCGGAAATAGGATAGCCTTGTCACGCGGTAAGAAGCATCCTCAGGGAGACGATATGGAACCTTCCGCGACTTCTAGCCACACCGGCCCAGTATCAGGAACAAAAACTGGGTTAGATTCAGCAATTGCAAACCTGGGTCACAGTCATGGCCATCAAGGTTTCCCGGACGATAAGATTAGCGTTTTTCTCATGGAAGCGGGCATCGTTTTCCACTCAGTCAGTGAGTTAAGCCACATTCCCATAAGAAATAACATGGCAACAAGCTGACAGCTTTTAGTCCTCGGTGTCACACTGGTAGTCTCAGGTGATTCAGGATACACTGCTCTATTCATTGTGATAATCTTTCATCAGATGTTTGAGGGCCTGGCTCTGGGCTCCCGAATCGCTGATCTAGCCAACACGAACATATCTACCAAACTTGTCATGTCCTCTATATTTGCCCTCATCACACCTCTGGGTATGGCCATTGGTCTAGGCGTCCTTCACTCATTCAATGGCAATGATAAAAGCACTATCGTTGCCATAGGTACCCTCGACGCATTCTCTGCTGGTATACTTGCGTGGGCTGCCATCGTTGATATGTGGACTCACGACTGGCTTCATGGAGATCTCAAAGATGCTAGTATTGGCCGAATGATGACCGGTCTACTGGCTCTCATCAGTGGTATGGTTTTGATGGGAGTCTTGGGTAAATGGGCATGATTTCCATAACTTTTGAATCATCGTTTTTCTCTCCGTCCAGCAAACTTTCGTTTTAAAGTTCTGGCTATATACATTATAGTGCTATCACATGCTTATTGTGTCATTTTATTAGAGAATAGTGGATTAGTCATAAAGAAACTGATGACGTAATGATTAAATGTTACAATTTAAAGATTAAGCGTTTCATGCACGTGATTTGATTTTATGCACGTTCGATTTCAACTTGAACCTCGATTTTTTTGTTTTCGCTTTGGACTTCACCACCTGTTAACTTTATGGTCTTATATTCGTTGTTTTTAACCATTATATTTCAGTATGGCTGGCTCAAATGAACCCCTACTGAGCCTCGAAGAAAAACGAGTGGAGCTAGAAAAGCAAATAACAAATCTTCAAACCTCAATCTATCATTGGAAAATTTGGAATGCGGAGTATGACGGTTTGAAGGAAGAAATCTTGTCATTGCCAGAAAACAGTTCTCGCGAGCAAATACTTGAGGTGGGGCGAAATTTCGAAGGGTCTCAAGTCACTGAGAAAGAAGTGCGAGCCCTGCTAGGAGAAGGCTCCTCTGGACCTGTTGTATCAAGATCACCTCAACAAGTCGCCCGTGCGATTGACCGGAGGATTGACTATGTTCTGGAAAATATAAAGACTCTTGAGAGGCGCGCCACCTCCTTGGAGGATAAACTAAATACTCTTGTTATGGAACAACCTGATGATGGACTAAATGAAGAAGGCTTACCCATTACTGATATTGTGGAAAAGTTGGATGAAGATGGAAATGTTATTTCAAGCTCAACTACAATGCCAGGAAAGGAGACAAACGAACTCCTTAATGCTTTGAAGAAAGCCGGGTTGGAAGTACGTGATGGAAAATTGAACAAAGAGAAAGTAACAACAGAGGTGAAAGACTCCTCCGTTTTACTAGCTTCTAACACAAATAAAGCTGAAGAATCACCTGTGCCTGATACCAGTCGGAACAAATCTATACGGGCTTCTGAATCTGATGTTATGACACAATCTCCAGAGGAAGTTGAATCTCAGGCTCCTGATACTTCTGCCCGAGAAAAGGATGGTACCACTTCTTCATTACCCGTAGCTGCTCCAGACTCTACGTCAGGGATGGGACCTTTGGAATCAGACGGAACTTCCACCGATGTTGGAGAGAAAGAGTGGCCGGCGATGGCTGAGGTTGATGGAGATACGCCGGAGGATGCTGCCTTACGCAGGGAGATGCTTCAATATGGACTAGAAGAAGTGGGCGCAATTGTTGCGGAGCTAGAACTTGATGAAGATGGAAGCGAATTTTCCATTGATGATGAAGATTACGATCTTGACGCAGAAGATAGCGAGGATGAAGATGAATATGGACGAACTACGAGAAAGGTTTTGGATGACGATTATATCAAGCGAATGCGCGAGCTCGAGAAAAAATTGAATGCTAAGAGCTTACAAAATATTGGCCCTGATTCCAGCATCCTACCGTCAGATGTTCGAACTCAGGTTGACCAAGCCCCGTCTGCAATGAAGAAAGGTCCTGCGAAAAAGAAAACAGTTGCATTCGCAAAAGAACTCGATATTGCTCCTGAGCCATCCCCCAAACCGCCACCCGCGCCTACAAAAGCCAAAGCAGAAGTTCTGCCTCCACCTATTCAGGAAGAAGTGGTCGAAAGGTCAGGGGTTGCTAATATAACAAAGGAAAGGAATACTGAATCAGCAAAGAAAGTTTCTCGCTTCAAGAGTTCTCGGAATGCCGAAAATTCTAGCCCTGTAGGCACAGCTACAGTCATCCAGTCCACCTTAAAGCCTGCTAATAGCAGCTCTTCCCTAAATTCAAGAGCCCCAGTCGTTACTCCTCCGCTGTTTCCGGCTACCCCTTCAACCCCAAAGCCTTTCTCACACCCTATACCTGATCCAGATACCATTTCCTTGAAAGAGCACAACAAGGGTGGCATGAATGGGAAGAAAGCGAGTAATAAGCCACTAGCTGATGTCCTCGTTGAACGAACCGTGCATAGAGACTCCGTTGTTCCCCCCGATCCGGATGAGTTGGACGAAGCCATCCACAGGAGAGAAGTGGCAGCAGAGTTTTATAAACTACGAAATCACAAAATCCAGCAGAGCGGAGGGTTCCTTCAGGAGAGCGAGACTGAGTCTCTTGTTTCCTTGAATGCTAATGATCACTCGCAAGGTGAAAAAGGAAAACCAAAGAGAGTAAGCCGTTTTAAGGCTGCAAGGGCTAAATAAGTCTCTTTGAAAGACAATATAAATAAAAATAATATACCATATATACCACATGCCCTTACCATTAATTAGTGCATATTGTTTCTATCGCCGTTGGTGCGGTTATAGTGTAAAAATGCGCAAGGAATTTTCAAATGTCGCAAGACATCGGCCCGTATGGATCTCGATGCTCTTGTGGTACCTACAGACAGATGGAGATAAGTCCTTGTCAACTACCATCTGACTGCCGTGCATAAATTCCAAGATAAATTTTGTGAGACCTCTGGCTTCTCTCTCGTCCCTATTGGATGGCTCTGCTTCTTATGGGATCATTACGGGACTCAAATGAGATTGTCGTTGCGTTACTCTCTCTACATCTAAGTATCATGCAAGTCAGGTAGGGGTTATGAAGACCAGTTGGTTCGGGTACATATATACCCTTGGAAGGGATAAATAGGTATATTATTGGTTACGTCCATATCGTTGAACAATCATAATAGTCAGAAGGCATTATCATTGCCTTTGATGGGGGTATGGGTTGAATCCTCATACTTCCTCAACCCGAAAGGCCAATCGTACAACTGTCATCACTCGGTTCGTAATTCGCATAGCTACCTCAGGGAGTGTAAATCATGAAACCCTTGTGCACATAGAGAACCTGTTTTAAGTGCAAGGGCAAGAACTAAAGCATGAATCAAAAAAGTAGCTACATGAAGCCATCTTTTTGGGACACTCAAGTCCAGAACTGCGAGGAAAATAAGTGGATATACTATCCACGTCTTGACCGTGAGTGGAGCGCACAGCTGGGTAAGTGAGATTATTTTGATAGTAAGGAGGGTGAAATTCATTAGAATTGGTATGATAGGCCGGCTTCGTAAAATGTGGCCAAGAATAGGGAACCTGCTTGGAGGAGGGAGGAGAAGACGATTGCTAATGTTGTATAATCTCCGATTACGGCCCTCGGGGTATTCTCGCACAATGCGAGGAGATGTGGCAGTAGATCGGACAAGAAGATTGGTAGGTTCTCTATTGGTATGGCCGCCTCTCCGGTCTTCAACAGAACCCTCTGATTCATTGGATATGGGTTGGCTTGAGCTTCCGGTCACAAGCGCATCAGAACGGCCCATTGCGTAAGGAAGGTCTAATGCTGGGGGTGCTCTCTTCACGGGACTATGAGACCGCCGTGACGGTGATCCTGTAGCCGGGCTATCTACAGGAAGTACTCGGGCAGTAGGTTGTAAGTCCGTAGGGGAAGGAGATGTCCTATGAAAACGGCCACTGGAACCACCGGTTTGGATACCGCTCAAGACATCTTCCGCAGTTGGTCTCATATCAGGGTTCACATCCAGGAGACGAGTTAAGAAAGAGTAGAGCATATCAGGAAGGTCAGGTCTCATCCGCCTTGCGGCATCGAATCCTGCCCATTGACTAATTTCAGCACGAAGAAGATCGAGATCTTCTTTGTCCTCATCAACCACATCTGCATTACGATAGGGAAGCTGGCCAAAGCAAAGGAAATACAGAATCATCCCGAGAGAGAAGACATCTGACTTGAAGCTGAAGTTGCCAAACGGACCGCCGGGTGATACTCTTCGAAGCACTTCGGGTGCGCAGAAGGAGATGGTGCCTGTAGTACCGGTGGAGTTGCGGACGGTGTTTTCGAACTGGACTTCACCGAAATCACTGACCAATACCCGAAGCTCACGGCCAGTTTCATGCAGGAGGCAGTTACTTGGCTTTAGGTCACGATGGATATAGCCATTGACGTGTAAGTAACGGAGTCCCGAGGTGATATCTTTGAAGAACGAATATATTTCCTCCAACTGGAGCCGCCTTGGCCCACTGGCAGCGCTTGGTAGCTCTGGCTGGCCTCGAGATCTGCGCCGTAGTCGAGCCTTGAGCTGCTGTGGTGTATCTGCTGCCGTCTGAATCGAGCCGCAGATATATTTTTGCAGGTCTCCTGCGTTGCAATACTGCTGTAGAATGAATGCACACGGTACACTTGGGCCAAAATTACTGAGCCTGGCGTTTTCTAGCCACACATGTCTGTATGAAACTAGATTCTGATGTGAGAGATGCTGTAGCAGTTGGACTTCAATCAACACTTTCTTCAGCCATTCGTGGTCATCACCAACGGGGACACGCTTGCAGGCATAGTGGCCCAGAGACACGCCATCCAGTATATGCTTTACCAGCAGCACAACGCCCTTTCCACCTCTCCCTAGTTCACGCTCTTCGACGAAGAATCTCTTGAAATAATCATGACTGAACGCAGTCGAGGAGATCCCGTGGGTGGTAGAAGGCGACTCACCATCCCCACCGCTGCCATGCTCGCTACCCGAAGCTGGCGTCCCTTCTTCGCGGCCAGGCGGTACTAACTGACGTCGGGGAGAGGAAGGAGAAGAAGGCGGCTGGTCTGCCGCAGTCGAAGGGGGGATAGTATTCTCAAGGAGTCGAAAGTATTCCGGGTTCACGAACCTCGACGGCGCTGCGGTGGCGGGCGTGGGCCCTCGGTGCGGCTCCTGCGAGTGCTCAGGGCTGCCATCACGCAGCGGACGATGACAATAAGGGCAGTCGGTTCGGTCCCCGATGTTCTCGACGCCTTGGTTCGCGGGTTTGAGGACGAGCTGCTGTGAATTCGGGTCAAACACGACAATCGCATCGTCATGGCGGCTGTTCCAAGGCAGGCCAGCTGTCAGCTTCCCATCCGCAACTAACTAGTGAACAGCGATGCGACCAAGCGTCGCTCTCCTCTCTCTACTTACAGTACGACGTCCCCTCCGCCGCTATAAGGAACAATCGACATGCTCCGCGAGTCGTGGTCGGCCATCCTTATGCAGGCTCTAGCAATTACGTCAGGGCATCTTCGATAGATCGGTCGTTGGAGATAGCAGTTGGACGGTCGTGCTCCGGGCCTCTCTCGGCCAGAGAGAGCTCGTCAACGTAAGAAGGCCACGGAAGATGGGCACAAGCAGCTTCAGCAGCTTCTCTTGCGCAGTTATAGCTGAGCTCGACTGAGAAAAAGGGCCATGGGAGCAGCCTGTTTGTTATCAAGAGAAAATCAGTTCTAGTTTTCCCGGTTGCCCGGTGGTTTGTTTGTTTTCATGCTGTCCCGGCGGTGATTTTAGCTAACTAACTACTTAGTCTATAGCCAACGAGCAGTGGCAGGCAGCTTTGGATAAGTATAAAGAACAGACAGCAAACAGGCAGAGCTTATATCGAGCCAGTCCTGACTAGGGATCTGTGATATGCAGGAATTCGCAGTCTCACAGAGCTTGCTGCGTTGTGTCCCAGCTAAAGTCTTCCATCTAGAGAACATTGGCATTGCATGTATACGCAAATAGGACAAGTTAGACGATTATACAAACTGATAGAGCGGATATATCACTTTATCATAATGAAGTCAGGCAGAGCCACAGGATATACTCCGTAATAATGGAATCATCGACTTTGGCTCGTATTTTCAACAAGCGAGACTTGGGGGGTGAACTACGTCCAGGAGACCCAAGACCGAGCAGGAGATAGATAAGTGAGGAACAGGAAGGCGAAGTTCCTTCAGATGCGTGTCCCCTGTCTCAGATGGACATTCGAGTTAGGTGGTCATCGGCGTAGTATGGTCGTTGGGCATGGGTGCTCTTGGAAGACTGCCCGAGAGCCAGCATCCCAAAGACAGGCCTGAAAGGGTATGGCGACCGTTCTTGATGCACTGCTAGTACGCCAGATATTAATGTTACTCACGGCGCAGAACAGTTTTTGATAGGGCTCATCAGTAGAGACATATCAGACGGGGAAGCTTGAAATACGGATCTACCCATTAGTTCAATTACCTACCTTATATCAACCGAAGGTAGTAGCTAAAGAGGAGCCAAATGCGCCTGAGAACAGGCTCGGATGTATTAAACATAGTAACCAGAGCAATGGCTATCTCCTCACTTATTATGACTTGGGCCCATATCTGTGAGGCGAAGATGTAGGCCATTCATAGGCTTGATCGTGAGCTAACAGTATATAAAGTGTTAGCGAGACACAGCATATCCGGGCAAGGGGGTGATAGAATTAGACTTACAGCCCCGGCGACCACAACCTGCTGGTCTGGATGCAGCATCTCAATTTTGAACTTTCCCACCATAGCTGCAATCAGACACTTCATCTCTGCCCTAGCAAAGCTTTGTCCAATACAACTTCGTGGTCCAAACAAGAAAGTAATGCTACTTGCAAGGCGGTTGTTAGTCCCTCCATGAGTCTCTCTGCCCTCGCCGAGCCACCTTTCAGGTCTGAATTCGGCTGCATCTGCTCCCCAGATAGACTGTGACCGATTGGCTGTTAAGATGGACATGTTAACCCATGTTCCCTTAGGAATTGTGACACCCCGAATGACGCTGTCCCTCTTTAGAAATACCGTTAGTCGCGAGGTATGTTATCAATGTGAGATAAACTTGAACTATAGCACTTACTATGGCAACTCGCAGCTGTAATGGCTGGATAAATAGGAAGGGGGGAAACATTAGTATAAGAAGCAGCAAAGGACATTAGCATCTTCACTAAGTTCATTGAAGACTTACCGCCACCGGCCAAAGTCTGAGAGTCTCGGACACGACCGCTGCAAGGAGTGGCATTGACTCAAACATTTGATCCGTGAGCTCATGTGGGTTGCACTGTGATAATGCTCCCTGAACTTCGAGTCGAAGTTTCTCTTGAATTTCAGGGTGTGTAGCAAGAAGGTACATGGCAAAAGTGGTTGATGTACTCGTAGTTTCATGACTAGATGCTGTTGTTAGCAAAGCTATCCTTCTAGGGGGGGTTGAATGAAAAGTCGTACCCTGCAAACAAGAATGTCAACATCTGGTCCCGTATATCGTCATCAGAAAATTCCCCATTTTTTAGAAGCACCGATAAGACGGTTGTGCTGTACTTGCCCCCTTTCCTAACTACCTCCTTTTTCTCTGTAACTAGCTGGTGACTGAGACTCAGCAGTTTAGACTTGCATGCTGCCAACGTTTTGTTTCCCTCCATGGGGAGCATGGCGGAAATCCAGCTCGGTAGTACCATGCATGCAACAAAGTATTTGATAAAATCCCAGGTTGGATCTAACATTCGACGAAACGTAACTGCGAGCTCATTCTGTGAACCATAAAGAGACTTGAAATCCTCGCCAAAAGCAGCAACTCCAATGATATCTAGATAACAATGAGTCAGAAGGTGTGGACATCTACATATATTCTCCTATTGGTTTTATATCCCTTACCAAGTGTCACCAGGGAGACTAATCTGTGGAACTCAATGGCACCGTCAGTGGCCTTTGACTCAGTCGCCATGAAGTCTGAGAATTCAAGAGCTTTAAGCCACATCTTCGGGACAAGTTCTTTGATAACATGGCCGAGAAAGGCTGGTCGAACAGACTTTCGTTGTGCCTTGTGCTCTGCAAGTTCGGCAGTGCCAATACCCCGTCCTATCATTCGCTTAACAAATGCAGTGCGTTTAGGCGGTTTGATATCTTCTGCCTATTAGTTGAAATGCGGGTATATAGGACAATAATACACGAAATGACACTCACAGTCATAACAGTGAGCGCTCAAGACTTCGTTGAATAAATTAGGGTCGGTTAGGACGACTGTATCACTTAGATGCAGTATGCCCTTTGTTCTTATCATTCCATAGTCTCTGGCATTGCGTTTATTGACAAAGTCGAAGATCCAGCTCCCCGGAATTGCACGATACATATAGGGTGTATGACCGAAGATGAGCCAATCTCCTGGTGCCATTGGAATGCTTCTCAGGGGACCAAAGTAATGATTATAGACTATCTTTTTTATCGCGACAGCCCATACCAGTAAGATAGCTGTATGGTAAAGGTATAGATAGGATGAACCTTTCATGGCGTCTGTCCCAAGGTAAAGCGATCCTAGTGGGGGAAGCGCCATTACGGCAGACATGAAGGCGTGTGTCCGGAGCGAAGTATCCATCGTGTCGGTTTGGATCTGTGCGAATATCAGGATTATTCCAGCACAGCATGTCTGGTGTCTCTGTGAATAGAACGAGAAGGAGGAGGCCTCATAGGGTATAAATATATGCTGTTCGGCGCTTGAGTGCAACGGCACAGCCGCAATGCCTGTCCAGAGTCTTGAACACGAGACTAGTTATCCATCCTGCCAGGCAATGCACCAGCTTGTCTAATAACCGACTGTAGCACATTCGACTGCAGTGTATTTATTAAACTGCGGTTACACGAGTTTCCATTCAGGCAGCCGGGCTCGAAGCCTTGGTTGAGCCCAAAATCCTCATCCAGGCCGCTTCTCCCACAACGGTGTCCATATAACTAAGGCTCATTCATATGGAGGAGGGGATCAGGACTGCTTGTCACGGCATCAACAGGCCGCAGCGACTCGCCAGCACAGAGTAGCACATTTCGCCCCTCGGCCTGGACACTGCATAATTCGCGAGAACTCGACCAACCTAGAGCAAGTTAGTTCGTGAGTCCAACCTGGCGGCTGAGAGATCACCATACGGTGGTCATAACTAGCTATCCGTTTGCATCCAGCATGCCTTTAGCGTGACAGGGAATAATAACCAATGAATAATAGGCAGATACAGATACATGGTTGAGTTGAGTTCTCCATGACTTGGGCGTTAGAGCCGCCTGCAACCCGGCATCGAGAACTTCTGCCCTTCTCCCGCCCCTTTTCTAAGTAACTACACTAACTACCACAACACTGGGCGGCTTGTTGAGCCGAAAATCCTTGGGGACCTCTCTGTGGACACTGCATGGGACACACGAAGCACATACTTACACCTGCTCCCCTTGAAACGGACTGCCGATCATGTTGATGGCTGGTGACAGACCTGGCCTTACCCCTGGAGCTAACTAGTCAACTAGTTAACACACGGGCAAATTTCAGAGCTTCAGCTTCCATGATGAAGCAAGGGTCTCTGTCAAAAGGTCCCTTCGATTATGAACCATTCTCGCAGCAAGTCCGAGGAACGAGCTCCCAAGTCAGGGCCATCCTTGTCGTGGTTTTGTGTATGCACCTTGTAACTGTCCCTCAGATGTCTCGCAGCAATCCTGGCTTATATCTTAGTTACATTGTTTCAAATAAGGCCCGGGATATGACAGCAGTGCTGCATCTAATTCCTACGTTATTCCTTCAGCTGACACTATGTGCTGTGCAAAGTTATCTCGACTCTCTGCCACCAAAAAATGTCGAATACGGCGCAGTTTCTGGGTTCCCACCTTGGAGGCTTCTGGAGAATCCAGGAACGAGCAAGGCGCAGCATTGAACTATTGCGCCGTGAGACCATGCAAGGTCGCCCTAGAATGGCCACTGCAGGTCAATGCCTATATATCATCAGAACAACTTCTGGTTGTTTATCCGCATTCTTAATTTTGACGGGCCTGCTCGAGTAGCAAGAATGCTGATCGGTTCATTAACTTATTATTGCTATGCAGACTTTATTCCAATGAAAAGACAAGATGCAAAAACGCTCGCTAATTCGCACACACACACTGGGGAGAAGAAAATATCAGCCGATCCCTTCAATGAAAGGGAGAAGCTAGCGGCACCGAGGTGCACTACATTGCTATCACACTATATGTTCCTTAGCCCATGGAGCAGGACCTAACGGAAGCCGTACAGGAGTCATTTCGGGCGACATCAATCCTGCAGCTGCACAGTAAAACGCTATCATTCCACAGACAACACCGCATCCACCTCCGACTTTGTTTATCTGGATGCTCTGCTCTGGGAGTGACGTTGCGATAAAATTGGCTATGGCGGCGAACAGATATGACAGCGCAAGGAATACAAACACAAGCAGACACAAGATATTGGAATGCAGTGACGCAACCATGAAAACAATCGTCAGAAGTACCCAAATGATGAGGAATATACCGAGTGCGAATGTGTATGACCGTTCATCTCCGTATGCCTCACGTATGTGCAATCCGGGAATCTTGAGCATTGCGTAGGCCATCCAGTATGCGCCGTACGAAGAGTGAATGGTGGTACCCAGAGTATTGCCGGACCGGAACTCCATGAAGCCGACGATGATCTGGATCATACCTCCCATGAACAAGGCAAGGCCAAAGGCAGCTTGATCTGGACCAGAGCTTCCTCGTGGATTGGAGTTGGGCAGTCTATGATACCAATGACCACATTAGTCCCCTCTGAAGGGTTGAGAAGAAGTACGCCACAACCACAACCCTCCCCACTCTGGCACACACTTACCCTGCACCGCAGTTGTACAGCCCAACCACAATACTTGTGACCGAGAACCCGAAGAGGCCCAAAGGGGCTGGGTTGGCGAGCTTGCCGAAAGATGGCAGAGCTACATGGGAACCGGTTGAGGGTTTGTGTTCTTGCTGCTCATAGAGTGAAGACCACTCGGTCTGCGGCACCTTTGCGCTTGGCTGAGGGACGACGTTGGACATATTGGTTGGGCTTGTCTAGCTCGGCGGTACGGGACTGGTATACGGAAGAAAACCACAGGCTTTCCAGGCAATTGACAGAAGAAAGGCACGGGGAAAGGGAGGGCACAAGCAGGAGGAGCAGAAGGGAATAGATATAAACCTCCACTGCAATGTCGAGGGGTTATTTTTATATGTATTTTTTTTTTCGTGGGATGTCCAGGGTCAGTCCTATTTATCCCCTATAATTCTCTCGCTCTTCCGACTCGGCTTGCTTGGCCGGCCGGCGAGGCCTTCGCAGCTCCTGCAGCTTGTGCCATTAAACTTTCAACGAATATAAATGCATTATCTAGCGCGGAATGCGTTCAGTTCGCGATATGGACAGCACAGTGACAAAACACCGTGAAAATCATATCCACCAAGCGACCCCTTTGTGATAAGCAGGCACATCATGGTTTGTCTGGGAGTGGAGGTGGAGACTGTTTAAATGCTTGATCGGCTAAGCTTTCGCTGTTCCTTGGGATTCCGCAGCTGGATCCAACGAACCGCCGCCAGTCGGCTTGGGGAAACGGCATTGTTTGGCTCAGATTAATCTGGTACCTGGAAGTGAAGAAACAGGCTAATTGTACGTAGAGACGTTTCGTTTTGTGGAGAATGCATTTGTGTACGTAACTAATCATTGAGAATTTCATGTATAGTATGTTTGAGCCCCTTGTTCGCGGCAAGGACAGTGCCATCTGGGCGGAATTCCTGTCTCAAGTGGGAGACAGGCTGTATAGAGTAGTTCCGGCTACGGGCTTTGGCACTTCAGCGTGGCTTGCTAGAAATAGAGGGGTTTGGGATGAATCCTTCAGAGATTACTTGTGATTCATTCACTCCGAGCCTCGGTCACGACATTGTTGTTGACCAAGGTTGGGGTCCTAAAACCCGTAGGGGGAGGGAAGAGGAGCTGGTGTACTCCGTACTCCATACGATAGTAAGTAGCACCGTGGATAATCCCCAATTTTCACACTCTTCAGTTTGCTGGCATGAGCCGGTCCGGCACGGTAACGGATAGACATGGCTAAAGCTGTTGACAACCAACTTATATACCACATTAATGGAAATGCGAAACCTCACGAAGGATTAACGCAGGGACGCTGTAAATGAGGGAAGTCTCAGTATTTCCCTTTGTGCGCACATCATCGGCTGGAGTCTGTGTCTATTGGAGCGCCCCCATCTTCATTGTCTGAATCTTCAAACCCTTCAAATTCGCTTTCATTTTCGTTGCCGTCCGATCCGTTTTCGAGAGCCCCGGATTTGACGCTCTCCACATCATCCTCGCTCGCATCAGGGCCAGACTGTACTTCATCTCCATCGTCACCTTGAGCTTCATCCGCTTTCCTCTTAATGCCCATCTCACCTAATCGACCCTCACGTCCATTTATTTTTTCATCTCCAGCGTCATCAGCCTTAGGTGGAGGTGTATACCAAGGCAGCTTCCCACGAAGGAAGTCATTTATCACCATCTTTGCAACACTGTTCACGTCGGGCTCACCGCCCTTGAGCAGTCGGCCACCCTTCCTAGCCAGTATGCTCAAAAATTCAGTAGCATCTGTGAATCCCTTGATTTCATATGTTCTCTCAATGTGACGCTGCTGCGTCTTTTTAAGTATCGCGGGAATATACTGTTCTGGGTTTTCAACATTTTCCACTCGAACAACGCCACGTAGAAGGATGTCCTCCTCAGTGGCGTTATTGCTCGGGGGTACCACTCCAGGGCAGTCAATGAGGTAAATTCTCTTCATCAATGTGATATACTGCCATACTTTAGTCTCTCCAGGGATAGGAGCAACAGTGCACACTTTCTTCTTTCGAAGAGTGTTTATGATGGACGATTTTCCAGTGTTGGGATAGCCAATAAATCCCACTGATATTTGCTTGCGATCTGAATGGAGAATTGAAAACTGACGTAGTAGCTGGATCAACGATCCCTTGCCAAAAGAGTTGTTGATGCTTGCATGGAATGCAAGTGTAGGGTACTCCTTAGATAGAGCACGGACCCAGGCAGCCTAGGACCAGAAGTTAGTCAAATGCGCCAGGATATATATTGTGTATGTATATAATGACGGCGAAGGTGATAGACGTAGAGATATATGAAATGTTACTAAGAGAACAGCTATTATGTCCACGATGAGGTGGAAGCGGGACTCAACTCAAAACAAGACACACCATGCCCTTTGCGACGATGCCTTCAAAACGAAAGCAAGTCAACCTCGACTTCAGAAAGAAGCCAAAGTTACGGGGGGGATTGATCTGCCATAGCGGTAACAGACCGTCTTCCATTGTAAAAAACGGCAATAACTTATGCACTGGAAGCAGCCTTGACAAACGCGATGGCATAATTTGAGCGGTTCTGGGGCTGAAGGTGATATTTTAAAGGGATAATGCGGAAGGTGTATAAACTTACAGCAACGCCTGTTGGCACCAAGTCACACTTGTTTAGAACAAATATCAAATGTTTGTGTGGCGCTTCTTCCTGGATATATTTCTCGACACTTCTACACCGAGTGCCTTCGGGATCTCTGGCATCCAAAGCATGGACAATAACGTCTGAGGAGTCAATGACTTTGTACAGTTCATTCCAGATCCGTTTACTCTGTCCCTTTGAGAAGATCGGTTCTCTGGCAGCGGTGAGTTCTGCATCATCACCGTTGGTATCAGCATTGGCATCGCCTGATGTACCGCTGAGCAGTTTTGCCTGCTCTAAGCGATCCAAATAGCTGTCATGCATCTTTACTGTCTCCCCGGCGAGGCCCTCAAGAGTATCGACACTGAGCTTAACACGCTTTCTCTGTGCCTTGGGCCCAAACGTGTCACTGAATGGGGCATTTTCAACGGCAATCTTAGCCTTGTGCTGCTTCAGGCCATTTGGTGCATGGCCGTCCTGAATAAGACTCATTGGGAGTTTATTGGTTTTTAACAATACTTGATAGGGATCAGCTGCCTTTTCAGCAACAGCCTCTCGGAAGGAGCTCAGAGCTTCTTGAGAAATGACTCGAGTATTCCCGAACCACTTTCTGTTCGGTTCTATCCGGGCACTTGGCTTATCTCGAGACTGGTATGATGCGGCTTTGGTGATTTTTCCAGATGCGTTCCTTTGGGCCTTTCCATCCTTAAACATATTAAGGGTCTTCACTTTTTTCGCATCTCTATAAACACACACACACAACAGTTAGTCCAAGACTTAATAACATAACCACCAGCAAATGCCGAACCAAGAAATACTGGAGGGGAGAGAAATCCATACCTGTAGAAATTTTCGCCCTTGGTTCGAACATTGCCCATCCCATCATTACTCTTACCCTGGCGCTCTCGTCGAGACGCCTCCTTTTTGCCTGTACCCATTTTCACAGAGATGTAACAAGAAACTCTGCTACTACTGAGCAAGGAGTCTGTTTCGAGAGGCGCTTTGCAGTTTGAAGCCTCCCGTTGGAGTTGGTCGTTGGAGTTGACGCTGATAAAATCTTTTGACGGTTTAGAAAAAAAAAAAAAAAAAAAAAAAGTGTGCATCTGTGCCAAGACTTATCACCGCACGGGCCATGCTAAAACTTCTATCGCTTTTTTTTCTGTTTGAATCTTTTGGACGTTTCCTTCCCTTCCGTGCAGGCTGCAACGACTTGGACAGGACGGGAGTTCGCCGCAATTGACATTCACGATGGCATCCCTACTACGAGAGTGCAGTACGAAATCATCCATGGCACTATGCCGCTCCTACACAGCCCCCGGGGTCCAGTCTCGTTTATTCTCCTCGACTGCTCGCATGATGGTCGGTCCTGAAGCGCCAGGCTATATCGATGTACCACAGTCAATTCAACCAGATCTACCCCGTCGACCACAGGTCAAAGGCACTCTACCTGTCCCTAGAGAGCTGTTTCCATCCCGCCGACCAGATAAACCTACCGAATCATACATCGCCGATGCTACACCACTGCCGTCTAGCGACACTCCAAAGGTCGCACCAGGCCATCCCCAGTATGAACAGCTCGAATGGAGGCGGAAAATGGCTGGTGTTAGGAGGAAGCATTTGCGTGAAGGTCTTCTAGAGCTTCATGAACGCAAGAAATCTGCTCACCAGAGAATGGTTGCGCGAAGCAATGCCAAAGAGAAGCGTCGAACTCAGATCCTCAATCAACCAGAGCGAGATGATGACCGACTCACAGCCTCGACCACTGTTTCGGCGATGAAACCTTTAAAATGCAAAGTACTCCCAAATCCAGGCGCAGAAGAACGGTTGGCCCGATCTATGGCAAAAGTCAAGGAGATTCAGGAGGCTCGGCGTCACGACGTGGTGAACTCGATTCACGAGCTTTATTTGAATGCGCAGCAGTTTATCATCAACGAAGAGCAACTTAACGCCGAGATCGATCGTGTATTCCCTATTGACAACAACCCTGACTGGGCTAACGGACGCCGCACTGGAGAGAACATCTGGAACTTGGGACCTCCACCTACAATGGCTGTCCTAGGTAACCAGACGAAGGACGAACTGACTAAATGGGAGACTGTACAACGGCGAACCAAGAGGCTTGCTGAGGAACTTACTGGAAGCAAGATATGAAAATAGTGAGACACTCAGTGTCCCTGATATATCATGATGTAATCATAGCATTGATTGTATAGTAGATTTTTTTTTTACAATGGGGGCGAATTCAGGGTTTTCCTTTTTTTTCCTTTTTTTTTTTTTTATTCAACTTGCTTGCAATTATCAAATTCATTTATTAACGATGCCTACTTGACGGAATTCTCAATTGGAGCGCAAAGATAACTATGTTATCGGGTGAATGAGTTGATACCAGCTGGCACAGAGATGCCCCTATATAGCCTCCCTATGGATAGGGTGGTCGGTGTATCCCATGGCCTTTACATATATTTGGGCACTTTCAAGGACTCTCTTCTTACTATTGCCGATAGTCTCGCGGTCATTAAAGGCGCCGTGCACATGTTCAAAGTCGAGCGGCGCCACTGTTTTCCAGATGCGATGGATGGCATCTGGGAAGAGCGGTATCTAATAACAGCACCAACAGCGGTTAGTTCACCTGGAGTTGAGGGTTGAGAGAGAACCATATTCTATATGTCATACCAGATTCGGATATGACCACATAAAGGTATATGAAGTCGTCCCTGGCTGTCTATCAACGTGGTAGACGCCGCTGGGCACAACCATGATAGTGTCAGCAACCAGCAACCGCTTCTCATCTTCCCAGAACAAAACCGCGCTTCCCGGAAAATGTCCTCCGGCCTTGAGGATCTTAATTTTGCCGTCGAGAAGGCTCAATTGCTCGCCTTCCCATAGGATCTGATGAGTTCCAGTATGGCTTTGAAGATTTGAGCCTGCAGTCACCCTCAAGGGGCCACCGTCGCGGAAACGCTGGATCCATTGCTCATCCTCTGCTGAGTAGTAGACTGGACAGTTGAAGGCTTCCGCCCAGTGGATCGCCGTGGAGTAGAAGTGAGGATGGGAAATAGCGATTGCTTGAATCCCACCGAGCTCCTGGATATGGCGGACGGTCTCGCTGTCGATGTAGCTGATGCAGTCCCAGAGGACGTTACCACTGGGAGTACGGCAGAGAAATGCTCGCTGTCCAATTGCTACCGCTGGAACAGTGACGATGCTCACAAGCCCGGACTGCTCATATTCATGGAAGACGTGATATTTTCCTGACTCTTGCAGGCTGCGTAAGGTTGTCCACCATTGCCTAGTAACACAATGTCAGTTGCTTGGTATATAAAAGCAAATCAAGAGATCACTGATGGTTCGTATTTAGTTACCCCTGAGGAGGAACGTATTGTCGAGGGTCGTCGCATATTTTGCAGGACTTCACCGATGAAGAGCTGTACTGAGCACCACATGTTCCGCAGATTGGAAGATCCATCTTCGAAGATGACTGTTTATAAGCAGCAATGGGCAGTGACGGTGTTCAGTAGGATGTTAAAATCAACCAGAGCAGAGTTGTGGCACTGGCCCATGATTTCGTCCTTCGTCAGGGTGTGCAGAGCCTCCTTAAGTAGCCTCTCCCGGTAGGTATCTCCTCGGCAGGTTTAGATAGAGTCTAGAAAAGGCAGAACATAAGCGTCCTTGTGACGTCTAATCATTGTATTCTAGATGTCGGGAATATGTCATCGTTCTCGCTTCAGAGCGACATCGTTAACTAGCCTGCAGAATACGATGAGCTTACAAATGGGCTGGACCATGAAGGCCGGCTATTTTCATATTTTATATTCGTAAGGCACTTCTGAATTTGACTGACAAACGAAGTCTTCTAGATCTATCCCTTGCATCAACGGAAGCAGGGAAGGACCTCAAGAGGTTTTGATCCTCCTTCTGAGTGCCATAATCCACCCCTTGATATATCCAACCTTTTTCTGGGTCAGCATTATTCTAAACCAGTCCTAGAGAGCTTTCAACCTCTCTTCTTCCGTATTAAACGAGCGGACGATGCCCGCCTTCCTTCCCAGGTTTAGCTTGGGTAGGCAACGTAGCGGTCGTAGGCCCTTGGGAGAGAGATATGCCCGAGCCATGCAGAGACCTGCTCTGTGGAATATGCGAACGGCAGAGTCTCTGTGAACGTTATCACTAATGGCCGACTCCGAAGGGCGAGCAGAAGATGTGAGTATTTGTATTTTGTTAGAATCAGTCTAGTCTGATAATCATTAACCAGTGGCTAACTAATAATTAACTAGTTAAACAGTTCACTTTCAAATCCCGGTTCTACGTCCTCTATAGTCTATATACATATCCAGAGCTCCAAAGATGCAGAGAAGTAGAGATTTAATAACCAGTCGTCAGCAGAGTGGCAGGGGCAATTCAGATTATACAAGGAGCTATAACGGAAACCACAGCTCAATGTTGATTATCCAGCAGTCCTTCCCGATACGCAAGAAGATACAACATCAAATCCTCGGCAAAGACTCACAGTGCAACAGAACTCCTCAAGGGTATCCAGCTGTTCTCCCTTTGAGCCCAGGGTTTGCCAAGTTCCTTCCATTCCGGTTTTCTCATCCCTCTATTCTGGAACTCTTCATCTCTGCAGAGCTAGACAGAGTGGATGAGATGTGAAAAATGGACAGTATCAACCTGGTTGATATTTGGATGGATACGGTTGCAAATACAGACGTGCTGGAAACAAATGGCCATGACCGTTCGCAAGGATAGTTCTAGTTCCGTCCTTGCAGCCGCAAATGTGCCGTTGGTCCCTCCTGGGGTTTGAGCAAGCATTTGTGAAGCTTCATATTGCCTTCGCACCTTTACCCGGTCTACCACCAACATGAAGTGTAAAAGTCCTTTGACATATCGTCAATAGGATAATGAAAACATGGCCATTGGGTTACCGAAGTAGAACTTTTCCGGAAGGGGTATATAATGGAAAAATAGGGATTTAGCGAACCTTCAACAGTGGTTGACAGGGGGTATCTGTTTTAAGAAGGCCATATTAACTATCCCCCTTGCCACCACCGGAGCAAACATGGATGTTCCAATGATAAGTCGGAGGTTGCAATTTTAGAGTTTCGGGTGATTATGTAAGTAAATCGGACTAAAATTTATCCCTTTTAAACTTCATGAGGCTTAAAGCAACCTCGGGCGGCCTGCAAAAGTTTTCGTACGCGATTTTCAACCTTTTATCAGGTAATAATCATATAACAATATGGTTAACGGGTTAATTTGAATAATGATGATAAAATTTTACGACAGACAGTAATCTGAATCCTAGTCATGATCCAGAATCGGCTCTGGTCAATGTTTTAATCTCATCATTATACTCTGACAATCCGCTGTTGCCCAGGTTTGCCAACAAACAATGTGAAGGATCTTGCTCTCGCTCGCCCATTTAATCACACCGCTAGAGCCATCCGCCTGATACCAGTCGCTATCAGGCCCTTTTCAGCAAGTGACAGCAGGATGTTTGATTGAACACACAGGGTCAGCTACATGGATATTCCAGAGGGAGGGGATTGTGCAACTTTTACCCCGGTCAATCAATCCCAGCATCTGCCGTCCATCTTAGGGCTATTGCAAGCGCAGAAGAGACGTATCTACCAATGAGGTCACTCGATGAGCCCGTGATGCCATGGCCCGACCGTTCGCTGGATGCGAGTACAGTACAGAGAATGTCTTAGTTACACCCCGAGGCATATTCTGTGTCATGCAGCAAGAAGAACCACATTTCGGCTTTTGTTTTCCTGCATGACCAGTCAGTTTCCTCTGCAAAGAGGGTACAGAGTACGGGATATATGGTACCGAGTGCTTCTCCGGGGCGCTATCGTACGACTTTTGATATCGCCATGAAGTTAGTCTCAATCCGTTGCTGGACATGCAAGCTCCCCGCATTGAGGTAACAGCAAAGCGGATTGAACGAAACATGGAGACACCGGGTTATCCACATTTCTACGGGTGATCTCCTATCAACAAACAAAGTACTCCGTAGCGGCTTCAAGGATTCCAAAATCGACTGTCGTTGGCACGAGAATTGCGAACTAACCGGGAGATGTGCATAACCAGGTTCTACAACCGCAGCATCGCATCACATGGCTACTGCAATGAGGGAAGCTCTGAGACATCCAACGCAGATCTGTTATCCACTTCCTGCAGCTTGGTACAAGATTTGCTTGTTTACTGTGGCTGATCTGTATGTCTGATCATACGTTCTTCCATTTTTAGCACTTGCTTGCCGCTTCGAGATGTCGGGAGGTACACGCGCTGCAGCATCGAGTGCAACTCGGCGATGGAACAGTCCATGGGAAACAGCATGTAGATGTTCTTATTGTGGCTTTTTTGGTTCAAGACATGCTTCTCGCTTCGGCAATTGAACAAGCATCTGGATGCCATGGGCCTTGACAATGAGAATCTATAAATACCAGCACGTCGTCCAGGTATGAACCTCCCTCATTTCCTGGGGCATCGGACAGAAAAGCACATTACCACTCAATAATCAATCCTGATTCCCTAAAGAAAGCAAGCAAAGCAGCTCTCTCCAACGTCAACTATGAAGTGGCTCACTGTGGCAGCATGCCTAGCGATGGGCAGCAATGCTCTTTCAATCCCTTCCCGGCCAATCGAGGAACGAGCAACTAAGGACTGTCCGACCAATCTCTCTGGACCATTCGAGTTCCCACATTTGATCATCCCAGTCAACTCGTCGGCCCCCACGGTCGCCAAAGGAACTTCATACTATGGCGAAGTCTCAGCAACAATCTCCTCCATCTTCAACTTCGACATCTCCCCGCAAGGTCCCAACCTTTGCTCCCTGGTCTTCTTGTTCCCTAGCAAGGAGGAACGTCCTGCCTGGACCTATACCTTCGAGGGTGATGGGAAGGTTAGCATGGCCAGACTGGAAGGACCCGCTAACAATGGAACAACCTACGAGAATGCGCCAAAAGTAGCCGCTGAGCTGGGCATACAGACGCTCGCTGCCGGAAAATCGAACGTTATCGCCACCTTTGACTGCCCACTCGGCCAGGCAATCGCCTTTAAGATGTCCAATGCAGGATCAACAAACCTCAAGTATTTCCAGGACTACGGAAACCCACCGTAAGTAGCGTCCAATCCTTCAAAGGCTTGCAGCTGAAGAACCAAGCAAAGACATATACTGATACTCATTTCTAGAATCGGACTCTACATCACTCGTTGTGCAAAGTAGATGGAGGAGCCATGTCTTAAAACGATTCTGAATTTTCATGTCTTTCTATTATTTCCTTTAATTTGAGAAACACTTCGTGCTGCTGAATTTCTGAAAAGGTTGGCTTCCGATGTGAGCAGAAGTATTAATTAACTAGTTAGTTGACTAATGAAAACGTCTTTCCTTAAAATAGCTCGCCCATGAGGCAGCTTTCTAGAATTATGCTAGTAAATTCCATGCTGATGATCAATACGGGGGGGCTTTGTAAGAATTTCTCTGTTGCATACGAGAAATTGCTCCATATGGCTTTGATAAGCTCGCTTCATGCAAGCTCCATTGGGTAAGCCCAGTACAGCCTGGGGACAAAGCTCCAAAAGCAAGAAGAGATAACGCGGAAAAGGGACATGCTGTGCGCTATCGTTTTCTGACGGCAACCAATGCCCGAGATGGAAAGTCAGCAAAGAACGGGAGGAAGTACGGAACGAAGGCTTGAGGGTCTAAGCCATAGAGAGTCGTAAGGCAGTTAGTTGGACGGTACTGGCGGGAATACGAGGGGCAAGCCATGCCAACAGTAACTCAGCCGAGTTTGGAGAATAGGGCGTCATATCAAAGAAAGAGGCGTCAGGATAAATACCATCCACCAGTTTGCTCTGGGGTGAAGGAGTTATAATTTAAATCCCAGGGTAAATTTGATTCATCGAAGTAACAGCGGATGCTCTGTGCACTCTGAACAGAAGAAGAGCTGTTGGTAAATTCTTACCTGATATTCAGCCTGATGATGGACCGAAAGGAAGCCCCCGATCCAGAATATAATGAGCACGAGATAGTCATCCCCAGCATTGAAAAGAGCATCAAGACGATCGAACTCCAGGCAAACGAAGCCGAAAGAGCGGCCGCGGCACCAGAGCTCAACGTTGTGCCTACAGCACCCCCATATCATACTGATACAACGACCGTGGCATCTGCAATATCTTCGTCACCGTACGATGAACACCACCGTCCGACTCTCCCTCATGCGCCGTCAATGTCTACTTCACAAATATCGTCGGCTTCAACTATCTCGAGAAGGCCTTTGCCTCCGGGACCCGGGCCGAGAACAGCTTTTGCGTGTCTATCAATGCACATGACGGACCGCATCAGACTGTTGAGATTTCCAGAGCCGATAGTCCCTGAGATAATCGAGATGATCCGGATAGGCTGGCCAAGGGGGATCAATACTCCGCGTGAATATAGCCAGTCTCTCGAAATCAAACTGAACGGAAACCCATGGTCGCCACACTCGTGGGGAGAGTCTCGGATCCATGCCCGTAAGCTGATGGCAGGGCTCCTCGATGGATTGTACCAGCGAGGCTGGATTGTGAAGGTTTCCGTGGATATCGGACATGTCGGTGAGTAATCGCCCGTTTTTTTTTATCAAGGGGATATAACACCCCCTATCTAGAGGATAATCGCCACCCTTTGCTGGTTGCTGATTTCGGCGTAACTACGTACCCCTGGGTAAAAAAAAGACAGTTTATTCTTTCGCTACCAACAGCCTGCGCCGCCGCCGTGTATATGGACGAGCATCTCCTTCCACCACTCCGATAAACTGCGTATTGTCGATGGACCATCCGGCTTTGGCTTGATTCTGGCAGATGCCCTGGGCCCAGATGTCGAAAACTGCCAAGTGCGAGGAACCATGTTTGAGATCAAACTTCACGGGAGTCCCTGGCGAGCTGTCGGCACGAAGACGGTGAAGACTCGAGTTATCCTTTTGGCGATTATGGACGTCCTCGAACAGCAGGGATTCAGCCTGTATGCAGCTATCAACCATAATAGCAGACGCTCCAAGGACTCGAGTAACGCTGAAGCCGATACGTGGTACTGCAACCGGCCTATTGACTGGAAGCCCGGCCAGTTTGTCTACCACGGGTAGTAGTAGCAAATCACTTTTATATTGCCATGTCGAAACACCCCCCCTTTTCTCTTCTCACCAGACATTCTTGCCCTGCTTCTGTCTGTTTTCTTCCCGTGATACCATAGTCAAATAGTAATATCAAAGCGTGCATCCAAGCCTCATTCCGGTGCAAATGATCTTACGTGGCCGCGGCGACCTGTCCGCTCCCCACAGCGCCTAGAACGCAGTCCTCGCCCGCCCGCCACTCCTAGCTCTGTGGATAGCAAGGCAATGAATGAAATATAGCTTCAAATCCGGGGGGCTGTTCTCCCTCTCCATGACGCGTCCCACAGCAGGGACAAGGGCAGGATGGTGGATGGGCCAGCGCTTGCTGCGCCCTCAGCCTGCAGAATGCGGCGGAAACCTGCGACTTGCATCAGCTCGACAGGTCCAGAAGTCAATAATACTAATAATAATAATATGGGGGTTGACGCACTGTATCAAGCCAAACCAACCCGCTTTCTCTGTTCTGGTGGTCGGTAGTAGTAACTAGTAGTAGTAGTAGTAGTAGCAGTTTGCTTCACTGTAGCAACCACGTAGCCGCCTCCGTTAAAAGTCAACCGTCTGGCGAGAAGAAGCGTTTCAGCTGCACAAGCACGAAGAAGGAAAAAAGAAAGAAAAAGCCAGCTAACTATTAATATGGCTCGTTGACCATTAGTTCAACTGAAGAATTCCACATAGTCCATCCCGTCGCCTTGGTGAATTTTTTTTTTTTTTTCTCTTTTCGATTCGTTCGTTGCTTTCATCCTCTCCTTTCTTCGTCGCCGTCGTCCGTCTGCGTCCTTCGCCTCTCTCCAGCCCCGGCAGACGGTTTCACGGTCAATATCCCAGGGATGCTCGCGAGACCCCGTAGACGAAGCTGATCGATCCCTCTTATCCCCGTCGCTGTCCCTGTCGCCCGTTGTGTCCCAGGCTCTGCCAGCGCTCGTCGTCCCATCGCCTCGACAGACACCCGCAGCCATGGACGCACAGCTCCCCAGCAAGCTGCCCTTCTCGAAGAAGCGCCTGCGCGCAAGGATAGTCCTATCGTGAGTGAAGACGGACGCCTTGCAAGATCCCGCCGACGGAGCCTGTGTCCAGCTAACGCCCGCGCCTGCAGATACATCTCCGACTATGTGATCCTCATGTTAGTTGCAACGCTTCCTCAAGATGGCGCGAAGGCATGCGACAGCTTTCCCGATCGAGACTGACTGACTCCCTCCTGTTTTTTTGCTTCTTCTTCGCTGGCAGCGCGCTCATCGTAGGCTTCTTCATCCTCGACCGGGTCGAGCCCTTCCACCAGCCGTTTGCCCTGCAGAACTACACGCTGCACTACCCGTATGCCGTCCACGAACGAGTGCCCATCCCGCTCGCCCTCGCGATCTCCGGCGGCTTCCCCGTGCTGGTCATCGTCGTCTACACGATCGTCCTGGACGGGCTGTTCTCGCACAGCAAGCCGGTCAACATTGCGACGGGAAAGCGGAAGCTGATGGGCAAGTACCGGCTCAAGGACCGGCTGTGGGAGCTCAACTGCGGCATCCTCGGGCTGGTGCTGGCCCAGGGAGCAGCATTCGTTATCACCGGTGCGTTGAAGAATGCATGCGGTAAGCCTCGTCCGGACCTGATCGACCGGTGCAAGCCCAGGACCTTCGAGCAGCCGGAGTTTGGCCTGTCGAACTATACTATCTGCACGCAGACAGACCACGAGATCCTGAAAGACGGGTTTAGGTCATTCCCATCAGGTGTGTATAGTACCAGTCCCCTCTGGATAGAAGAGAGCCCCCTTTTTACTAACTTTTCCCTTATTATTCTAGGACATAGCAGCTGTATGTATCAATTGGGGAATTGCATTGACAATAGAAAGGCTGAAGCTTGCTAACCTTTATATATAGCTTCGTTCGCTGGGCTATTCTATCTATCACTCTACCTTGCTGGAAAACTGCATGTCATGGACAGCCGCGGAGAAGTCTGGAAAGCGTTCATTGTCATGGTACCTACACTCTCTGCAGGCTTAGTGGCTGTGTCTCGCATTATGGATGCGCGGCATCACCCATTTGATGTCATCTCCGGGTCCCTGCTGGGCGTTGGTTGCGGCTGGGTTGCGTACCGGCAGTACTTCCCATCTCTTGCAGAGCCCTGGAAAAAGGGCCGAGCTCATCCAATCCGCACCTGGGGATCGATTCCAGAGCCTCCAGTGTATACCCACCGCCGGCTCCTTGAGTATGAGAACGACCAGATGAAACTGGTCCCTCGCGCGGATGAAGAGTACCAGGCCGCTCAAGCTTCCCAGGAGCAGGCACAGGGACATGAAATCCCCGAATCCGCTCCGGCCCTTATGAGCAACCCCTTTGAACACCAAAAGGCTCAGAGACGCAGACGCCTTGCTGATACGGACTATGGTGCGTCAAGCAGCGAGTCGGAGGGTTATGAGATGCAGCAGACGAGATATGAACCCAGACACCACCAGGGTGCCGCCGATACCAGTTCGGATGCTGCGCCCAGATACGCTGCCTACCATCCTCCCGATAACAGAGCTTCTTCCAACAGTCCACCTCTTGAGCGTCACCCTGCATCCATTGTCAAATCATAAAACAAGAAATATCTCTGCCATGATAGCGCCATGTCTCGTACTTTCTTCTTTATACGTTTTTTATTTCAAACATTCTCACAAATGATACCTATATCGCCCCCTTCGTGTTCATGTCAAATCCACCCCCTTGATGTTATATTATAATCCCCCTTTCTAACGCATACGTCTATATCTTTCTTCATGCTTCTTGTTTAGCACCTCTTATGAGAATCTGAATATTCTGCTCGTTCTTCTCGGATTACTAGGGGGGTATTCGTTTGGCCTGGACTGGATTTCTCGGCTATTTGATATCACCCCCCTTTTTCTTCATGCATATCCTCAACTCTCCAGTCGCCTTTGCCATCGGTTTATGATGATGATATGACCTTAATCACTTACCTACCTACCGCATGAGGCAGCACATAGCAAAATCCTGAGCGTCACGTTTGGCATTTTTGTTCTACTTCTCTTGCCTGGTGCTTCGGCCTGGCTGGTAACCCGGCAACTGTGTTATTCAGAGCTGTCCTCACACAGGAATTTGCCCTATATAAAACAAAGACCTCACTTCTCTTCTTCTTCTTCTTCTTCTTCTTTTTTTTCTTCTTCTCACCATCTTTCTCAATATCCTTCACCAATCCCGCTATCACGCATACTCGACTTGCATGCAGATCGAAGACACGCACCAAAACAGCATCCTGTAGCCTCCAATCTACTACCTTTTTAGGCTGTATCTTGTCTTCAAAAGCTCAAAAAATGCCTGTAGTGTGGGACGACAAAGCTGATGCATTGGTAGGCTGTGACCCCGTCACTTCCCATGCTTGCCTTTAATTAATGTATCAAACTGACCATCCATCTACACTCTAGCTACTTGCATCTATTCTGGCCACAGCAAGTGCCAAAGTCGACCATGCTGCTGTCGCTAAGATGATGGGCGGCGGTAAGTAGTGAGGCCTCAAGCAGCACTCAAGTGAGAGATAACTGACATCCAGCTGTACAGAATACAACGCGCTGGCCATCAAGAACCGCATTGCCCGCATCAAGCTGAAGGCAAAGGCGCCCAGCAGTGACACGGAGACCCCGGCGAATACTCCACAGAAACCAAAGACAGCCAGACCAGCAGGAGAGAAGAAACGCAAGGTCAAGGATGAAACTGAGACTGAGCAAAGCGAGGCTGCCGACAAGCAGGCTCCGAAGAAAGGCAGAAGAGCCGTCAAGACTGAGGTCAAGGACGAAGTCAAGGAGGAAGATGCTTGCTGATCTGCATTCTACCGACACTGGAGGCCACACTGATGGACGCTCGTCTACCGCTCTGCTCTCGGTTGATTAATCAAGTGCCTAGTTAGCCAGACGCTGAATTGAACAAGTCTTCCCAAGTTCAACAAACATCCCGATAGGCCTTCTCGAAGCCGGTGCCTGAGAGCAACCGTGGAACCGCAAGCCGCCGTTGCCACTAAATAATAACTAATGTAATACATATAGTAATAGTAACACTCCTCCGGCTGTAGCAGTAATGCCCAACGCCTGAAGTCCGAAGCCTGAAGCCTCCTCCGTCCGCTGCCATCTTATACTCGCTTGGGATCCATGGCCCGTCGACGTCATTGGCGATGCTGATTGGCAACAGGGCTCGTTTCCATGACAGCGAGCACGGCTAAAACATCCCGCTTATCTGCCTGTCTTTGCTTTTTTTTTTCCTTCTTCCATTTCCCAGCCTCAAGTATTTATCACATTAATTTACTTAGTCCTGGGACCGCAAGGGTTGGCCCGGCGATAGTTAAATAGCTCCGTAGCGCGCATGGTCGGGCGCTGGATCTCTGCGACCTTGTTTATATCAGGACATAACTACATACCTCCCGGGCACTCGCATTGTCGATCTGTTCAACCGTCCTGCATAGCTAACGAGACAGACTGCTGCTGCTCGCAGGCGACGCTCTGTTTACTCCACCCAGTCGCGAGCTGGAATCGATCGGGGCCTCATATAGCAGCTCCTTATACCTCAGTCTCTCCTCCTCCTCCGCTTGCTGGCTAGCAAAGGCCTCAAGGCGCATCGACCAAGATGTTCTCCAGCTTCTTCTTCATCTGCTGGCGAATCGGCCAGTTGATCACGCTGATACCGCCCATTGGCATGCTCGTAAGTCGGCCCAGCCACCTCACTATGCTGGAAAAGCACCTCCCGTGAAACTCCGTACTGACATCCGCATCCCAGGCATGGTTCATCGATGGCTTCGTCAAGGCCAACATCATCACTCCAACATACATCCTCGTCCTCTTCATCGTCAGCGTGCTGGGCGGCATCTGGGTGCTCGAGACCCTCTTCCGCTTCAAGAACACCAAGCGCTCAGCCATCTTCGTCTCCTTCATCGACCTCTGCTTCTTCGGCGCCTTGATCGCAGGCGTCTATCTGCTCCGTGACATCGCCCAGGAGAACTGCAGCAACTTCTCGCGCAGCAAGTTCCTCCTCAGTCTGGGCCCGTTTGGATACTATGGCCAGCAGCAGCGCAACCCGCTCGCCAGCGACCCAAACAAGGTGTGCTCCATGCTGAAAGCCTCTTTTGCTTTCGGTATCATGAACATCATCTCGTTCTTCTGGACGGCCGTGTTCGCATACTTCATCTCCCACCATGAGGAGCACCACGAGCGGCGTTCGCGCAGAGGAAGCCACTCCAGCCGCCGAAGCAGCCACCACAGACATCGAAGCAGCTCTGGAAGACGGAACTCATACCATGTTTAAAACACCTGGCTATTTTTCCTGCTCTTCAAATTTCCTTTCCCCTTTAGACTACTCCCTAGGTACGCGCAAACGGCTTGTTGTCTTTCATGACTGACGACGGAAACTTTGGCGGATAAAACTGGTTGGTTTTTGGCTTCTGTAGATAATGATTGATATGTTAAATACTCGAAATAATACTGTGTCTCTTCTAGCACACAATCTAGATGGGTTTGACGAAATCTACAATTCTACGTAGACGAAAAGAATGATGCGCGTTACAAGCTTGCTCTCTATATCGTAGCATAACGAAGCCTTCTTCTCACTAGAGGCTACTTTCCGTTTCACCCTGCCAATACTCTGTATGTAAGCAACAGCTAGATGAGCTGCTTCGGCGTCAAGTAACCACACTACCAGGTAGCTAGAAAGGCAGATCTCTCCGAGCGAGTCCGCCAGGCGCCTGGAAGATAGAAAGACATGGCAATATCAGCATATATATCAGCATCGCCGGCGTCGCTCACAAGGATTTGTTTACTTCTCAATTGCTTACCTAATAATGGAATTATAAGGTTGAATGTTTATCCATTAATGACTAATGAATTACTAATATCTTACACGTGATACCGGACGGGTATTAACCATTGGCCGACGGTCTATTATTAAGCAGAAATTTTAATTCAAACAGTGCAAACATACCATTTAAGGAAAGTAACTCCGCCGGGTCTGTATCGGAGAGCGCCGCAACGTCTAACGCTTGCCTAGGCATAAAGTAGCCTCAACGAGCAGAATGATACTACTTGCCCGCTATTCATAGGCTGGCCATATAACTATATATACCCAATAGCCGTCTCTTCTTGTCCTCTCTCTCCCCCTTGCTACATTAGTTGCTTAGAATAATGTCACATTATTCAACATCGATTGGTAGCGATGGTTTCCATCGAAGACTCGCCCTCCTATTACAAGGAGCCCGTTGAGAAGATCCGAGCAGATCAATATCCGCTACTGAAAGGTTGGCATAGCAGCATGTTTAACCCTTATCGATGACCGTTTTCTGCTTTATTCCTTGGAGGTGGCCGCTAAGCTGCTTGATAATACTGAGAAACCCAGTGCTGATTCCTTGACTTCTAGATACAACCTACCTTGATCATGCAGGGACAACGCTCTATGCAAAGTCGCTCATAGAGTCATTCTCCCAGCGCCTGACAAGCAACCTCTTTGGGAACCCCCACTCAGCGTCTTCATCTTCCCAATTATCCACCAGTCTAATAGATGATGCGCGACTACGAGTTCTTCGGTTTTGTAACGCAAGCCCGGAAGACTTTGACGTCGTCTTTGTGGCCAACGCAACAGCTGGAATAAAGCTCGTTGCGGAAAGTTTGCGAGACTATGAGCCTGGGGGGTTCTGGTACGGATATCATGTCGATTCTCATACCAGCTTGGTTGGGGTCAGAAACGTGGCAGATCGTGGAAGCAGATGCTTTATGGCCGATAACGAGGTACTCAACTGGATTAATGAACTTCGTAAAGGCTACAATACTTCAGAGTCTGCCCACCCGACCCTTTTTGCATACCCAGGCCAATCAAACATGACCGGTCGCCGGTTACCATTGAGCTGGTGCCAGGAATTTCGTGCCTTCACAGACAATGATGGGAAGCAGATAGCTTTCACCTTATTTGATGCTGCATCTTTAGCCTCTACCTCGCCTCTTGATTTAAGTGACACAGCCTGTGCACCAGATTTCACTGTTATCAGCTTCTATAAAATCTTTGGCTTTCCTGACCTCGGAGCCCTCATAGTTCGCAAAGATGCCGGTCATCTTTTCCTGAACAGAAAGTACTTCGGCGGGGGTACAGTCGGAATGGTCCTGACTATCGGAGAACAGTGGCATGCCAAAAAGGATTCTGCCCTTCATGATCAGCTTGAAGATGGCACGTTGCCTTTTCATAACATCGTGGCCTTGCATTCCGCCTTTGACGTACATGAGCATATTTACTCTTCCATGGATAATATATCTCGCCATACTGCAGATTTGGCTAGGATCTTATACTCTGGGCTGTCATCTCTAGAGCATGGAAATGGTACAAAGGTTTGCGAGATCTACAAAGGACCGGGTGAGTATATGGAACGTGCTCTCCAAGGCCCTATTTTATCGTTCAATCTGAAGGACAGCACTGGAGGCTGGATACGGAAGTCAGATGTGGAGAAGCTAGCTGCTGTCAAAAATATTCAGATCCGGTCCGGCACCCTATGCAATCCTGGCGGGATGGCGTATTACCTTGGGTTGAAGGCAGATGATATGAAACGCAATTATAACGCTGGGCAGCGCTGTGGGGATGACAATGACATCATTTCTGGAAAACCTACAGGTGGTCTTCGGGTCAGCCTAGGTGCCATGACATCTAGACAAGACATTGATACCCTTCTTGACTTCATTCGAAATTTCTATGTGGAGGACCCCGTCGTTAACGAGCCGAAACCTCGAGATGGAGTTTTAGCACCCTCCGTTCAAGCATTACCTTCGCAGTTTTATATCGAGAAACTCTGTATTTATCCAATCAAGAGCTGCGGCTCATTCACCATCCCTGAATCGATGGAATGGGATGTCAAACCAGAAGGGCTAGCCTGGGACAGAGAGTGGTGTTTGATACACCAAGGAACCGGCTCTGCTCTCAGCCAGAAAAGATACCCCCGAATGGCACTGATACGGCCGGTAATTGATCTCGCCAGGGGAATCTTACGAGTTACCTTACCAACCCCGGGCTCATACGGAGATTCTATGGAAATACCGTTATCCGTCAATCCCACGGATCTCGTTGAGGGAGAGATATGCAAAAATATCGCAAATCAGCAATCTACAGTATGTGGAGATACGGTCTCTGTGCAAGTGTACAAATCCACTCGACTCTCAGCCTTTTTCTCTGATTTCCTTGGTGTTCCATGCATGCTTGCAAGATTTCCAGCGCAACAGAACCACTCGTTAGCCCGATTTTCTAAGCCATACCGAACTCCTGGCAGAGGACTTATACATACGCTAAATACAATGGACGAGATCCCCGGTTCATTTCCCGAACCTGTTGCATCGGGTTCACAGCGTCCTATTCTCCTATCCAATGAGGGACCTATCCTCATAATATCCCGCTCAAGCGTTAATAAAGTTAACGAAACTATAAAGTCTTCGGGAAAGCCAAATTCCACCTCTAAAGTAGTTGCAGCGGACGTATTCCGAGCCAACATCATTGTCTGCGAAAAAAAGCCAGCCCTCACGTCCAAACTCACTCCAGTATATCAGTCATCAGCCGCTTCTGAACATCCCTATATAGAAGAGCTATGGACCGGATTCCAGGTGGGAGGTGCTCATTTTGACGCTCTTGGGTCTTGTCAGAGGTGTCAAATGATCTGTATTGACCAGCAGACTGGTACACGCAGCGATGAGCCTTTCTCTACGTTGGCAAAGACTAGAAAGGTTGAAGGAAAAGTCTACTTTGGTAAACATGTTTGTTTGTCCAACGCATCTGATGATAAGCGTTTAACAGTCAGAACAGGCGAAATGGTAACTCCATTCTATGACTGATAACGGCGATATAGCCCACACTTTCTAGAATTTTTGTAGGCTTTAGGTTTCCTATCCTGTGCCACGGGCGGCTGTCATGCATTTTCCGTAGATTTATAGTGAAATTCTAAGTATATATTGGATATTTTATAAGACTGATGCAACAGCTATTCCTTCGCACAAAACAGGGTTAACCGCCAAACTCCAAAATATAGTACATTTGAGTTACAATTGAAGGGTTTTCAAGCTCATAATAAGGGAAATCACGACCGAGGGTACTTCTTCCAGCCACGACCATGACCACGCTATAGATATATGTTAGTCCAAGATTACCTTTAAGCAATAGAGAAACGAATGTGAACCCTTACCTGTTTCCATAACCGGATCATTTCTGGCATTTCCAACATAGCCTTCTTCCTCTCTTCCAACTTGCCTTTCATGGATCTCTCCCACTTGTGACCCTTGACCTTCTGGCCGATACCAGTACCCTTGACTCTGAGACCCTTCTCAATAAGCCTTGCATGCTTATACTCGGTTGATTTTCGACCTGGAGGCAACAGTTCTTCCACGCCATATTTGATGCCTAATTTCACCAATTCCGCCTGTCGACGCAATGATATCACAGCTCCTCGCCATCGCCCAGTTTCCGGGTTCTTATATGGAAGGAAAGGGTTTGGGTATAGCCCGCTAGGGTCGGAACGGAGGAGGGAGTCTGTATAGGAAATGGAGTCGGCGTCTTTGGTTTTCGAAAGTTTGACCTTGGTATTTCGTGATGCAAATGGGCTGGGAGCTGGTTTAATGACTGCGGAAGATTCAGAGCTGCCAGAGGACGTTTCTTGCTGTGGTAGGGCCTTCGGTATAGCTTGCGAAGAATAGTATTGTGGTGGATAGCGGGCGAAGAAATTTCGAAGCCGGAGCGGGAGGCCCTCAACGAGGCCAACTGCTGCTTGAGTCGTCATGTTCAGGCTGCAAAGGGGTACAATGCCTGTTTCAATTCGCCCTGTTGGAATTATTACAGTCCAGGCTCAGCCAATATTCTCGTCTTCGACCGTTCACTTTTCCAGTCTTTCTGCGCGCAAAAGCTTTTTGACTCACGTGATACTCGCGGCTATCCCTATTTCTTACATAACCTTGCCCGCTTTTTCCTTAGCGCCTCTCTGTTCTTCCCGACGTCAATTTCTCACTTGACGCTCAACGCGCGCTGAGCTACATTTCATTTCTACAGAAGAAAGCGACAAAGAAAAGCCGGCTCACCATACCTTCGTGCTGTATAGACCGTGACTATCAGTTGAAAAATCTTATTGCTGGTGATTTGGAGAAACATGGCAGACTTGCTCTTTGGTGGGACCGACGAGGAGAATGAAGAGTTGAAGAAGCTCTATGCTGAAGTGGTAAGCATACCTTGAGTTCTTTGAGTCTTCGCAGAATACGATAATCTCTTTAATCTACTTGGCTTTGCTAACACATTTTTTTTGATACAGCTCGAGGATACCGACAGCTTTGAGGCATGGGAGAAACTGGTGCGCGCAGCCGAGGGCCAAGAAGGCGGAATCAATCGTAATTCAAGCCCTCAGGCTATCACAGCTACAAGAACTGTATACGATCGGTTCCTTGCGAAATTCCCTCTTTTATTTGGGTACTGGAAGAAATATGCGGACCTAGAATTCTCTATTGCCGGCACCGAGGCCGCCGAGATGGTTAGCATTCCACATTTCATTCTCTTTGAGAATCGCATATGCTGATCCATATCATCTTCTTCCCTTTAGGTGTATGAGCGCGGAGTTGCTAGCATTACAAACTCGGTTGACCTTTGGACAAACTACTGTACTTTCAAGGTTGAAACCTCGCACGATACCGATATTATTCGAGAGTAAGTATAATATGTTGGTCCCCTTCCCTATAACCATACCGACATAGCGCATGAGTCGTTCGCAATCTTGAGGTCATATGGGGCAGATCGATAATATCAAGGTTCCTTAAATGGGTGAGATAGTCATCTGCCACCTCGGTTTCGTTGAAGCTACTTCTTACCCATAAGATTCAGGCTGCCTTTGCTTCGCACACTACTTGGATATTGTTCGAGAATCCTTCTCCTATGTCACGCACGGATGATATAGCAACACCTACCTCTATCAATCGTTGATCTAACTCGGCACCTCATTTTGAAGATTTTAAATGCATATGCCATGTTTGACATCCTTTCCACCACCCTTCCTTCTGTCCCCTTCTCTTCCTTACCCTTTCTTATCTTCTTTCTGGGCTTAATTTTTACTGACCCTCTTACTATAGGCTCTTTGAGAGAGGCGTCAGTTGTGTCGGTCTTGATTTCTTGTCACATCTATTCTGGGACAAGTATCTCGAATTCGAGGAGCGCGTTGAATGTCCTGACAAGATATTTGCAGTGCTTGGCAAAATTATCCAAATACCAATGCACCAGTATGCCAGGTATTTCGAACGGTACCGACAACTCGCTCAAACTAGGCCTTTGAACGAGCTGCTTCCTCCTGAAACTCTAGCTCAATTCCGAGCTGAAATAGAAAATGCGGCGGGTAATGTACCTCCTGGTTCGAGGAGTGAGGCTGAAATCGAAAGAGACATTCGACTAAGAGCCGATGGTCATTTCCTCGAAATATTTTCACGCACTCAGACGGAAACGACAAAACGATGGACTTACGAGTCAGAAATCAAACGGCCTTACTTCCATGTTACTGAACTAGATGAAGGTCAGTTATCCAACTGGAGAAGGTACTTAGATTTTGAGGAGGCAGAGGGTTCTTTCGCCCGCGCCCAGTTTCTGTACGAGAGATGTCTTGTGACATGTGCGCACTACGATGAATTCTGGATGCGTTACGCAGCATGGATGTCTGGCCAAGAAGGAAAGGAAGAAGAAGTTAGAATCATCTATCAAAAGGCCAGTTCCCTATACGTCCCCATATCTCGCCCAGCTATCCGACTCCACTATGCCTACTTTGAAGAAATGGCTTCAAGAGTCGATATTGCTAAGGATATTCACAATGCTGTCCTCCTTGCTATGCCTGGACACATTGAAACCATAATATCATTTGCGAACTTGTCACGTCGCCATGGTGGCTTAGATGCAGCCATCGAGATTTACAAAACCCAACTAGATTCAGCAGAGTGTGATATTCAGACAAAAGCAGCACTTGTGGCTGAATGGGCCAAGCTCCTTTGGAGGGTCAAAGGTACCGCTGATGAAGCTCGACAGGTGTTCCGCAAGAATCAACACTGGTATCCTGATAGCCGTCCTTTCTGGACAAGCTATCTTATGTTTGAGCTAGAACAGCCAACCAGCGCCGATACTGAGCCCGCACAATACGAACGCATCAAGCAGGTTATCGATGATATTCGCAACAAAAGTTCATTGCCTGCCGAGGCAGCTAAGGAGCTTCTTCAGCTTTATATGACTTACTTGCTGGAGCGAGGGTCCAGTGAAGCTGCCAAAGAGTACATCACCCTTAACCGTGAAGTGAATGGTCCGCCGTCAGTCCAATCAATTATGAAGTCATCACTTTCAAAGGAGACACAGGACAAGCTTGTGATTGGCCAACAAAGTCCTAATTCTATGTTCAGACCTGATGTTTCTGTCCCAACTCCAACTGTCTAATTTCCACTCACTAATTAGTGGCGTACGCAATATTAGTTGGACTTTGTAATCTACAATGGGCGTCTCAGTCGGCTGGGCGGTTTACATTTTTTTTTTCCCCCCCTTCCTCTTTCCACCAATTCTCCTATTTAGTAGCAAGAAATAAATCAAATACAATTTCAAATTCACTGTTGAGAGGGCCTTTATTACAGTAGTTATCTTAAATTTTAATTTAATCATACAGGTAACTAGCATCCAGGCTTGAAAACGGCAACGATGGGGGTCTAAATAGAGGAAACAGCAAAACCAAAGGCCCTCTAACCGGTATGTGTAGAAGGTAGAGATTGTCTTTCCCTGGTCGAAGCAATGCTTCCATAATCCGAAAATCCCGGTTCAAAGGAACATCGCCCCGTTCTACTAAGGGTACGATACTTTCTCTTTGCTTCTCGAGTTCAAGTAGAAACCGAGGGCAGAACTCGAAAGCAGCGCAGAGTGAATCTAGGTCAAGGTCTTTCGCAATCATGTCGATGAGCTCCTGTGAGAGAGAGTTAACTAATAGTCGCCACCGATTATGACGCTATGGCTAGGGCAACAACGATATCTAGTAGTTATATTTAGCAGAAATGGAGGCGTTGCATTTGATCAGTAAAAAGATACTCAGTTTATCTTATGGTCAAATACTACCTTGGTATCTCCGAAGTTAAGCCAGACAAGTTCACAAAAAGACGCGGTAAAACGCCTACAAGTAATAAACTAAGAAGTAAGCAAAACTAGTAACTACCAAATAGACAAAGTAAGCCATTTCCTTGTCTCTATTTAACCTATACAATGCTACTAATAGAGATGGAACTGCGGCTTTGTATTTAACATTCTAGCTAGCTCTTTGGGACTTCTCAATATACCAGGCACTACAGAGTCAAAGACCATATACGGTGAAAGAAAATAAATCGACTTTACCGTATGACTTAGCTATATTCTATATCAAGCTTAAACCCACCTACGCAGCCTCTTTGAAACAAGCCCTCCGGATCATACTTCTTGCTTATATCGCGTAAGAGTTGTGCGTTTTCCTCTCCGTATCCCTCAAACGGGCTTTGCCAGTCTCCGCAGTAGTTCATGTATCGATACCGATGGCCAGTTCCATTGGCAGCGGCAGCAGCATCGATCTGCTCAATCGCGTCACGAGTCAGTTTCTCAGAGAGTTTATCGTCACTCTTCTCAATCCAGTTGACGGTAAATGAGACAATCACAAGAGGCTCCTTGGTATCGGCTAGGCCAAAGGGGTTTCCATCACAGCCTTCCCCAGCCCAGTTTGCTAGCATGGGCTGCAAAACGAGCGTCCATGACATGCCCTTGATATTAGCTTGTTTGATAGGCGCAATAGCGTCTTTATAGGCAGAGTAGACGGCTTGTAGCGTTGCCATGTCGTTCTTGATGGTGGTGGTAGCAAGCACCTGGCGTCTACCAGGAGGATTAAGGGAGTTCATCTCATCGCAAGCATCTGCGAGTGGGCGGACCTTGCAAGTACTCCAGAAGCGCCAAAGTGATTTGAAGCCAGAAGTTTCCCAACACTCAGGCCATTTGTTCTTCTTCTCAGGGAGCTTCGTGTAGACGAGGTTGACTGAGACAGCCTGGATACCAAGTTGCTGCAGGTAAGTGAAACATGCGATCGGACCGGACGCATGACGATCATAAGTAATTCCAGTATTGTCGGGATGAGCTCTGTGAACAAAGTCGTGGAACGCATGCAGGGCTTTTTGAGCACTACTGGATGGCATATAGAGGAAACCGCTCCATATGTCGGTAGAAGGGAAGCAGCGTAGAGTAATGTTAGTGAGGATACCGAAGTTGTTACCACCACCTTTCAAGGCACGCCAGAGGTCGGGATTAGAGGTAGGTGAGGCTGTGGCGACGGTCCCCGAGGCCAGTACGACTTCGTAGCTCAGAACATTGTTGCATACCGAACCGACACGTTGAGAAAAGAAGGAGATTCCACCTAGTTGTATTTCACCAACGTTAGCTCTGGTTCAGCAAAGCAATGATGGGAATGATACTCGTATACCTCCTAATGTCAAGCCGCCGACGCCAACATGTGAGTTGCGTCCACCAGCAACAGCAAGACCCTTCGCAGCCAAAGCTTCGAAAACTGGACCCCATCTAGCTCCCGCACCGATTACGACGCTCGACCCATCCTTCGATGGGGTCACGTCGCAGAATAGGCTCATATCAATCATCACACCGTCCTCGATACTCGCGGCATGAGAGACAGCTGAATGACCACCGCTACGGACAGCAAATAAGCCACCCGCCTTAATACCACCTTTCTCATCCTCTAAACTCCTGCGTCTGTCGTATTCCCCTTTAAGAATAGAGACAGCTGTGCAGAGCTGGTCGATATTCCGAGGCCGGACAACACACGCAGGCACGACCTCGCACTCCTGCTGGGCCCAGTATGTGTTCATCGACTTCCTGAAGGTAGCAGCATTTTGAGGCAAAACCACAACGTCCTCAGGCAAAGCAGATGCAAGGACCTTGTTGAGTCGTATGGCAGCTTCAGATGAGCGAACTATAAGCTCCGGCTCCTTGAGCTCCTTTGGGCTTCCGCGCAAACGGCGCATGGCAAAGAAGATAGAAACAGCAATCAGAAGAGCCGCAGTAACAGATGTAGCGCTCATTTTGCCCTGTATGGTCGTTGTCGTCTTCTGCTCTTGTTTCTCAATGCCTTGGGTTCTCACAGGTACAGAACGGAGCAAGGCTGGAGTAGAAGAGGCAGCAGCGCGCCCTGCAACAAGCACCAACACGGACCCAGCTACCCCGTAGCTGTGTGACAGCTGCCTCTGATGCGCGACAATGCCCCCCTCTTAATCTCAAACCAGCTCCCAAGGCTGCAGCTGCACGCTCTGCATCACAAAGCTCAGCCCACGCGCGTTCACCTTGTCGAAAGATCGACGACCAACTGCGTCATTATTAAGAAAAGAAAAAATAAGATTTTAAGCATGTGCATTTAGGTTTCGGTCTTGCGAACTCTATTCCCCACATGTCTAAACCTTCATCCTTCGATAACCCAAAAATAAAAAAGAAAAAATAATAATTACAGAAAGTTTAATACAAAGAATTGAAGGAAAGATTGATGCCGGGCCTATGACAAGACACGGAAGCGAAATAGATGGGGAGAAATCCTTCAGAATCTTCATCATGAGGGGAACGAGCATACCGGATCTCCGCGGCTAGGCTGAACCCCGGTTTACACCCTCGAGCCAGTGGAGCGCTTCCTGACCAGCAGCGTCATAAAGGGACTAGGCACTCTGACCTTGCCAAAGGTCAGGAACGGGGCCGCTGTTGGGTTTTCGAGTTTGAATTCGTAGTCTAGAAGAAGATGTGACAGGACCATTTTGATGACAACGGAGACATAGAAGCGTGCAGGGCTGGTCCGGAGGTTAGCACGTTGTCGCAGCCAAGTCCGAAATTCCGAGGAAGTTCGAGTAAAACTTACCATGCATGCTTTATTGAACCCCAGAAGGGGAACTCGTGACTTGGATGAGTGAACCGTGACTCTGACGCATCGCCTTGCTCGTCGACAAAACGGAATCCCTCGAATTCCTTACCATTGGGCCAGATTTTCTCGTCACGCATGAGGGCAAGCTGGGGTATGGCAATCCAATTTCCGGCTGGGATGTGGCAACCATCCTCCATCGTGTACGGTACCATGACTGTACGAGGTGCACTTACTGTTGTAGAGGTTAGATAATGGTTTTTTTCTACAGCCATACTGGAGATGGAGGAACTGAGGGTTGGCTTACCGATCGGGCCTGGACTTAGACGAGAAGTCTCTTTCATGAAACTGTCCAGGTAAGGCATCTCTCGGTTCATCGCGCCAAAAGAAAGATTCTCACATTCGAGAGCTTCTTGTCTGAGCTTGTCTGTGTACTCCCCATGCCTACATAGTCTGTGTATACAGAACTGAACAACCTGTGCCGCCGGATCTTCAGTATGGATGGTGACACACACGCGGGGGTTATATTAGCCTTGACCTACCATTGGCACTTGGAATGCGCTCGCAAATAACAGTCCAAGTGATATTTTGGCCACTTCTGCTGCATCTCGAAGTTTTGTTATTTCGGAAGCCCATTGTGCGACGTGGCCCCCAGCGTGCTTAAGGTCTGTTAGTTATGTTTTTCCCCTCTCCTCCTTATTGCCATGAGAGAGAGGGGGACCGTTCATACCTGTTTTTCTCTGCCAACCTCCTTATCTTCAAGAGCCTTCGTAGTATGCCACAACAAGAGGTCGTATACTTTGGTTCTCGTTACGCCCCAGCCCATGGCAATTGGCCCAATGAACCTACAGCAACCTAGTCAGTTATGTTTCGATATAGTTCAGGGGGTGATAACTAACGGTGTGAGGAAACTGGGCATCATATCTACGATGGGAAAAGCCCGGGCACAGCTCCAGAAAAAGTTCATCACATCGTCGTACACTTCAGGGCGGTTGGCTTTGTCCTCCGTCAGCTTCACTGTATGATAATAGACATGGAGAGATACCATACACACCTTGTTCTTCACCAACCAAAGGAAGGAGATTTACACTGGTAAAGATGCGAAGGAGTACTGGCATAAGCCTAACTTGTCTCCATTCATTCTTCTCGCAAGCCTCTGGTCATGGTATAATGTTTTAGCAAATTGTCCCGTATAGCTATCCTTCAAAGCCCCAACATACCGTTTGCTGGCGGAGACATCTCCAGAGCCATTGATTTCCTGACTCGTTCTCGAAGGGTATCACTCATCAAAGGAATATTTGAACGGAGCTTGTTCTTCAACACGCCAACCACAACACGAGAGACTTCGCTCTGTGTTCCCTTGTTCTCTATTTTTACTTGATGGGGTCCTAATATTGGCCCTGTGGACGCGAGCTACATATTTCTATTTAGCGGATTTCTTCAGCCACCACTGCAAAGAATCTAGGGCGACGTTACCTCATGCAGAGCTTGCTGAAGTGATAGAACATGTTCAGGTTCACGGTCGAGCTGCTTGAGGGTCTCTGTGTTGGAAACGAAAATAATCCAGCGATCTAGCATGGGAATCGCAAACGGTTTTCCGCCAGCCTGGAACGTATTAACCACTTGCTCTTTTAGTGACTCCAAAGGATCTCTTCATGGAAACACATACCGATTCGTACGCTTTTTCAAGGAGCGTTCCAGAATCAAATACCATATGCAATGCCGTCAAAAACCTTCCTAACGGCGTAGGGTATGCTGCAATAATGACGTTGGACTAAACGGTCACGTCAATATTAACACCATGAGTGTTACCGGTCCAATCTAGGTATGCATACCGGAGCCTTCCACCAGAACTTCCACAATATCTGCGCTGTCTGCCATGCCAAAAAGAGGTATACTACGTGATACCAGTGCCAGTTCCAACCTCGAGAGTCAACAGTCGAAGCCAGCTTCGAGAATGAGGGTAGTATTGGAATTGCCATTGTGACAATATGCTTGCTGGGTGGTTCTGTATGCATGGTGGGCGGGTTCAAAATCTATTCAACCACACGTTATCCCTGTGTCTCTCGCCGTTGTCTCTCCCTCTCTGCTAAACTGTCTCTTCTCACCACATGGATACCATCGCTCTTATCAATGGACCAAGACACAGCGGGACGCTGAACTGGCCCCTCCAGCATCCCACCCCTGGCTAGCCTTGGCCAGCCCGCCTTTGTTCTGGCAGTGTCTTAGCTTGCGTGACTTTTGGGGCCCGACGATATGGGGAAAGCTGAGTGGTGGACAAGAGCTGGGCGTATCCGAGGTCTTCATATGCCTATTTCGAGAAACAGTATGCATACATACACCATACTTACGACATGCATATCATCCACAGCAAGGCAAAGGCCATTCAGCCTCCTCCATGCTGATCATGTCCGTGGCCAGGTCCATGGAGCGTATGGGCTTGGGGGCTGAGTTTTAAGGAAAAAGGAGAGGCGGGTAGCAAGGAGAGCAGATCATGGCTGTGGTGGGCTTCGTAAAACGTAAAGTGTATTGAGCGACAGAAATACATTCAATCAGGGAGTTCGGCCCGGTCTACCTTAATTCCAAATATAAGCGGACCAATTTCTGGCGTAGAATCGCCTGGAACAGAGCTCTGCAATATCCACCGCTCTCCACGGCGAGTACGATTTTCTTGCACTAGAGGAAACCGACGAAATTTAAAATCCTTCACGCACATACGGAGTGCATGTGGAACACCTGGAGGGCAATACAGGGTGTTGTTCAGGTGCAGATGCGAAAATACCACGCCTTGATCCTGGTCGATATGTGAGAGATCAGCCGCAGTGGCAGGGATCATTGCTGTGCCGCTGGCAATGGCTGACTTTTCGACCGCTCCGCATGGGCATCGTGTTAGACGGATGGCCCCCAACGGACCAGCAGGCGCCCAGTAATCTTCAGGAAACGAACATGGCCCCCCTCACCATGCAGTACATGTGGCAGGCAGAAGAAGAAACGAAACCCTGGTACAGCGGCAACCAGGCCTGATTGTGGGTTCTCACAGCCTCGCAGTCCTCCGGGTTGTCCTGATATACATAAGGTGCTTGCGCAGCCTTGCTGGAGGGCAATATTCTCAATATTAACGTCGAAGCGCCCGGCTTGTTGGTAAGGCCTCTTTTTTCAATTTTACAAATCCTTCTGCGATCTTTTGGCATGATCGAAAGCTGCGCTCAGCAACATCGAGACCTCGGATCGAACTAGTTAGCAAGCTAGCGGCGATGTCTAAAACTCCAGACGCCAGTGCTCTCAAGAGCATTCCGCCAGAGCTTCTGTCGACTATCCCAGGCGGTAAACCACCACCTGGGGTCACGCCGAATTTCGATGACCCAGTGTCTCAAGTACCGGTCATTGTAGGAGTAGGGACAGCGTTCCTGGCTATGGCCTGCTTCTGCTTCTTCATTCGCATGTACACTCGACTCGCCATCTCGAAAACATGGAAGTGGGATGACTGTAAGTAGACTCCAGCGGTGGTAGATGGTTAAGCGTGAACGCCAGGCTGACTGCTTTTTCATAAGTGACAATATCCATAGGATTTGTGAGCCGCCACGATCATGCCCTCTGTCAATAAAATAGGCCTAACAATAAAATATAGCTATTCAGTCTCATATATTATGCGGCGACGCTAAATGGTAAGTGACGTCGAATTCCTGTTCAACGTTTTCTCGTCCCAGACTAACCCCTATAAAGGTTGTATTAATGGAATCGCCGGAAGACACGAGTGGGAGGTGCACCTCGATAAGCTCCTTGGAAATGCCCATCTCTATGTATGTATTAAGTCCCTAGGTTCGTTAGTTTGACAACTTGCTGATAACTAGAGCAGCAAAGCTACATCACAGTTATCACAGCAACGCCAGCCCTAGGACTGATCAAACTCAGCCTTTTCATTCAATACTACCTCTTATTCAAAGTAAGGAGGTATGTAAGAATTAGCGTATATGTGGGGGCAACACTATCCGGCCTTTTCTATATCGCTACCTCGATCTCGTCTTTCGTGCTGAGCAGTCCATGGCCGGGAGAGTCTATCCTCGACTGTATCCTCTCATGGCACTATCTCAAGTTCGCCGAGTTCTCCATTCCTACCGGCATCATTGGTTCGCTGGTCGACGTTGTCCTATTTATACTCCCAATGCCCGCTGTATGGCAGCTGCAGCTGTCAACTGCGAAGAAGATTGGTATCATACTAGTGTTCATGACTGGTGGCCTGTAAGTCATCTCCGGGCAAGCCACTATAGGCTTCGCAGGACCTTTTTTTTTCTGACATATTCTTAGTGCCGTGGCAGCTTCGGGTGTGAACCTTTATTATCGTGTCCTGCTCCAAAACGATGTAAGCGATGCATCATGGAAAGTCGGATACGTTTTGCTCTGGACGTAAGGCAGCCAGCTATATAACCGAAATTTTGCTTCTGTATCCATATCTAACAAAAACATATAGGGAGATCGAGATGTTTGCTGGCATCACAGCTTCCAGTATGCCTGCAGTTAGGCAATTTTTCTCTTCGCGTACCGGCCTCTTCTCCAAGAACTCACGTCCTTCTTTCACCCCCACAATTAGCATGATAAATCGCTCCAAGCGGTCTGGCCATGAAGAACTCATCAACCAGAAAGACATGGCCTTCCGGCAATGGGGGTATCCCGTTAAAAATGACGAGGAGAGCCTCAACAGGTCAGAGGAAAGCCAGAGTAGCCCCAGACTGAACGGGGCATCTCCCCAACCTCAGAACCTATCACGATGAAAAAAGTCAAAGGAATGAATAATGCTTTAATAAACACTCCCTTTTGTATATAGTATGAGACCCCTTTTCACGACCTGCAATGTACATAAACGATATATCAACTGGCGTTTCTTCTTTTTTGCTTTTGTGGTAGTAGAATTGGACGTCCTGTTTAGGTTTAGTGCATTGCTGACGTAAGACGATCAACTTTCGCGCTTTATCAAAAAAGCTTCGAGCTTCCTTCAAGTCCTCCGGGCAAACAAGAACCACTGCTTATATTTAACAATGGACGGGATAACAGACAGTAACTATGGGTCTATAGAACCTCCGCAGCCTCCCCCAGAGCCCGTCGAACGGCCTCCGACTCCTCCACCTCCTCCTCCTGCCGACCATAGCTTGCCTCCGCCGCCGCCAGATATCCCGGCTCCTCCTCCACCCCCAGATTCTCTTGTTCCTCCCCCCCCTCCCCCTTCAGAGCCCAAGAAAAAGAAAGGATGGGGAACTACAAAAGCGGCGACTCCTCTAAGTGTTGAGGAATTGCTGCGGAAGAAAAAAGAAGCAGACGAGGCAGCTTCAAAGGTATGTTAATCCGTCGAATCTTCTTTACCAGCATAGCGCATTACGTGCCTCTTCTTCCTCCTCTTGTTTAACATCCATGTAGGGATGATCTGTAGGACAAGTTACTAACATATATTCCTGTGAATAGCCAAAATTCCTTAGTAAAGCACAGAGGGAGAAGATTGCGCTCGAAAAACGAATGAAAGAAGTGGACAGCGTTCGCCGTGCGAAGTCAGCAGCCAATGGTAATTCTGGGTCGGATTCAAGAACTCCAGATATAGAGACAAATGGGTTCTCTTCAGCTTCTGCTTCTCGGACTGGTGAGACTGGTAGGAATGATGGTTCGAGGCACATCCCTACAGGTCCCCGTGCGTTGAGACACGATGCACCGACTGGACCGGCTTCCATGAGATCAAATCAGAAGGGTAATGATAAAAATTCACAGAGTTCTTCGGCATCTGCTTCTGGAAACAAAGGGGAGAAACGGGCCTTACCAGAAGATGCCCAGGCACAGCTCATTCGACAGAGATATATGGGAGCAGACCAGAGATCTAGCTTTTCGGCGAAGAAGAAACGGCGGCGAACTACCGAAAGGAAATTCAATTTTGAATGGAATGCGGAAGAAGACACTAGCCCTGACTACAACCCACTATACCAGAATCGCTCTGAGGCAAACTTTTTCGGTCGTGGTAGGCTAGCTGGTTTTGCAGATGAAGTGGTAGATGACTCCGTGAGAAAGTATGCAAAGGCTTTGGAGGACAGGGACCTTGAAGCTGGAAGTGTCCGAGCAAGAGAGATATTGGAGATGGAAAGACGAAGAAAGGAAGAGAGTGGAAGAAATGCTATTGATGCCCATTGGAGTGAGAAGAAGTTGGAACACATGCGAGAAAGAGATTGGCGAATATTCAAAGAAGACTTCAACATCAGCACAAAGGGTGGTGGTTTGCCAAACCCGATGCGTTCGTGGTCTGAATCGGGCCTTCCCAAGAGGCTTCTTGAAATTATTGACTCTGTCGGGTACAAGGACCCATCGCCTATCCAGAGAGTCTCTATACCAATTGCGTTGCAGAACAGGGATCTCATCGGTGTTGCTGTCACCGGTTCGGGTAAAACAGCAGCATTCCTACTACCACTGCTTGTTTACATCTCCTCGCTCCCACGACTAGACGAGTTTGAATGGCGACGGAATGATGGCCCCTACGCCATTATTTTAGCACCCACTCGTGAACTTGCCCAGCAGATCGAAATAGAAGCTATGAAATTTGCTGCACCGCTTAACTTCAACGTTGTCAGTATTGTGGGTGGTCACTCGCTTGAAGAGCAGGCATATAATCTACGCAACGGAGCCGAAATCATCATTGCTACCCCGGGTCGGTTGGTCGATTGTATTGAGAGACGAATACTCGTCCTCAGTCAATGCTGCTATGTCATTATGGATGAAGCAGATAGGATGATTGATCTTGGCTTTGAGGAACCTGTGAATAAAATTCTTGATGCACTTCCGGTATCAAATGAGAAACCTGATACCGAAGAGGCAGAGAACGCCCAGGCAATGAGCCAACATATTGGCGGCAAGGACCGATATAGACAGACAATGATGTACACTGCCACCATGCCTTCAGCTGTTGAACGGATAGCAAGGAAATACCTCCGTCGTCCCGCAATAGTTACGATAGGTAACATTGGCGAAGCAGTTGATACCGTTGAGCAGCGGGTTGAATTCGTCGCAGGAGAAGACAAGCGTAAGAAACGTCTTGCGGAAATTCTCACTTCACGTGAATACCGTCCTCCGATCATTGTATTCGTCAACATCAAACGAAACTGTGATGCTGTCGCGCGAGATATTAAACACATGGGCTTCTCGGCTGTCACATTGCACGGTTCTAAGACTCAGGAGCAGAGAGAAGCGGCTCTCGCATCCGTACGTAACGGATCGACGGATGTTTTGGTTGCCACGGATCTTGCTGGTCGTGGTATAGATGTTCCAGACGTCAGTTTGGTGGTTAACTTCAATATGGCCACGAATATTGAAAGTTATACCCATCGTATTGGACGAACTGGACGTGCAGGGAAGAGTGGTGTTGCAATCACATTCCTTGGTAGTGAAGATAATGATGTCCTGTATGCTGATTTCCCAACATTCCTCTTATTGATTCTGGTTCTTAATTACTAACTTTTGTCTGCAGTTATGATCTGAAACAGATGCTTATGAAGTCGTCTATATCAAGAGTACCAGAGGAACTACGCAAGCATGAAGCTGCTCAATCTAAACCGATTAGAGGGATGGGTGCAGCAGGCCAGAAGAAAATTGAAGAGAGCTCTGGGTTTGCCGGCAAGGGTGGCGGTAGTGGATGGTAAATAACCATGTGTAAGATACGATATATATGATCTAAAGAAGTGAAGATTTTTCATTGAGGCGCAGCGTCTACGACTTTAAAGGAGGGTGGCTTCTCTCGAAATATATCTATATACACCCTAACCTTTGGGCTACGATGCGGTAACCATAGATAGGTTCCGTCATGCATAACATAAGGACAATGTCCTAACGAATGTAAGATTGATCGTTTGTCAACCTATAGGAAGACTCTCATGGCCAGGGTATCCGTTCTGCCGAGAGCTTTAAAATATGCATCTCACAGAAAGATACGTTATTTAATAGTTGATTTAGGCTTTGAATCCGTTCGTCTTGAGCCAGCTCTCCACATCCCCACGGTCACGCGACAGCCAGCCAGCCTTAGCGCGAATGGAGTCAAGACTTTGCTCCAGGGATCGGTCGTAGCCCTATACATGTGCTGGTTAGCAGAAAGTCAACTAATAACATTAGATGAGTTTTTTTTTAAAAAAAAGTATCTTACCTTGTGGTCCTTGTCTTTGAAGAACTCCTCTACTTCCTTCAGCTGCGACTCGGTAGACAAGCTAGCGCAGGCGATCTGAATAACAGATCCCAGCATGGAAAAGGCAGGAGGGAGCCTCTTAGTCAAGGGCTCCCAGTTGACCTGCAACCACTTCCAACGTGCTAGTATACCAGCGGAGTGGGAGCGAAGGCCGGACATGGGCATGTAGATATCCTGGATTCTGACTTCTTCGGAAAGAGTGAGGTCGAGAGTCTTCTGCACAATTTCTGGCTTCTCGCAGGAACCAAGGCAGCGGAGAGCGGTGTTCTTTTCGGCAGAGGTGGGTGCGTTCTTGTATCTGTCAAAGACAGTCTGCCATTCCTTCTCGCCACCGTTTCGGAGGGCAATGTCGAAGACGCTTCCACGGATATTGGGGTGGATAGCATCGTAGTCACCCTCAGAGAATTTCTTGAACATGTCGGTGGCAGCAGCAACGACTTTCTCGTCGCCTGCAGAGCCAGCAGCACTGAACATGAGAGCCTTATACTGCTGCAGAACATGACCGTCATTGTCGCTGAATGTCCAACCGAGTTCGTGAGCCTTTTGGCTGACCAAATTGCGCTGGAATGTCTTCAGGGCGTTCTTGGTCTCCTCATCTTCAAACATCCAGGCACCGCGGATAGAACCGAGGCGAGTGAGAATCTCATTCCATACAACGAATTCGTTCTCTTGATCAAATGCCTTAAGGAGAGACAAGCTGCCGGAGGTCTTCTGGTAGCCAGAAGCGGCAAGGACACCGGCATCGGCAATCATACCAGCCTTGTCTTCGACAGTAAGGCGACCGGCTTTGGCGTCCTCTCCAAGCTTCTCCAGGCGCTCGGGAGTGTAACATGTTCTAAAGAGAGACGAGTGGTCTGCGTTGAGTTTGTAGAAGTCGAGGTTAACCTTGATCTCTTCGGATCGCTGTGAAAGGACAGCAGACTGATCAATGCCATCAGAGCCCTTCAGAGCCAGGACGACGGGGTAAAGAGTCTTGTCATCCTCGGCCTTGACGTCTCCAGTTCGAAGGAAACGGTTCTGCTGGACCGTGATGCTGCTGTTTTCCTTGTTCTCCTTTACTGTAAGAACAGGGAAACCAACCTGCTTAGTCCAGATATCCATAACCTTGTCGATAGGCTTACCGCTGGCTTCACTGAGGGCAGCCCATAGATCACTAGTGGTGGTGTTTCCATAGGCGTGCTTCTTGATATATGCCTTTACACCCTCCAAGAACTTTTCCTCGCCCATGTATTTGGAGATCATTCGAAGGACAGCAGAGCCCTTGGAGTAGGAGATAGCGTCAAAGATCTGAGTGATTTCATCGGCACGTTTTACAGGTACCTCGATAGGGTGGCTGCTTCTAAGGGAATCAAGAGACAAAGCTTGTTGAAGGTTGTCGATAACGTAGGTCTGCCAGACATTCCACTCTGGATAGAAGACATTGCACGAGTACCACGACATCCACGTGGCGAAGCCCTCGTTGAGCCAGAGGCCATCCCAGAAGTCCATGGTGACCAGGTTTCCGAACCACTGGTGAGCGAGCTCGTGTTGCACAGTTTCGGCGATGCGCTCCTTGGTAGCAGCACCGGTGGTCTTTTCGTCGTACAGAACGTCGACGATTCTGTAAGTGACCAGACCCCAGTTCTCCATAGCACCGGCAGCAAAGTCGGGCACGGCAACCATATCCATCTTGGGCAACGGGTACTCGTTGTTAAAGGCCTTCTCATAGAAGGCCAGGGTCTTGGCAGCAAGGTCGAGTGAGAACCTTCCGTGCTCGATGTTCTGGTCTGGGGTAGCGTACACTCTAATTGGCACCCTGAAGGCCTTTGTCTCAATATAGTTGAGGTGGCCAACAATGAAAGCCACAAGGTAAGTTGACATAAGTGGGGACTTGTTGAACTTAACAGCCTTTCGAGGATGGCTGACCATGGTGGATTTGACTTCAGTCTCTGAAGCCACGTCCATGTTGCTCAGACAGGTCATGTCTTTGTCTGCAATGAGAGTGACAGTGTACTCTGCCTTGAGAGAGGGTTCGTCGAAGCAAGGAAAGGCGCGTCTGCAGTCTGTAGGCTCCATCTGGGAGGAGGCCATGTACTTTTGGTTGCCATTGGCATCCTTGTAAGAGCATTTGTAGAAACCCGCCATGTTGTCATTCAGGGTGCCTGTGAACTTGAGGTTCAACATGGCCTTGGAGCCAGCAGCAATCTTCTGTCCAAGGGTGATAGTAGCAGTCTGCTTGTCCTTGTCATAGCTAACTGGAGAGGAGGTAGCAATTTCTGTTCCATTGGTCTCAAGAGCAGCAGTATCAATAGTGATGTCAAGGGCATTCAGAGTGATAGAGCTCGTCTCCTTCACAACGTCGAGGCTATCGGTCACCGTCTAGTTAGCATAACAGTCTTGCATTTCATAAAACGGACAACACGGATAGCCATACTCAATCTGAACAGAGCCCTGGAAGGAGAAGTCCTCGAAGTTGGGCTCCAGCGTCAAGTCATAGTGCAGCGGCTTCACGTTGTCCGGGAGGATCTCGCGACCCTGAGCGGCCACGGGCATGGAACCCGCGGCGCAGTCGTCACCTCGCCTTGCATGACACATTCTCCTATACGAGCAGAATCGCTTGAACTGACGAGGAAGACGAGCAGAAGGGGAGGAAGTTGTAGATGTCAAGGAGAAAGGAAGAAAAGAGGTAGCAGAAGTAGCAGAAGTTGGCGGGGTGAAAGACGATGGCGGGCGGGGGGAGGTCGCGGGCCTGATTGGGCGCACGAAGCTTCGGCGGAAAGGCTGAGTAATACCGAAAGAGAGCGACGGCGACGGCGACAGCGACAGGAGAGATATAGCAGAGAGAGATGATGATGATGATAGAGACGAGGCAGCCGGAGCAGCAGAGAGAGACGGCGCTGACGGTCGAAGGAGAGAAGGGCCTCTGCGAAGGCCAGCGGCACGAGACAGCATCCTGCCGGCGGGCATGGCCAGGGAGATGGAGAAAGGACAGGCCGGGATGCACGGGGGAGCTCAGTAGCTACCGGTAGACAGGCTATCGGGAGCTTTCATGCATGCAAAAAGACGCCCGTCTTGAGACTGTTGCAGTTTATATATATATAGAGGTCTTCCTATATATCAAAAACCAGCCATATATGTCCAGACAGCGAGAGTTCACAGCCCAATTGACCAAAACGGAGTGACGGATTGAACCAGGAGAAACGAGCGGCGGAAGATCAAAATGCACAAGCAAGCCCCGTCCTTGCTTCCTTGCTCCTCGCGCAGAGAATCAGCTCCATCAAGCTGTCGCCGTCTTCGTCTTCGTCTTCTCTGCGTCTTCAGCTTCGGCTTTTTTTTTTTCTCCTGCAGGAGAAAATCTCGAGCTTCCGACCAATCAGCGGCGGCGACCTCGTTCTTCTCACCTGGATGTCTTGGCGTGTTTTGCTTCTTTTTCTAATTGGTATTTTTTTTTTTTTTAATTTTATTTTTTTCTCTCTCTTTTCTCTCCTTCTCATCAACGCAAAGGAAGGGCCGTCTTTTTGATATAGACCAGCTGCGAGCCTGCAATCGCAGCCGTCTATCGCCCTTCAATGCCAGATTACTCCTCCCGCTAGTTTGAGGGGATCGGTTCGCGGCTTTCCAGGCTGCTCCAAGTGAACTGTTTCTCCATAGAATAGTCGGCACATCTCTTTTGCCATTACTGGATTTTGACCAGCTGTGCTGTATTAAATAAAATGAATGGACTCTTGTATAAAGGAGAGAGTATACACGGTAGGTGTCAGGAGGATAATACAACTCGCTACGATTCCCCTACATGACACTCATCACATAGTTCAACGGGAGGAAGGGATATCAAGCTCCCAACGGCGGGCTGGGAGGGACAGGTTTTCTTCTAACCAAAATGGCTTTCTTTCCTCTTCTCATCTGGCGCACTGGGCCCTGCCGAAGGTATCCTTACTGCCACCATCCTAGTTGCTCCATTCTCCTCCTCAAAGGAGTGCTCGGCAATCTCATATACCTTCATACAAGGTAGCAGCTTTGCCCATATCACCCAGTATACCGCGCCAATCACAAAGACACTCAGACCGGCCACACAGTGCGAGTAGTACGGAAGGTAAGCATATATATTGTCCTTGGGATTTGGCGGTGGGAGGAATGGTGCAACGGTGAGATAGATATTGGATACCAGGAAAAATCCGGTAACTGGCAATGTTGCTCGAATACCCGGAGCCCAACTAGGATACTTTGACGGCCGAAGGTATATATGCATCAGTCCTGCAGCTACCAGGACGTTTACCACTGACAACGGGTACGAAATCATGCTATTTCACCATTTTTTTAGCCAATATTCAATTCAACACTGTCATGGGATACCCACTTGAGAAGAAAGATATATGCATCTCCAGGTGGTGGTGCGAGCATAACTACGGCTGAGATGATATAATGTTCCAGCAGACCGGCAGCTGGAGAGTTAAACGGGCGTTTACTCGCCCAGAACTTGGACAGTGGGAGGACCCCTTCCTCGCCGAGTGCCTGGACAACTAAACCACTTAGTTAGAAAGGAGTACGGAAGATGAATAAAACACATTGAGCTTACTTCTTCCTTGAGAGAATAGCACTGCCATCACGTTGCCAAAGGCCGAGAGCGCAATAAATATGGACAGAACCCTCTCTGCCTTCGGCCCAAAAATGTTGCGAAAAAAGGAGGCTGCCAGAATACGTCCAGAGCCCAGGATGTCTTCCTTTGGCACAACCGCGAAATATGCAATATTAACCAGCAGATAGAGGATTCCAACCAACGTAACTCCTATAGGAGCTGCGATCTTTAATGTTCGAATGGGGTTTCGAGTCTCGCTGAGTGACTATAAGTTTATGTCAGAGAAGCTATTCCTGGCATATTCCCAGCAAGTTTACTCACATAGTTTGCATTTGAATAACCAACATATGACCAGATAACGCTGTACAAGGCAGTCACCATGCCGTATACGCTTGGGCGACTGTCTCCCCAGGTGTTCGAAAAGTTATTCGGGGCGTTCCCCGGTGTACCTCTTGCAAGTCCCACTGCTCCGCTGACAATGATAACCAGAATCACAACCAGCTTTAGCAAGCCAAGTGTATTTTGCAGACGAAGACCCCATTTCATCTCGACGGTATGGACAAGGAATGCTACCGTTATGCACCCAAACCCAATACCCCGTTGATTCCACCGGTTCACTTCCACGCCCGCAGCATGCAGAACGTATTCCCCAAATACTACACTATTTCCAGCAGCCCATCCGAGGAATAATGCATACGAAGCATAAATCGCTGTTGCAAGGAACTTGGGTTTCCGATAGACATACTCCAGATAATTTTTCTCTCCGCCGTTTCTGTGTTAATATAAGTCAGCAACCAGATAGGCATCGGCATTTTAAACAGACACAAAAGGGGGTATAGTTAACTCCCAAACCTTGGAATCGCGGTGCCAAATTCAAGGTACACCGCCGTGCCAGCCATTGCAATTAACATCCCAATAATCCAAACCACCAAAGACATGCCAACGCTACCCGTCTGGGCCAGGATCGCACTAGGCGTGGCGAATATCCCTGTTCCAATGATTCGATTAAATATAAGGAACGTTGCACTGACAATACCAATCTGCCTTCCTTTAGCGATCACGACCGTATCAACGTCAGTGTTATTTTCGCTGGCACCACAGTCTCCGCCGCCGAACTCAGAACATGTACTCTTGCCAACTATATACCTTCATATTAGCCTCAGTCTCCATTCGATAAAGCATTATTGTCGATGTCCACAAACTCACAAGAAGGTATAGTAAGATCCATTGGGGGAAGATTGATATCCCCGAAAGATAATCTTCCATAGTCCTCCGAGGCCTTGTGCGATGGTAGTTCTGTCACTGAATTGCTCAGCGTCTTGGAGGACGCCCCTTCGGAAGTGGAATCGCTTGAACCCGCCATGACGTTGAAGCAGATGAAGCTGAACACCGACAGACGGCCCCCAGAGATAACAAACGTATGTATACAACAGTGTATGGATATACGATAAAGCTATCCTCTGAATATTGCGGAGCAAAGGCAGTCTTTGCAGTGTTTAGGGCCTTTGAGTCTTCCAATGCGGTTAAAAATGCAACATTGACATTACATAGGAAGGCAACACCCGTGGCTGGCGATATCCCAAAATCTGAATTTATGATCGTAAAACATATCAATCGGTTTGTCTACGTGAATATAAAGGGGTAAGAGATGAAAAGATTCATAGATTTGTTTGAAGTACATGTATGTAATATTTTTATATTAACCTATGGCCCTCCATAGTAAGTTAAATGCACATCAAAACTGGATCTTAAAAAGAGAAGAATAAAAAAAAATGGAGAGACAGCAAGAAGAAACAAGGAAGGCAGAAGGCAGAAATCGAAGCCAGGCCCCAAATCTTAAAAGACCACTCCAGACGCGGCTCCCAATGAAGATAAAAAAAAAATATGAAATAAATGAAATAAATATGCCACCTTCATTAACTTCCGTAGCCAAGATTGACTTCATGCAGAAGGGTATACCATAGCCCTTTGCATGATCATAGTAAAAGAAAGATAGAGAAAAAAAGAGAAAAAGCAGAAAGTTAAGGGTTATTGAACAAGTAGAAAAGCGTAGCCCTTGAAGGATATCATTCTGATTTAGGCAGTCCACATTTAAGTGTAGGGTGATGAATAGAGGAGAAAGGGGCTGGTAGAAGTCTGGTGGTAGGTAATTAATATGATGAGGGCCACGGGCTGGATATGCAATGCCAGAAAGTAGATGATCGAAAGCGACTAACTCCGGTTCCTGGATAGATTGCTGCAGGCAAAATTTCAAAATTGATGTTTAAGAATATATTGAAGTAACGGACTAGACACGGGTTAGCAATGGCCGAGGGTAATGGCATGTTTCTTCATTTAGATGGCGAATGAGCCATGGCAGGAGATGCTGGGCGTGGGTGCGATGGTGGGAGTTTTGGTGAAAGTACAGCCGGTGGAGCGGAAGTTCGTTTTGCCATTAGAGCCATCTTCTTTCGAAGGGCTCTTAGACGGGCCCGAATGCTTTCGACGACTGTGGGAAAACAGTTAGCAATGCAGTACAACATAAGCGTGGCAAAAGAAAAAAGTCCCTTACGTTTGGCAACAACTTCGCAGTCCTCCCCTTGAATTTGACTATCCTCCATCCGGGGTTCGCCTGAACTGCCTCCATCTGCAGTTCCTCGGTCTTTAGTTGATCGAGAAGAATCATCACTTTCCAGTACAGCCTCGAGCATTCTGATCGCGGTGACATAAGCTATTTCGCAACCGGACAAATCCTCGCCAGTCAACTCATTGATAGCAGCCGTCCGACTCATTTCCAAAGCTCTGTCATACATCAGTTTCTCTGCAGTGATACCCGAACTAATGATGACTTGGTCTGAAGATTGGTCAAAACTTGGGAGGCTTCCTGATTCGCCGACTTCGTGAGACATGCGGTACGGATGATCTGGTGGCAGCTGCTTCTGCGCTTCTAGAAGACGTCGACGGGAATATTCGGCTTTCTGAAGCACTTCGTTGAAACGAGTCCGGACCCATTGGACAACATTATTGATTCGACTGCTTATCACGATGTCCTTCTCCGTCTTCGACGGTGGTAGGCCACTACCGATACTCTCTTCTCGGTTCTTCCGTGCCCACCATGCTCCTGCAATATCCATGGCCTTTGCAAGAATGGACAAAGCCTTTACGTATAACACCAAAGCTTCTTCAGATAGTGTAAGCACTGCATCAAGTGTCAGGCCGTCATCATCGGGGCTATGCTCCATGGTACTTGGCTTGATGGTGGAATCCGATTTGTTTGAAGGTGTAGCCGGGATAAGTTGCTTGTATTTGACTTCAGCAAACCCATAAACAACATCACTCCGAGTCGCACATTCCTCAATAATATGTACGGTCTTAGAATCATGGCTAAGGTGTTGCGGCTTCTCATCAACTACTACCAAGCTGCTCTGTGCAACAGGATATGTTGGGAACGGGCTATATCCTAGCGGAGGAGATCGGCCACCCTTTGTCAACGCGGATGGTGGAGAGAAGCTGACACCAAACAGCCTCCCACTAGCCATGTTAAGAGCCTTGGAGATAGCCGATGTTGCAGAAATCGGATTAGGGCCATATCTCCTATCGTATGAATATCGTCGATTATGTGTAGAATCGGCTCTTGGCTTCGTTTGTTTGTCTTGGGTATCGGGCTGGGGAGTATGTTTTGTTTTGAGCGAATGCGGCGTAGCTGTTGTTGTAGCCCGGCGAACAATGGCACCGGACTGACGAGAGTTCAACTGCTGTTGCTGTACTCTCGGACTGGCTGCGAGCTCATCCGCAAAAGCATTGACTTCAACCGCTCGTTTCTCCACCACAACATAATCTCGCTCGAAAGCAATATCTTGAGCAGCACGCTCCTTTTCTATCTCTGATAACTGCTTTGCATTTTGGGAACGAGCAGTCTGCGAGGGCCCCGATATCTGCTCGGTAAGGGAAGATTTGGAGGACCGCTGGTTATCGCTTTGCCTCACCACAGGCTCACTAACAGGGTGAACATTTCTAGCTGATGGAATTGCTGGGGAATCTTCCGTATGACGACCTGTGGCACGCTGAAGATCGTATTTATCTCGCCCATCTACTCTGCTTACAGCAGAGCCGGGTCGTGAGTTATGTTCCACTAATGGTCGAGGGCCAGGTCGAGTTTCAGTTCGTTCAGTCGCTGGAGCTGGAGCTGGAGTTGGAGCTGCAGCTGGTACTTTATTTGTTGTCTCTTCAACCTCATCGTCCATGTCTTCGGCTTGGGTGTCTGATCGGTCCAGTATCTCTTGCTCGAGGCCTTCCGGTTCCAGGTCATCTCCTTCAAGCCGTTGCCGCTCACGGGCGGCATTTCTCTCTATTTGTTCTTCAAGGTCTTCACCTACCAGACCAGGGATATCACCCTCGATAACTGAATTCCCAAAAAATAGAGGGAAAGTAATTCTTTCGACAGGGTTGAACTTGAGGAGGCTGCGGATTAGCTTTTTTATGTCACCGGCAACTGGTGTCTCCCGCGGGAATCTGATTCTGTCCTTGGTCAACTGGATCTTTTGCAGCAATTCCATGTGGTTTGCAGCTCTGAACGGGGGCTTTCCAACAACCATCTCATAAAGGACAGTCCCAACGGACCATAGATCTGCTTTGGCGTCATATTTCTCGTAGCGCAAAATCTCAGGCGCCATATATAACGGTGATCCGCAGAGGGTATCCGCGAGCGATGTAGATGGTAAAGACCGGGCAAATCCAAAGTCTGCTATTTTAAGCATAGGGAATGACGAAACTCCCGCGATGGGAGTGAACGAGTTTTCGCTTCCCTTGTAAGAAACAGACTGGATTAGGGTTTTCGAGCAGATGGTGGGAGAAGGATGGAGGAGTAGATTCTGCGGCTTGACGTCACGATGTATCAAGTCCTTCGCTCTGAGGAACTGAAGTGCACTGGCAAGTTGCTTTAAGAAATGGCGGACAACTGCATCATGGAGGCCCTCTCCTGGTGGGTTGGGGTACTTGGTCATCATATCTCGTAGCAGCTCGTGCTTGGCCATGGAGTTCCGTTTCCTGATAAAGCGGGAGAGATCGCCGAGCATGCAGAACTCCATAATTATATGTATGTGCGATGACGTCTCATAGCAATCTATCAGGGCAACGATGTGTGGGTGCTGAAGGCTCTTAAGAATATCGATCTCCAACTTTAGGTTATCTCTTAGCTTCTGGGTCATGCGAAGCAGAGTGACCGATTTGACCGCTACAAAGGTGTTGTATTCCTATTATGAAAGAACTAGGTCAGCTTACTCTCTTTCAGACTCTTCAAACATGTTCCAGGCATATTTTTATATAGAAGAGGAGGGGCCTTACATTGTGGGTACCACGATAGACTGTAGCAAAGCTACCACGACCGATCTCATTCAGCCGTGTGTAGTGCCCTATTCTCAAATTCATCTGCTCATCATCCACGACTGCTTTAGCCCGTCTCGAGCTCTCTGCCGATGGTGTAGCCATGATTTATGGAGTCCCCAAATCTGATAGCACATCGGTTTAAGCGGCCAACCAAGGGTTCGTTATTCAATATCCTTACTCAGTCAAAGGTATGGTCTCACGCCCATCTGAGGCAGCTATTCGACCAAGCTATCGCCGGGGTTTGATGTAGTAAGGGAGCTTCAAAAGCCAGAAGTGGAAGATTGCGCAAGGATACGCTTGTTGGTCGAGAGTTAAGGTCGCGGTCGAGATCGAGGGTGTTTTATGCAAGACGGATCAAGGAGTGAAAGAGAAGGTCCAGACGAAAGAGTGATATTCACAGGAAGGTAAACAGAGAGCTGTAGTGTCAGACAAAGCCCAAGATAATGCAACCTGTGAATGAGGAGAAGAATAGAGAGGTCAGCCAGCGCTCTCTGCAAGGCACTATATAAATCATCACTAGCAGTCAGGCACCTGGAACATGCAACCCATGACCAGGATGATGCCATGCCCAGAAGAAGGCAGCAGCAAAAGGAAGCGAGGGCCGGTGAGTAGAACAGAGCAGGGAGGAGTAAGAGAGATGGGGATAGAAAGCAGAGGCAAAAGGACGGCAGATGCCCTTACTATGCTAATCGAGTCGATTCCCAAGCCAGCTGGCGAACCGGAGCTATCCAGGCCACTTTGTTCGGCGGTCGTATGTGTTTGGGTGTAGGCAGCGAGATCGTATCGCTCTGACGCGCCTCCCGGGTTGTTGATTATATATGACAGGTTATATAGCAGCCAGCTGTGTGAGGGATCAGGGTGTATATGCAGAAATACAAATATATATATATATATATATAAGAGAGAGAGAAGACCGAAGGGCTAGGAGGACAGGGAGCAGCCAGGGCAGGGATGTTCCACAGAAGAGTCGATCAAGCAACCCCGGTGCGACGGAGTCGTTGGAGAGCCGTCCCTTGACTGTGAGACGGCGACGAGAGCAGCGAGACGTCCAGAGGAGGCAGACGGACGGATGGCTGGTGCAGGCGAAGCTGGCGAAGCTGGCGTTTGGCGGTGCGGCGGGCGTTGGACGTTGCGAGGTTGCTGTTCGAGGTCGCTGGCTCGGGCGGTTCTGGCGCAGTTGACGCTAGAAGGGCGAGGAGTGACCTTATCTTATCGGCCGGCCACGGGACCCATGGGGAACCTTCGGGACCTCGTCCTTAGTCAGTCACATAGCTAACCACAGCAACGCCTGGAACAGCACTGGAGATGGGATGGAGATGGGATGGAGACAGATGGAGATACTTCAGCCGCAGCGCCAAATCACACGGCGAGATCATGTACCTCCCAGGCTCGCACGGCGCCAGGTACTCGCCTCGTCCTCGACGGCGCTGGAGGCCCAAGGTGGAGCTCTCCTGTGCTGGATGATCGGCTTTAGTCAGGGCGCCCGCCGTGTGATGACGGCTGCTGCTGCTGCTGCTGCTGCTGCCGCTGCTGCTGGGACTGTTGTTGACGCTCCCAGGGGCAAGTCTGCCGGCCTGGACGAAGAACGAAGGCGTCTGATGCTCGCCGCGAGGGAGGGTGACGGCGTACAGGGAAACAGCTCTGCATGGTGAACGTGGATGGCTCGCTGGCCTGGACTGCTTTCTGTGTCCCGAGATGCAGGGATGGGCTTCCCCGGACCATGCATGGCTGGCAGATGCGGCGCGCACACTGGTGTGCTTGCTTTGTACTTGGGATGCGCCCGTTGCTATGTGGAATTCAGGCATAGGCCGCCGGGGCCTTGATGTACCTCGCCTTGGGACATGCTCCCTGGCCAGTAATGCCTGGCCTTTCTTCCGCCGGAGAGGCTACTGGCTGCCCGCGCAGACCGTGGTCGACGTGGCAAGGAGATGCATATTCATTACAGTTACTGCTGAGCTGCTAGTCATACATTTATGTACTTATCATCAAAAAGAGCATTATTATTTTAATTCTCCTCCCTTTATATCCTGTAGATCCGGGAGATAGATAGTGCAGGCCGTCATAGCCGCAAACCACGCACCAGCAGCCACAGAACCAGGGGGACAACTACATTGTCGTTACCGCCAGTCAGCACAGCTTCCATGAAACTTGATGCGACAGCCGCGAACGCAGACTTGACTATCGTCAGGATCCAGTCAACCCGGGCCTCCCATCCTCCACCAACCAGCCAGACACGGGCAGTCACAAGGCCAATGAAGACTGCTGCAGCGAAGGAAGCACTCCCTTCGATGCTCTTGTCGCCGCCCCAGAACCATCGGCGTCGACCATAGCGTCGACCGACAAGCGACGCAGCGGCATCGCCCATTCCAACGCAGACTATGCCGCTCACCATGCTGACATCCCGACCATCGATATCCCATCCTTCCCATGGAGCTGTGCCTTGATGGAGGGTGCCGGCCAGGCTTAGTAAGAGTGGCAGGGCGCAGCCGAGCATGAGGAAAATATGAGACACTACCACGGGTCCACGATGGTCACGGCCGTCCACGTAAGGTGCGAGGAAGTAAGACAGCCAGCGAGCTAGCGGCGGCACTTGGGATGCACGGAAGAGCTCGAGGAGCAGGAAGATGGCGAGGACCAGTGTGCAGGATAGAGCGACAAACGCTGGGTCGATAAAGACGGTCGGGAAGAACATGGCAACCATCATTCCGTGGAAGATCTTCCGGCGTGTGTCCACTTCCACCACACGCGAAAGCCGGTGGACTAGTGATAGTCCTAGTATTAAGATCAGGATGCAGTAGCCGCATAGAAACAGCCGGGTGTTGGCTTCTCCAAGTGTGTCGCGGCGGAGATGTTCAACCCAGCCTAGGTGACAGGATGCTGAGATATCGTATATCCGGGGTGGAATGCAGGCCCAGGCCTCAAGGCTCCAGAGTAACAGCGTGAACCTGACAGACGGTATGTTCCCGAAGAGATACCCTATCGCCCATCCAAACGGCTCCCTTCCCCCAAGGGCGTATTCGCCAACGTACCACCTCACCGGAACCAGTATGATAGCAAGAATCATTGCATAGACGTACAAAGCATACGCCCATTTTCGGATAGTGGCCTGCTCCATGGTAAGGGAGAGAAACGCTCTCATACTGGGTGGAAGTTGCCGTTTCCGTCTGCCTCCCTTGGTAGTGGTTCTGCGAGCAGGCACCATTTCTCCCGCTTTGGAAGACAAAACACGCTGACTATCTGATCTAGAAGGCTGTGTCTGGTCATCTAGCTTGTCTAGACCTGCCTCAATTCTAGACACGTTTTCCATGGCTGAAAGGGGCTGGTGGCTCAATCCGCCCCGTTTGAACAACCCCTTGTCAAGATCGACTTCTGTTGCCAGAAGTTTCGTGAAGTTGTTATACAGTACACTAGTCCGGCGGCTTCTGGATCTATCCACATCCACCTGCACCTCGCTCTCTGAAGCTTGGTCCTCGGAAAAGGGATGATTCAGAGTATGGCAAACTTGACGGTCTAGCGCACCCAGAATATGATCATCATCACTTGTCTGACTCGAAGCTCGGCGGAATTTCCACGATGGGATTTTAGCCAAGGTTGCTTCCCAGAGAAGGACGCGCTTGCACGCAATGAATATGCACAGTGAGCCTAGCCAGATCAAAGCTTTGAGGATCTGAGCCTGAGGAGACTCTGAGACCAGAAGTACGTTGACCAAGGCGGTTCCCAGGAGTTGCACCTCCGATGGCAGTAGACTTGAAGTAACAAGATATTCAATAATCGAGATAGTTGACTTTTGGAGTGGGAATATAAGGACTAGAAGCTCTGGTTCAAGTCCGAGTTCGGCCATAGCCTCTTTGGGGCTCCGGGAAAGTGGTAGATTCTCAGAAATGAGGAGGGGGATGGCGGTAATCATCCAATGCACCACACTATAAGTTCCAGAATCGTGCAATGGAATAGTTGCTGCTGGCAGAGACGACAGGCTTAGGATTACGTTCAGTAAAACGAGCGAGTCACAGGATGGCCCTAGAGACAGAGCCGTCAAAACAGGTATTAATATGGGGTATATCAAGGGAGCTGGATCTATGTCTTTGGAAAATGGAAAGGCTATGATCCTCTTTAGTTTCGTGCGATAACTGCCGTAAGGACATTTCCGGAGAGGAAATATAGCATAAAGGCCCAAGATAAGGAGAATAAAGACAGATAACTCTATATTAAAGCACATAATTAGTCCTGACTATCAAGTAATCTTTATTGTCTGTTTTCGTTTCGACTCACCTATGAACCAGGTTTTTACCACCGAGCGAACACTACGTCTTAGCACCACAGCAAATGCTACTCCAAGCACAAGCCCAGTCTCACAAATTCGGCGCAATACCTCAATACGAAGCCTTGCCCCAATAGTTATATGAAATTCCAATTCCCCTGAGTCCGGAGAGTCAACAATACGCCTCCTAGAGCGTCTGGAACCAACCGGGGGCCCTCGTTTCTTTCGCTCCTTGGTAGTTACTTCATCGTCACCCCGTTTGAACTGGTATTCTATCCTCCTGCTTACCAGGGGTATAGGCAGGCGTCTTAGCGCCCCATTCGCCTCATCGTCAGCTTCTGTGCCACTATCGCTGGGTGTCTTGAATGGTTTCCTCCATGCATAGAGACTCTCCCCTGAATCTGTCGTTGGTGTAGTAGTGGTTGCGTTGTCTTGGTCAGGACGGCGGTAGAGGTGTGGCGATCGTTGAGGGAGGCCATAATGCTGCGCACTCTTTTCTTCCTGCTGGAGCTCTATATCCAGTGGGCTTTTTAGCTCACCCTCGTTCGTGAGTTCATGGGCTGCCATCCCATCATAGTATAGATTGCGCTCAAAGTAGTTGTCGAGTAATGGGCCGGCTGTGGTCGGCTTCCTTCCATCCTTTTGCTCACGCAACTGACGGGCAGCTATCCTCGGCCCAGCCGTCAGGTGTAGTTGGCATAAGGTAGGTATCCAGGTGAGTATTTGTCAGATAGGAGCTTCAGCTCGTCAAATGCCTGCTGCATTCGTAATGCAGGCCGATTATTTATTCTTATTTACTACGTCTGCAGGGTGAGACAGGCAGCTCGCATCAACTTTGGCCCGTGTGTCGAAGTACCGACTTAATTCAAGTAAACCGAAGTTTTTATTGGTCAACATGTCATGCCCTCGCTATGCTTCTTTACTATCATTGGTCTATGTATGCTATTATTACCATATTATTATCCCCTTTACCCAATGGTAGTGTTTTATTTTGGAAATTAAAACTTTAACTCCATCTTAATCAGCGAATAGTGCTAAAGTTAATTTCTCTTGGCGACCCGCGACCCCACCCCAAAACCCAAGAAAACGCTTATATAAGCCTTTCAAACATCAACTCTGCTACAACAAATCGTTCGACCTCAAAATATGAACAGCTTTAATAAACCCGTCGCCATATAATCATCAATACCCGCTACGAGACAGCATGAGCAGAACTGACATATACCCCTTATAAGCATAATCTGTACATCTTTGAATCCCGCCTATCGAGTGCAAGGAACCGTCCTGATGCCCGCTCGACCACAGCCAATTAACTCCAACAACAAATCCACAGTTTCCCCTATCTGCTAGGCTGAACGTCACTTTCTCAGGTCGCTTTATACGCAGTAATGTCTGATGTTGACACCAAAGCTTTGTCCGGAGAATGGGAAAGAATTTCAAATAGACGCCTTGAAATTAAGGAGGACATGATAATGTCATTCGAAGGCCGATCTTGCAATATTGTCGACAGGGAGAATAACCTCGTCGAGCATCTCAAGTCAGATAGCGGTCTAGTGTCGAGCAAAGTACTAGCCGGATATGTGTTATACATACTGATTGCTCGGGTCAAATTCGAGAAAACTGAATAGGCACAACTTTTACCTACCCTCACCGTTACTACTAGGATCTCCAAGTCCGAGGTTGAAAAGGTTGAATCCGTCTTTAGCCCCCATCCTGACTCAACTTTGTCTGGTAGAATCCAGCGCAACTAAGTTCGTGACGAGTCCACAGAAGTAGTTACAAAGATAGAAAGCTGGAGCCTATAGCTTCACGAAAGAGATGGATGAATGACCTTGCCCAAGCCGCCGCTTTTCTCGAATCCCTCAACCTCGCTCATGGAACCTACGGCCAGAAATATCCTTCTTGACTGTGATTAAGCTAAAAGTCACAGACTTTGACCGTACAGCGGAAATTGGGACGCCTCTTGAAGGCTGCGGAACTCCATATGGGGAGGTTCCTTAACGGTACCGAACCAGGCGAAGAAACAAACAATAGATCAGCCAGAAACTTAGGCCCTCGAACAGAGCAGTTCGCCCTGGGCTCTTTGTACTATCTTATCAACTACAGCTTCGAGGTTTATGGAGATCGATGTCTTGATCCTGATAATCCTAGGGAGCAGGCTTCAAGATGGTCGGTTTACTGCAAAATATGATATTCCCAGAAGTCAAAGGAGATCCTTTGATTGACGACATTATCCACAAATGTTGGCATAACAAGTATCACAAGGTTGCCGATTTGGCTGAACGCACCGAGGCTCTCCTTGTCAAGGAATCCAGTGCTGCAAAAGACACTGGAGCCGGTTGTAGGTCGGAAAGGAGGCCTTTTAGTGGTTACTCTATAAACCGTGCTCTAAAGCTGACGGCTAATATCCCGGGAAGGACACTTCCATGCCAGATCTAGAGTAACCGTTAAGAAGCGAGGGCTATTTCCCTATCTAGGTAAATGTGACAGACCGTCTAACATATCATGCACAGGCAAAGAATTAGCATCACACCCGCAAGCTGGTGGCTCTCAAGCTTATCCATCACATCCAATCAATGTAAGACTCGGTGCTACATTGAAAATAGCTCTAGGTGGCTTGAGGTGAGTCATCCTCCAATTATCACAGTCATGGAACGAAGGTGTCTGTGATATATGAGTATGTTAGACAAGGATTTATGCTGCATTACGATATAAACATCGAGTGAATATCACATCTCTTACGTTCAAATTCAGTAATAATTTCCTTATGGAGGGCTGGTTTGAAATATAAGAGCGGCAATAAGCTCTTCTGCTGCACAGCCATACACAGCCTTACACGGTATCACCTGGCCATCCCATGCATCAAATTCGGCTCCATGGGGGGTATAGAGAGCCATATGGGAAAATACACCTCCGTGAGGCAGATTTTCTGTGGCAATTTGCACTGCTTTTCGCAGCGAGGCTTCTAGATTAACATCATGCTTCGCCACAATAGATATGGATGTATAGCAGCCAAACTCAGATCCAGACGCATGCAGGACCCTCAAATCATCAACTTGGCCGTAAGATAGAGTAACATTGCTTCCCTTTAATCCAAGTCCTTGCCATTCGATACTGCTTCCTCGGGGAAGCTCATCAACCTCAATGGCAAAAAAAGACGGGATAACGGACGTTCCCTGGACAATATCGAAGTCTGGTATCGGCAGCATAGTCACCTCCTTAGGCTCACTATATTGTCCTCCATACTTCATATGCCAGACATCAAACGTGGAAGAGTCACCATCGCCCTCTTCTGTGTCCTCTGTATGGTGATCTTCGTTCATCCACTTCCACATATCCCACGCTACAGCAGCTCTAGACCGTACGCCAGCATGATGAGCCGAAAGAAACACCACAGCTCCCATCCACCAACGCACTTCCATTGCCCTGCCTATTCTCCATAGATGCTGCAGAGATAAAGCAGCCTGAGAGAGGAATAACGACGGCTCGCCGTCTGACTCTCCAGTAGGGGAATATATTTGCATCGAGCTAGGGTCAAGTGGTATTTGGCCAGCAATGTAAACAGATCCCGCTGCTAATATTTGACCAGAAGATGACTCCATCGGGGCGTACACTGCCTGGGAATAGGGTCCTATGTTCGCTGGAGCCCAATAAGACCTTGATTGGACATGGAGAGCCTGCAAAACCGTGTTCCGGCCTAGGTAGAAGGTAAAGGATATCATTATATCAACTCCCGTAGGCATACTGTCTCCACAAGCGATAGTGGCTCTGGCTGGGGGATTGGGCCGGGTGAAGAGGCTTGAGTATATGGCGTTAACAGCAGAAAAATCCTCCATTGATCGAAGTAAAATCGTGCTAAAGATTGCGTCGTCTGGAGTTAACCCTTCTCCTTCTTTCTTCTTTTGAACACCTAAGAGAACTGCTAGCTTATCCTTGATTGCATGCATCTGTTTTGAAGCTCCACTCCCAGCTTCAGGGGCAGAGAGGTTGTAGACGTTCAACTGCCCTCGGGACTCCTTATACTGCAGCATATATCTCCCACACCGTTTATCTTCCTTTTTCTGATATATCGGAACGGCATGCTTAACCTCGTTCAACTTCACGGTATCAAGAAGTTTCCTGAAATCATCATCAAACATCCAAGGTACCCTTACATCATCCAGCGTACACTCTGTGCCATTGTCAAAGGCCTCTTTCTCAACACATCGGGCACCCTTGAGGGATAAGAATGCCACTCCGGCATCTCCAACTCTTCTATCCACGGAACTAACGTGAATCCTTTTCTTCCATAGAAATTGTGGTCCGTCCAAAGCAAGGCTCTCGTATTCCCCTCCCTCGCCTAACACAGCGGCCTCAACACCTTCATCTAAGAATCGTCCGAGTCTTTTGACAATAGTCCTCCTAACGGTTCCATCTTGACTTACAAGGTCTCCCCATAGATCACTTTCATCCAGCCCACCGCTTGCTACCTTTATTATTCTCGCTTCACAGCCACACGCAGCCATATCATCGAGCAGCCCTGTAATCGGCACTCTGGCCGCGGTGATCGCCACATTCCGGCAGTGTGATGGTGCGGGAAGATACGGGTACATCCACAGCCACGCAAGAGGTGTCAAGTTCAACCGTAACGCAACATTTTCGATCCTGGTTCTTTGATACGTGGACAGAACAGCGCCTGCACAAACAGCATTCGCTTCCGGGTGGGCCTGTAAAACCCGCTGGAGCAGCTGATATATCGACTCTGTTTCGTCTTGTTCCTGCTCTGTTCTACCTGTGGAAGCCTGATGGTGATAGTCTCGAGACGTATTTACTGCACGCCCACGGATCTCCTGCCGAAATAAAGGGATATCCAAGGCTTCCTCGTAAAGTGGAATGACGCTGTACCCAATCGTTTGGTACATGTAGCTGTCCAGATCTTTGTCTTCCTCCTCTGAACCAAGGCTGCCCTTCCCTTTTTCTTGTCCTAGGCGAGGTGGAGGGTATAAATTCGCGAGGGCTACAACTCTATGCCCATTTTTAATGCAATGCAAGATGGTATATAGAGAGTCCTTCCCGCCTGATATCAGAGCAATAACGTTCAGCTGTTCGGGCATGGTGGGTGTATCTGCTGTGCGAGTGGGCTGCCACTCTCTGCGTTAGTTGTTGGCTTGTCGACTTTTTTTTTTTAGGCTGAATCGAACCAAACGGACGGAGTCGATAGATGGGTATTTGACAGGAGTCCAGCGTCAGCTATCGAAACACGTTAGATGACCTGGGATGGATGTTTGCATTATTAGGTTCTCTCGATGCATTTCAGCCCCACAGGTTTGATAACAAATATTTAATAGTTTTTCACCCAACGGTGTACGGAGTACGGAGTGCATGCCAGGCACTTATTCAGATTCAATAGCACTAATATAACAGTGGGCATTTATAAATAGATGAGACAAGGTCTGGAAGAGAAAGAAAATCAATACCAATAAATATATTACTTTTTTTTTTTATTTCTTTTCTTTTGACTTAGCTACACTCAACAAAAGGAAAGAAAAAAAAGATTATGTGCGTTCGCTCGAAGCAGAGCGAAGTAGGTATTGCCGAACAAGAGATGTAAAGTGTGCTTGACCGAGTCAGGATGGAGGGATGGGAAAGGGTTAAGATAAAAGTATGATACAGTAGCGACAGTTAAGAAGATATGTCAAGGCGAAGAAGGAAAAGAGGATATAGTGATACGTTTGCAGGAAGTAAGTAATAATATAATTAGGTAGCACGCGGAATTCGCATGTGGGCAAACACAAAAGCAGTATTGGCATAAAGGTCATAAGAGAAGAAAAGAAAAGAAAAGAAAATGCTAGATGGGGAAAAAGATGGCCATGAATTAAAAAGAAAAGATAGGCGAAGTAAAATAAAAGAAAATAGGGTAAATAAAGGGGTGGCAAACAATTATAATATTTATCAAGTACAAAGCTATAAGGATGAAGGATGGGCGGGAGGTAAGGTGGTATATGGAGAGTGGCGAGGGAGAGGAGGCAAGGCCAAAGGGCTCGAGGATATATAATAAAGTATGCTAGGACCAGCAAAGCATTTGCGAAGGTAATAGCGTGGCTGTTAGGATGTTGATGCAGATGTTCAACCGCAAGCCAACACCTTGGAGGAAGCGAGTATTAAAACGGTTAATGTAGTTCAAGTAACAGGGAGGTAATGCATGAATATCTAAAAAGAAAAGAAAAGCCCATGGCAGAGTAAGAAGGAGCTCACAGGTGACGGGAATAATCATCGTTGTGTGATGAAAGATATCGAGAAATAACCCAGAGCCACCGTCCCTACCCTTTTGTGAGAAAAGGAAGTAAAAAGTCAGACCTCTGGAAACGCCAATGCTCAGGAACACCAATCCCCTTTATAATGAGACGCGCGCCGATTGTATGAGTAGTATGTCGAATGCCCACGGATAGAAATTTGTATATGTCCGGCGAATGAGCTTTCAGCCCGGAAGGAATAATTTTTGTAAAGGAAATTCATTATCCATACGAAGTGCAAAGCGAAGAGAAAAATTAAATTTCTTTACTCAGATGCTTCACGCTTGCGCTTCTTGAGTGGACGCTTCCGGTTTGTGAAAGGCGCAGACTGGTTGTCTCGAGTGGAGAGGCCGCTATCCGACGATTCACTGGTTGTCGACTTGTTAGCAGCAGCCTGGGCAACCTCATAAAGTACGGCTCCGAGGGCTCCTGCATCTTGGTCATCAAAAGGGGATGATTCAGGGTGATGGTCAGACATGGTCATGGGCATTCCAGAGCCACCGTGGGTGCGAGTGTGTTGAGCAAGGTTGTCACTGCGTGAGAATTTCTTGCCACAGTCCTGACACTCAAATGGCTTGTCTTCGGTGTGCAGGGAACGGTAATGACGTTTGAGATGCTCCTGACGACGGAATCGACGAGAGCAGAGGGTGCAGACAAAAGTCTTGGATGGGTCCTCGGTCAGGGACTGTTTGCGACCACGACGGCCAACAGGGACCATTGGCGTGGGAGCCGGGGTCTCTGACGACGTGGTGCTTTGTGGGTTGGTCTCTGAGCTTTCATGGCTAGGTGCTCCAGATTGCTGCTGAGCTTGTGTGGAAGATGAGTCAGTATGCGAGGCGCGGTTGTTCACGTTACTCTGAGCAGTTCGCATGATGGCACCAAGGCTGTCCGCATCACTCTCCTCGGACCCAAGGGGAAGTTGCTTGATTCGCCGGCCAACAGCTGATACTCGCTTTTTCGTCCTCATATCTTCGGCAATGTTGCACTGCTCAGCAGTGTCGAACTCTGGAAGTGGGATACAAGAGCGGGCAAACAAGTCACTTTCCTCTAAATCCTCCAAGCCCTGTTCGCTTATAATGTCGTCTTCATGGGATACGGTTGTCGCAGTGCCGTTGTTGGCGTTGTTGACCGTGCGTCGACGTTTTTCGCCAAGCAAAAAACCGTTCTCGGTCGGCGTGAAATTAACTATACCGTTGACGAACTCGTCTTCAGAGTCAAGATCAGAGATGGCATCAAAGGTCGACAAGCTCTCAAGAGAATCGTCGTGGCTGAGCCCAGGAACGGTGAGGCTCTGCTCTACTTTCAGCGAGCTGCCGAGAAGGGTGGACCGCGACCTGTCCTCATCCACGGTCGAGAGTGGCGGAAGTGGCGGGTAGTCAGGAACGGGTAGCGAAAGCACTGGGCAATCGACGGTAAGCTGGCGTGGGTCGCAGAAATCGGTGCTGGAGGGCTGCTGCGCAGAGAACGAGGTAGTGGGTGTTTCGTGGAGGAGCGACGAGGAGGAGGAAGAAGTCATGATGGGAGAGCGAGAAGGCGAGCGCGAAGATGATGATGTAAGCGAAGAGCCTCTCTCAGTGCCGCTATTGGCGTTATGGTGGCTGGCCTCGGCAGACGGTAAACTGGCATTGGAATGCACCGAAAACGGACGAACATACACTTTTTTTAGGTGCCAAGAGTTAGCATATCTTGACATCAGACGATAACAATCAAAAAGATGTAGATTAAAGATAGCTGATAAACAAGGTGAATACGACAAGGACTCACAAGGTGTCATCTCAGGGGAAGCAGATCTGTGCCAATGAGAGTTGGCTAGGAGCTCGAGTTCAACGTCTGTCTCGCAGCCCTCTTTGACGCCTTCAATGCCTTCCATGCGGAAAGAGTCACCGCCAACGGGGGTGTTAGTCATTCCACAGCTTGATGGGGGGCTGCTGATGCTGCTACCAGAGGTTGACAGTGGAGGAGTGGATGGAAATCCGTTGGCATCGGCCCAACCACAGTTTGTGTCCAAGGACAGGAGCGCGGGCGAACCGTGTAGGAAAACACTAGGCTTGATGTGCATCGGTTGTGGAGAGGGCGATGGACTGTTTGCGGCATTGGGGGTTGATAGATAATCCTTCGCACCGAGTGTTCTGAACTGAGCACCGTTGTGCTGGTCGGACGGATGAAGATGCATCTGCGGTTGCATCTGAGTGAACTGCTGTGGCATCTGAGGCTGTACCATCATCATCTGGTTCTGAGCATACTCGTTTGGGTGAGGAGTGAAGAAGGCATGCTGGCCGTGGCGTGACTCTGGCTCTGGGTTGTAGTAGTAGAATGAAGGCTGAGCCTGTTGGGCAACACAGGCTGGGTCCATTGTGAGAAGGAGGTTTGATAGGATAGCCTGGCTAAATTTCGTTAGTTATGTCACTAGAGGCCGAAACATACATCCCCTCCTTTTCCTCGATCATACGATCAGGATTCCAATTCAACCTACCAATTAAATAATATGTAAATTCAACCAAAACGAAAAAAAAGTATTATAACACTGGGTTGATGGTGTTCCCTAGAAATGTTCCAGTACAGCGTGCGTATCAAAAGGAGTGTATAGAATATTGAAATTCGACTGTAGCAAGGTGTCGACTCGTGGGATTTCGATTGTCAGCGAAGCAGAATCTGCCCTTTTCCTTTCGAGTCTATAAGTCGAGTTTCGTTTGTCCGTCACCCATATGGTATATATATATTCCTCTGAAGCGTTGCTAAAGAATGGCTTGTTTGAGTCGAGGAAGAGAGAGGGACGGAGAGAGGATAGAGAGGGAGTAATAGGTATTAAGGAGTGACTGGTGAAGCCTGAGAATTCTGGGATAATGTAGAAGAGAGTGTGAGGAAGTAGGCAGGCTAACAGCGTAAAATATAAAATAGAACAAGAGGAATTAAGAAGAGAGAACGAAGAAAAAAAGAATATGGAGAAGATGATATAAGTATATAAACGACGAGTTTGATGGGCAAGGCGAAAGAAGGGAGAAAAAACAATTAGTGAACTAAAAAGAGTGACTGGACGACAGTTTTGTCCAAATCAGAGGGTGGAAACGAACGACGAGGGAAGGCCAGGCAAATTAACGCGGAATCGGGGAGTGTGGCTCAAGAAGAGAGACGGGGAGTGTGGCTCAAGAAGAGAGACGAAGAAGAAGAGAAAAAGAAAAGAAAAAGGACAATGAGCGTATATCAGTGGGAAGATGTAGAAGTGAAAGGAAAAAGAAAGTATGAAGATAGGACGATGAAGAAGAAGAGAGAGATGGGAGAGAAAGAGTGGAAGTGGCAGAATAAGAGCGTGTCAATCACTCGCTCCCTCGCTCTCATTCCCCCCAGCGCAGGTGCAGGGCACGCTAGGTTGCCAATCCGGCGAGTAGCATGAACCGTTAAGACACGCCGGCCGCCATCCAGTAAGCGGTCGAGCGGGCGCGGGCGAGGTCCCAGTGGCCAGGTGGATTCTCTCTCTGCTGGTGGTGTTGCTTGCTGCTTTTTGCTTTTTTCATTCTTTTTTTTTTGTGTTTATTTTCTTTTCTTTTTCTTTTTTTCTTTTTTCTTTTTCTTTTTTTATTTTTTTTTGCGAACTCGCCCAAGACGACGGCCCAGTAGCCATGCCGATTGTAATTGCACAAGAATGGATATGCCTGTGGGTGTAACTAACAAACCTCGTTAGTTGGTCTGGGGCCGCTGGTCGGAGGATGGCGCAGCCTACGACTCCACTGTATATGGAAAAAGCAAAAAGGGGACCAACGCGAGGAAAGGCTCACCATTGCGCTGCTGATCCCAGAAAGCCAGACAGACACCCATGAAGCACACAGCACAGCACAGCACGCTCACACAGGCTGGTTCAACTTTCTCTGTCGCTCCCTTGGCCCTGGGGACCCTGCCTGTGCCTGTGGTTGCGGTCAGCGAGGCACCCCCAGGTAGGACTCCGGTGGAAAGGCCAACGAGCCAACAAGAATGCATCACAGGGGATGTGGGTTTTCTCAGACCAACCCTGTGCTCCGAAGAGTGGAAGCCAGGAACGGGACATATACGTAATGTCATGCACTTTCTGATGGTGCATCTCATCCAGCTCATTAGGACATACATTACAACGACACCTTCACTCATTCTTGTGCATGTTGTGTATGTACTGCTCTGGGACGTGGCGGCACCCGCCATGTCTCAATTAGTTAGCTGTCTGACTCGATATGTGCCTTTGCACACTGTGCACACACACCCTGGGCCATTAACCTTCAGGAACGCCAGATTGGCGCTGCTATTGGATCGCCGCTGACCGAGCGAGCAGCCAGCATCCGTGAAATCGTGACATTGCGTCCGGAGTAGTGAGAGTTGAGGGCGGTGTGTGGGCCGCCGATTTCAGTGCTGGAGAAGAGGCCATCGACGCCGGATGGCCGTGACAGGCGCATCTGTTCCATGCAGCCAGATTGGACAGGCGAAAGGGTGGTTGGATATGCTGATACTATGCCTGCTCCAAAAAAAAAACAAAAAAGTTACCAAAAACCAATGCCTGTGGACATCAGCCTCTTTCTTCTTTTTGGCTCTCTTGATGCTCTCTCTTGTAACTAATCTTTTGGCTGGTACACTGTACCGTCGAGAGTAAATGTATATTCAAGGGTCCACCAGCCCAGAGCCACTTTGTGGACATGAAACTTGACGGGAAAAATGCGGAGGTTAGAGAAGTCGGGCGCCAGGATGCTCACAGCGGCAGATACGATTCGTGGACATGGCTGCTGGTGCTGGTGCTCGTCCTTTTTTTTCTTACATGTCTGCCGGCCTGTCTGCTCAAGCGTCTTTCGGGATCGCTTGCTTGACACGGGCAGGATAAGAGCACGCGCGCTCGACCCTTGAAAAAAAAGTGACCACTCCAAACACTACTCTAGGATGGCTTAAAGCAGAACGAACTCTCTGTTGTTCCTGTCTCTTAGCGCATTTAGCTCACGTTCGACCCGTTCTGGCGGGAGAGGCAGCGTGCTCAAACACCCGAATATGGACATTATACGCAGGACGCACTGTTGTTTTTTGTTTATAAGAGACGGAGAAGTGTGCCTTGGTAGAAACATCCAACTAGAACCATTCATGCTGCCATGCGAGCGACGACAATTTACAGCTGAAGCGCCGTTGAAGGAAAAGCCGCCAGAAAAGAAATCTCTGCTTGACTGTCGTTGACCGTCGACTTTTTGTTTTTTTGCGTGTGGTGTGTCCGTTTTTTGCTGTGTAATTTTTCTTCTTCTCTGCCTTCCGTGTGCCGCCTTGTCGGTGATATCGGCCCACTGATTCAACTATAAAAAGAACGAGTAAGATGAAGGTGATTGCCCACGAAGGATCCATCATCATGCACGGGTTTGATGTCAGAGACTTTCTGACACACCGTGCAGAAAGATAAAAAGAACCTCCAAAAGGGCAAAAGGGAAGAAAAGAAAAAGGAAAGTCAAGATAAGAAATATGTTCATATAAGTCAGCAGTATCATAAACCTTCTTTTTTTTGTCTCTCCCTTAATTATTGTCTGTCACCTTTTTTTCCCCAACGGTACTCCGTAGAGGATAGGCCCTCAAATGGTCTAAAGGTCTCTCTCTCTTCGTCACTGTCATTCTGGCTCTCTTCAGCTAAAAAGCAAAGGTTATGGTTGATGCACATACATGATGTTGAACGAACCGTTCTGAAGCATTGCAATGGAAGAAGCTTCGTCATTTTTGCGCGACACTTGGTTTTGTTTTCTCATTATTATTCATTCTCAGCGGTATCAATCACATTCGATGATCGCCAGATAGCAAGTCCCAGAGGTATTCCCGAAGTCGAGCTTGACAAACAAGGTACTTCCCTACTAGATCAAAACTCAGGAAGAAGCGAGGTTTCTCGTTTTCCCAGCTGTCGGGTCCATCCCCCAGCCGCACTGTCAAAGCATGCACCATGCCTTCTTTGTTTGCCCTGGCCTGGCCATGGGGCAATCTGTCATGATAACTGTGATAGCACCACCAATACTCTGTAGCTAGTTCGTTTCGAGCAGCCATGCATCAATTACATGAGAGGAAATCGGCACTATTGCCCTCTTGTGCTCCAGCGATCCAAACTCTATCCTCTAGAATGGACCGGGGAAGCAGAGGCGCTCGCTCCGTCCACAATTTCTGTCCTGACCGATTAGAAGCTTTGTTCGACGTTTAACCCAGTGTTGTTGTGATGCTGGGTGGAATGTGTTCTCGGATGTTCAACAACCGTCTTTACGCCTTCATATGCATTGACCTTCGATAGTCATCTTGCTGTTTTCGATATGAGGAAAAGGGTCCAGCCAGGATGCGCTAATTGGTAGTTATCTTACCCCTGCAGGTGGTTGTAGTGCGTACCACAGATTGAACGCGCGCACAGGGCAAGACAATATTTCATTCTCTCTCTCAGTCTCTCTTGCTATCTCTCTCTCTCTCTTTCGCACACACACTAACAACAGATGTGATGTGACTGCGTGTGCCAGTGTAAATGCTCCGATTTGTGAGATGCTGCCTAGTCTGCATGCATGTATGCATCCAACCGAGGAACACCGGGCCACAGCATGAAAAATTCTGATACACTTGGAAAGCAAGAAAGTTATCCTAATGCGAGCATCACTAGACCAGTGAAGCTGAAATTGTAGCCCTCCGCTGGAGCAATGCCGATCCTGTTTTCCTCGTTGTGTGCGTGCAGTACGTTTTGTCTTCGTGTGTATACCTAACGGGTCCAAGAATAGGTCTGTGGGACGTGATATATTCCTTCATCCATTATCTTCTTCTGCCTCATTCCCCAGCCGCCATGGCCGTGGAGATAGTGGTGATGTTCAGTCACCTCTATCCCCGGCTAAGCAGACACGGCACCGATAGGACAAAGCTCTCGTTTGGTGGCAGCTGTTTCCCCTCCAGGAGCTGAGACGAGATACCATGAACAGGAACTGAACCAGCCAAACCTTCGAGAGACCCTTTGAACCCGCGATTTACAAGTGCAAAATAGAGCACCCCACCCTCCGGCGTATTCGATATCGCGAGCGAGGTTGAAAGCCCGGAAGCTTGGTATTCAGAGGGGGGAAAAGGTAAAACCACCTTCGACCTTGGTGCCGAGTCATGCAAAATATCAAGAATATCAAGTCGCGGCAGGTGAGAAGACAACGGCATATACCTGCTTCTGGCAGTCATTATCTTGATCTTATCTCATGACGATTTGTTCCACGGATCGGTATACCGCTGCTATGTGTACTCTGCGGTCTTGTGCTGCACGCCTTATTCTTCACCTTCTTCTCTTTTTTTCCTTGTCCTTTCTTTTTCTTTTTCTTTTTTTTTTTTTTGCTCTATATTTTATGGAATGTGATGGTTCCTTGCTTGATGCTCGCGAGCGTTGACGTTGGGAGTTGATGTTGTTGATACACATGTAGTCGGAAAGTTGGAAGTCCAGCAGACACATCACTGCTTATGTAACCCTGCCTTGGACAACGACGCCCGGCGTATTCCTGGATATCTTCAAGGCCGCGAATTCAAGATATCCTCTTCGTTTGTCACACGCCGCCGATGGGCCTTGTACTATGGACATAGTCTACATGTCGACTCCAGCGTGACCGCGACAGATCGACTAGATCGAGAGGAGCTGCCCGCAACACCCGCAACGCCCACATCTCGATCGTGCATTGGGATGGTCAGCGGCTCTGGCCGATCGATAGGGAGAAAGAACTAGCCATAATCTACTCCGTACCAGTAGTGGCGGCAAATCCCCATGGCAAATCACCACACGCTACGCGTGTACTCTGCGTACAGCTGGACTTCGCAGCGAGGTTGGGAAGAGGAGAAAGCATGTGAAATGATCATGCAATGGCGCCGCGCCGATAGACGACCTACAAGCCTCTAAGATCCGGGGTAGTAAAAAGGTAAAAAATGGCTCGGTTGACTAAACCAGGTCCCATCAGCTGTTGTTTCGGCAAAAGCTGCTCGACAAGATGTGGGCATGACTGATGGAAATGTCGAAGGAGCCAATTGCACACGACCACCTTCCCGTGCTCCCGGGCTTGGAAGCGTTGAACCCATTTTACGAAAACCCCAAGGTGTACTCCGTGCTTCGGAGGGTTGGGGCATATCAACTGCCCTCGGGATGGGTCCAGGACAAATGAGGGCCCAAGAGAGATCTTGGTGTCCACAAATATTGTCACGGAGGTGTGGAAACAGTGAACGACCAGTTGGGAAACTTTGCCGTCGGCCATCCACACCCCCCTGCAGAACAGGAACACACCATGGAAGTCTGTTCCTGACCCAGGCGATGTGATGGTTACTCCACCAGCGCATACCAGGAAGCTTCGACTAGTGTCTGAACCCTAGGATATTGTGAAACACGCCAGAAGCCCATCCAGTTGGTCTTCCATGCTGGCCGTCCAAGGGCTCCCAAGGATGGATGGCTCGGAGTAACTCGACAGAGGACTAGGGAAGAGCCAACGACAGGCCCCCGAGCAGAGGCAATTAGTCCGTCGCGTCGTGCATGGAGGAGGGTGGCATGGGCGAGTTGGAAATGCAGCCTTGCCGGGTCAGGCACAGGTTGAACCCGATGAATATATGCTCATGTCTCGAGTCTTCCGACTGTGTGCGGCAGATAAAATATCTTGGTGCATAAAACGGCCTAATTCTGCATATATTTAATTTCCCATGCTGTTGCCATTGGCGTCAGCAATAATCGACAAAAGGCCGTTCCAAGGTTGTGCCTGAGCAGGCTATTCTTGCAAGGTGACCACACCACCACCACCTCCTCCTCCTCTCGAATATCCTCTCTTGCTCTGAACGCACCTGGACCGCCTAGAACCGACTGCGGGATTCATGCAAAAATAACTGAAACAAGTTCTATAAATGGTAAATCTATCAAGTGTTTCTTTCGCTACCAGGCACCACATACGGAGCCCTATGATATTAAACGCTCCAGAATCTCATATTATCGCCATCTCCGAGAGTTCCAAATGGGCCTCTTTTTCCCACATCTTACCAGTTGAAACAAACCAATAAGGATATGTCTATGCGTTGCTTCGGTGTATTTCTATATATATATGACTGTGGTCTGAAACATCTCTGTCGCTTAATTTCCATGGTTGGGCTCTTGAATGAATGAGCCAGGCAGACTATCTTGCCACATATACTTCCTGCGTCCACAGAAGGACTACAGACTGAAAAAGTCAAGGGCGATGTAAAACACCGACCTTGCATCAACGAAACAACAGAGCGACTCTCTGCATGGTACGATTTTGCCGCGACCATGCTCAAGAGGCAATTCTCGGGTTTGCCTGATACCCCAGCTGTGATATTCCATGAATCTTGCGTTTCAAAACGCCGTTCAGGCCGGTGACGAGAAATCAGCTTTTGCATATTTTGTGTGATGATGGACACGATCGCTGTAAACCAACAGGCCTAGCCAATCCTACATATAATGGCCTCCAATATACGGAGTATGCATGGCCTAAAAAATGTCCCGACAGCGCTTGGCGGCTGTGGTGTTGCGACCATACCGAAGCATTATTTTGAATAACATAGCAAGAGAAATTCTCTTCAGTTCATCACGCAAAAAAGTTGCCTTATTACACTTCTTCCCCTCCTCCGGATGGAGAAGTATTTCGATTAATACCAGCCTTTGAGGCAAGCGGCCTCCAACATGACGCACTCCAGGTAGGAGGCAACATCGTGAAAAAATCGAGTGCATGCATTGGCCAACGTCCAAAGGGCGCCTTCAAATCCGCCGTGCAAGTGGATGCACGTCCTAGCGATGACGGGAGGCGGGGAACGACGAAAAGAAAAAAAAAAAAAAATCACCCAATAACTAATGGCCACACTGGACCGCCAGGCAGTTCCGGGCTTTTTTTCTTCCCACCGCCTATACGAGATGTGCCGGGGCTTATTTGCACCCTTCCTTACTGGACCAGATAATGAGACCCTACTCCGTATGATGATGCCTGAAAACTGTCTCGGATGTTATTTTTTTTTTTTTTTTTTTATTTTTTTTTTGTTTGGCTGGATCTTTTCCACCTCCATTACCCGTTACTTCTGAGTCACTCTTGGCCATCGTTCACTTTACTTGCATTCAGCTGGCTTCACAGCATGTGATGAAGTAGGAAGGCTTCGCAATATCCGCCAAGGTGAGAGCAGCGAGGCAAAGAGGCATGTTCCTTGAACATACTCCATACACAGGTGACTTAAGTAAGTCGAGGCCGAAACTATTGTTAGTTATCATGGTTCCGACGGCAAGGTACATGGAAGAACCGGTACACGAGAATTGGTGCACCGGCAAATAAATACACAGTTCCGATTACAATCCTCCCCGAGCTACTTATTTTTCCCTCGACTAATCCAGATAACAGGACGCAGATTCAATGATACCAGGATGCAAAAGCACACCTTGCTAAAGTCCTTGTGCAGGCTACGAATTACGAGATACGATATTAATGCAGTTTAGCTTCCCGCCGGTTCTGTTCTTCGGACTTGCCTTCCAATCCAGTCACTTCATCTTTCCCACCCAAAACTCAACCCCCAATATGTCGGAGTTTAACGCGCCAGCTCCATCTTCCTTGGTGGACTTCTGCGCTAGCAGAGTCAGAACCGCGAGAAGGTGCCTGAGCATCATAGCCCCCACACGCTGAGGACCAGGCACACGGTTCCCTCGCTATTGGAGACTGGACTATTGATCACACCAGCGATTTGCCTTTAGAGTATGCAGCTGTCGATCCAAGACGCTTCCTTTCCCCATATTCGTCGTTTTCCATTTTGGCTTTACATTTCGACTTTGGGAGGACTCCACTGATCGCTTAGATTTTTGCGATTGTACCACATACTGTGAAACTACCGATTGAGGCAAATATGCACTCTCCTTCTCTGCCTTTTTCTCAAGAAAATTTGCCATTGCTACATCACTGCCAAAAACCGAACGCCATGCGTCCGATCATTTACTAAACCTCCGGTTCAGCCCATCGGCTATCTGTAGTCTATTTATCTTCCTTAAACCTTCCAGATCTTTTCCCCAGTCTTCCAACTGAAATGCATTGCACATCATAGCAAATAAGCAGGTGGGGATAGAGATGATGGCATGCCAATGGTCTGAATTGATGACTTCTTGATTCCTTCCAACTATTGTGCCCACATCAATCTTGTTCAACATTCAGTAACTTGAAACACGCAACGGGTATGCCACTTCCCACAATCCGTCCTCTTTTTTTTTTTTTTTTTTCCCGTTTGCCTTCCAGAAGGATGACAGATCCAATAGCATCTGCAGGTTATTGCCAATAACCCAACTCTCTTCTTCAGAGGGAAAGAAGAAAACCCCATCTAGAATTTGCCCCTCCCAGAATGCCAAAGTGCCACATGGTACGGGAGACAGAACCAACAAAGAGAATGGCATGGTGTCGATCAGGCGATCACATCCTCTGTCATCAAAATCGGAGGCACATTCATAAGCCCGTAAGTCTCCCCTGCCAAAGATACAATGACACACGAATAAAGTGGTTATGTTTGTTCAAGATATACAAGGCAAAAAGTGAGCACCATTTTTTTGTTTTCTGGATGCACCTATATCAAAGTCTCCGCAAGCATATGATAACTCGGATGCTTATTACCGCGGCAGGAAAGGATAGACACCAAGGTAGTCATCCTTCATGACGTCATGGTATACCAGTCATTTATCGACAAAGATTAAATCCCACTGGGAAAAGGAAGAGGGAATCAAACGAAGGCAGTATTAAGATACCCTTCTTGGGGGAGTCATGGAAGATGTAAAACGCAGAACTGGAAAAACATGGTAAAATTGGCCTCAGCGAAAGTGTCAAGTGAGATCATTGGGCTATATAGCCCTTCAGTCTCTTCCTATTATGTTTTTCATAGATATCGAGAGTCATGCTCCCGTATATCCCATCATCGGCCGTGGAGGAGAGAAAAGAAGAAGAGCAGGAAGAAAGGGAAAAATTCTGCAGAAGACTATCGAGGGAAAATTATATCACGTGATATGCTTATTCAGCATTAGGCGAGGCTCTGTTTGCACTGTTTGTACCTTTCCGTAAAAGGACTAGCGTACTTTGTTAAGCTTGGAATAAAAGATTTTTTCCCTTCGCCTTTTTCTTGCAATATTTTTCTTCTCTTCCTTTCTCTCTCTCGTGCGGCGAACGCAGCGTAAAATGATTATTATCATTACCCGTGTTACCTATGCGTCTGAGGCTGTCTGTACAGGCAGGTTCATCAGTGATGTTATCCATTTAGGTGTCAGCTGCGTCCCAGAGAGATGAAATTGCACGTTGATTCTTACGTTTATTGGCCGTTCCACATATCAGCAGGAACGGCCATTTGTTGGGATCAAACACTCATTGCATACCTATTCCGTACTGCTTTTGAATGAATATACCTTGTCTAGGGTACCCCGTACGTGTATGAGAATGGAAGCCTCCGCTATTGCTATTATGCTATGACGGTTCCTTTTGTTTATGGCGAGTTATAGAATTTTCTAGAATCCCCAGCGTTGATTGCGCTTCATATAGATAGACTGTTTCAATTGCCTGAGGCGCCAACCTTCTCTATAACACCTTCTCTCTTCTCCCCTTTCTCGCCGAAGATGCGTAGTCTGTCTACTCTTATCTTCTCACCATCCCCATCGCCGTCGACAAAATACACATTGAGGGAAGAAACTCCCTGGAACAGGACGTACCGGAGCTCAACGGTGGCAGTCCCCGTCTTTGGATCCCAATCCTTCGGAGATATTTCGCAAGTCTGCACAGGTTTGGAGTCATCCGCATCCTCAAATCCGATAATGTGGGTGTGGTTTGTAAAGAGCTTTATAGTCCTTGGCCGCATAGGTGCATCCTCTTCGTCATCGCTGTATGGTGGGAGTGAAGTTATTTGTAGAGAATGAACCTTGGTGGAGGATTGGAAGGGGATGAACACAATCAATTGCTCGTCTGTGTCGCTTAGCACCCAGTCAGGGGTTGTAGGCTCGTTTTCTTTGCCCTTAGCATTGGTGGCGGCAAGGGTACTGGGAATCTGGCTGTCGAACAAACTTCTCGCTGGGCCGGCTTCGTCGTCACGGTTAAGCATATCTATGCCCTTCACTTCTACTTCATCTGTAATGTCCTGGTAAGTTCGCGGCGCAGGAGCACCTAGCCAGGTCGAACCGTCATCATTACTTGTTTCCTTCGACGCTTTAGAGACTTCGCCGTTGGCAACCTGCACGCCAGCCATAGCTGCAGTGGTGAGAGCGTCTTTTTCCGCTCCCTTTACCTCTTGTAGGATTTCGCCGTGATGGTAAACAACGAATGTGGGCATACTGAAACAGGAGACATGACATGTTAGCTCCTTCTAAACTCCAAATCCAAACTGTCCACAGTAGCAGTAGAGGCTAAGATGTAAGAAAATCTTCAGGTACATACGCTGTGATATTGAAGAGCCTTGCGATCTCTTTTTGCTTGGCCACGTTGACCTTTGCGAACCTCACTTTTTCACCAGCATGCTCCTCCGACAGGCTCTCAAATACCGGAGCTATTGCTTTACATGGTCCACACCAGTCCGCATAGACTATAAGAAAGCAAAATGTTTAGTTTACGTTGAAATGTGGATAGTTGAGAGTAAGGCAATTATGTTGATGTTGAAGTTAGTGGGGTAACGAGGGGCAAGTCTGGAGAGCTTTGGGGGGAGAAGGGATATCTTACAATCCGCTATTAGAACGGGAGTCGTTGATAGCAGTGCTATGAACTCCTCTATGGACGTGACTTCGATCGGCTTGGACATATTGGGCGTAAGCGTGGCTGGTCACGTCGCGGCGGTGACTTGTCTCGGTTTTGAGGACGTTGGCAACTTCGCGCTTAGAGACTTTAAAGTAGTAGGCTAGTTAACTAACTAACCTAGCGAAGCAAGCACTGGGTTCCCATTTTAGCCGCAGGCGCTGCTGCTTTACCGCCACCCCAAGCTTTCGGTGGTGTATCCTCGATTCACATATAACCAGACATAGCCTCGAAAATATGTATCCTCTGAAAGTAATTGGATCTAAGAAGGTCTGGCTGGAATCTATATAAAACTTGCGTTCTTCGTCCGTTTTATAGGAAATTTTTAGAAAGCTACAAAGCGTCAGCAGCAGCAGCCTTTGTCTGCCTCTGTGGGAGACGTGTACCCGTGTCATTCCTGAAAATAAGCCATAACGTTGGGGACGGCTGAAAAAGCTTCCAAAATGGATCTGTTTTTGGCCTGTATGTTTATAGAATTAATCATCTAAAAGCTGTGTATTTGATTATACAATTCCAAAGATAAACGCCAACAATTTGTGAAAAGACTTCAAGGTTATGATATACTTAAAGTAGTAGCGGTCATAATATAGTAATTGGATCCAAAAATGTTCTCAATGTGAAACCTTGCCATTGCTGCACCAAAGCTCCTAGGGGTAATGTAGCAAAAGAGGATATGGATCTTAACTCCTATGCTATTCGGCAACGCCACAGATATGTCTAGTATGCAATAATAAAAGTTTCAGGAATTCCCATAACTTGGTTCCTTCCCTTGCTAAGGCACTTGGCTAGTCGTCCGAGGAACAACAACCTGCCGTAATGGAGGCCCCTTCCAAAAGAGTTTGCAGGCCAGTATCCCGTAGGTAAAGAGCGATGGCTCTCACCATAATGACGGACTGAGAAGGTCCTGCTTCCCCATCAATGGCTGTGGTAGTAAAAATATGAATTAGGCGCAGACGCTTTATCCATCAATGTCTTCACCCACAGCAAACACCACCTTAGCCCACAGGCTACATCCCCGGCAGCCTATAATAACCTCTCCTTTCTCTACTTCCTTCTCCAAATCTTCCTCGGTAACCATAAATCCTTTTTCGTCGCCACATCGACAACCTCGATACCACGTTTCAATGGTCTCTTGCCCTCCGCTCCCATCAGACTGACATGAAACTGTCTCTGTGGCCATATCGTCAAGGTCAAGTACCTCTAAACCAGTGCGGAAAACCACGTCATCATTCTCGTTCCTCCCAATATTTGATCTAGTCCTTGGAATTCCCGATAGCAGAAGAAACTGATCATATTCAGCTTTTGCTGCTGGGCTGGAAAGAACCTTATAGGCAGTTGTAATCTGGTCCACGGTACGAGGCTCTGCGGATTTAGGGGTATTTAGTGTGCCAGGTAGGCTATTCTGCTTTCCTATATCTTCTCCCGGTGAGGATAATGGTATTGACGGGCTAGATTTATCCGGGTGATACTGGAGTAAAGCGCGGTGGTAGGCCGCCTTGATGTCTTGCTTCCTCAACGAAACTGGAGGATGAGGGAGGCCGAGAATCTCATAATGCGAGATACCCCCATGGCTAGGGTCCGGGGGGGCCATTAAACAGGCGGCGCTGTCACTGCTGGTGGTTTATGCCTGCGATCTTCGGCGCAGCCGTTGAAATTTCATTGCAGTTCAATTTTTGTGCTTTCTGCTTAGTCAGCCCCGTTTACCCAGTGAGCTCGGAGGAGCGAAGAAGTCCCAGGCGCATCTCTAGTTATGTCTGCAGCGTCATAGCGACGAAGCTACTCTTATATATTCAGTACAGCGTACGGAGTAATAGCTGATGGCGAGGTCTGCATTGCACGGCTACTGGCAGCGAGAAGAAAAGTGCAGGTTGCGTTCTTTTATGGATGTCTTGGACATCAGCCCATCCAGGTCAGCCTGTATCCGGGAACCGAAACTAACGAGTTAGTTACTTAAACAAAGCTGATCCTGGTAGTTAGTCCAGCTCTGTGATCCACAGCCTTGCTTTAAATATTCCTCCATCCCCTCCACCCTTTAAGTAAAGGCAAACTACTTCTCTTGGGGTTTTTTTTTCTTTTCTTTCCCGGTCATTATTGTTTAGCAGGTGGTGCAACTTACCCCAGCTGCTACCGTTTACAATGCGTGCCGTAACCTTGATCGGGACACTGTCTGTCCTTACCGTTCTTTTCTACTGGCTTGACTCGAATCTCAGTAGCTTTTACATCTTCAAGCCATCGAGACTTCAGGAATTGGCAAAGGCATCGATTGCCAAACATCCCAACAATGTCACGGCGTTGATGGTGGATTTAAACGCGGCGTTGCAGGAGGAATATGGCAGTCAGCATATTGCGCCCTTTACCACCAACCCAGACAGATGGATTTGGAGGTATTCCAACCCCTGCGTTATATGATTATATTTCCAATTGCTGTATCGGACAACAGTTCCTAGTATGTGACTAACGCATATGGTAGTAACCACGGAAGCGCCATGGGAGCGTTCACTATTCTCCACGCCTCTATTACAGAATACTTGATATTCTACGGCACTCCTATCTATTCCAACGGACATTCTGGCCTTCACCTGGCCGATGACTACTTTGTCATTCTCAATGGCACAGAAAAGGCCTATAGACCAGGACAGCTGGAGGCCACCATATACTGGCCTGGAGATGTCAACCACTTGCCCAGAGGACAGTCAATTCATTATGCCATGGATGGGTGGGCTTTAGAGTTGGCGCAAGGTAAGTTAATTTTCGCATCTTGGGTGAATGGAATAGTCACTATATCCAGGAGTGAAATGCTAATATGGATGGATTATAGGTTGGATTCCAAGCATGCTTCCGTTCGGGCTGGTGGAGTCATTTACTAGCAACCTTGACTTTGTCAATCTTTGGAAGACTTGCTACTTGACTGCGGAGCTGATGGGGAGACAGCTGGGAGTTGGAAAATTTTGAAAACAGGCAAACACAGCGTTGGACGTTTCGAGGAGTAACGCCAGGTGTAATATATAGTTCGGGTAATTCATTGGATAGAGTGAGTGGGTGTCGGCTATTTCTCTTTGTTTCTCTGAGTATTTCATTGTTCCGTGCGGGTAGTCTAATGAAATGAGCAGCAAGAGTGGAGATGGATGCTTAACAATGACGTTATATTCTACGGCAAAATACACGATAGTCAATTTAGAGTATTCCATACACAGATTCAAAATGCGTGCCATCTAGTTTAAACGCCATAAAGATCCTGAATTGATAAAGACGCTAAGTTAAATGGGTCTAGTTAAATGGGTCTAGGTAGGGGGAATACTTTAATCGGTACAGTAAGCGAGACAAGCAAAGGAGGTATTGTGGGGAAGTGAAAAGAAAGAATGGGGGAAGGGAGTAGCTAGAAGTGGTACAAAAGGAAAAGGACTGGAAGTTGTCAGGACATGAACTCATATAAAAAGAGCTAATAAAACTCTTGCCATTTTCAGTTGTAGTCTTTTATTGCGTCTTGGGTTTTTTGCTCCTCTTTTCGGTCTTCAAAATCAAAACCAATTGGCTGATTTACTCGGAGGGCTTGAAAACGAAGCGGTCCTCTGGCTTAGACTCGAATGGAACACCAAGCTCAAGGAGCTTGACGAAAGCCTCGGAGAATTCCTTGAAGAAAACATCCGAGTCCTTGGCGTAGCGCTCGACGTGCTTCTTGAACTCACGGTCCTTGATCAGGGCCATATCAGTGGGAAGCATCATGAGAGTCTTGGTCTTGTTGTCAGTGAGCTGGGCAGGGCCGGACCACTAATTTAAGGAGTCAGTTAGTTGATGTTAAATAAACAAGCAAAGGACGACGGTTGCATATTGGCGTACCTTCTTGTTAACCCACTTCTCAGAGAGGAGGAGCTTGAAGAACTCGTTGGTCATGACAGTAGGGCTGAAGTCCCAAGGACCGTCATATCCGGAACGGTCAGCATGGGCACGACCCAGGGCATGAGCACCGCAGAGGGCAACCATTTCACGGTCATCAAAGCCCATGCGGCCAAAGATGTCTCTGATATGCTTCTGGTCCTTGGAGGCGTCGGGGAGGCGGCCATCTGGAGTGCAAGCAGAGGCATCGTTGTCCTTACGGCCAGGTCTCCATGGGATGGTGGGACCCTGCAACTCCTGGATGGCACAGGCACCGGCAAGAGTCCAGAGATCAGAGTAGGAGATCCATGGGAATTTGGCTATAGTATAACAAATGTCAGCAACACTGTCATGTTAAACGTTATGTCAACTCCTCAGTGTGATGGTCTGGACTCACCCTTAACGGGCTCCAAAAAGTCGCGAGCAGTCTTGAGACCAGCATTGGCTCCGTGGTTAGACTCGGGGTCGAATCTCATGGTAGCTCCATTGCTTCCTCCGGTCTTGGTGTCCTTGCAGTATGTGCCGGATGCGTGCCAGGCGAGACGAACGAGAACCTATCAAAAACGGGGAGATATATCAGTCACTGGCCGTCATGCGTATCCTGGTAGACAATAAAGGAAGAGCAAAAGGCTTACCGGTCCGTAGCTGCCATCATCATAGTCATCCTTCTCCACAAGAAGGTGCGCAATCTCGTCGTAAACCTTCTGGTAGTCCTCCTTGGTTGGGACAAATGGCTTCTGAGCAGCAGCAAAGCTCTCGTTGTTCATGTAGTAGTAAGTACCACCGGCAGCCAGGGCAACGGCTCCGAGAGCCCAGTACATGCCAGAGGAGGACTTTTGAGGCTCAGAGGCCGTGGAGTATCCTCTTCGCCAGGAGGCTCTGTAGGTCTGTGCTGGAAGGGAAAATCGAGCAGCATTACGAGTTGCCGAGGGTCTGACGGAGGTCACAGGCGTAGCGCCGCGAGCAAGAGCTCTCGAGAAGGTACGGGCAGCAGAGGCCATGGTAGCAGACAGCCGAAGCTAGATAGCAATTGACTGGTGTTAGAATGAGAGTGGTGACGGCTTTGATAAAAAGCGGCGATGTGACGAGCGGGAGATGAGGACGCAGAGGCGAAACGAAGGACGAGCGAGGCAGGGAAGTGAGGAAAAGGAAGAAGCAGCAGGAAAAAAGAAGCACGCAGAAGACGACGACGGAAGAGCGAAAGGGAAGCGTTTGGACCGAGATTAGTCATCCAGAACCATGGGTAAGACAGGAAAGGAGTTGCCCTGATTGGCTGGAGGGAGCCTGCCCCACTGAGTTACCGGAGCTTGACAGCCAATAAGCGGCCAGTAATTTGATAGCAAGTATCACGTGCAAGAGCGGATGTTATGTAATCAAGGCGAGGAGGAACGGGCGGGCAAAAGGCGATGGAGGCGCAGAGACGGAGCGCGCGATGGGCAGGACAGAGGCGGGCGCTGGAGAGGCCGCAGCTCTGGCAGAGGTGAAAGAAGAGGCAAGGAAGCAAGCTAAGCAAGGCGAGAGTGAGGAACAGCACACACAGCACGCAGACGGGATTATCAATTATTAGTCATCCCGAAGTGCGCCGCAATGGAGTATACACACTGCCTAATTAGTCAAAGGCCGACCCGCTTGGTTGCTCGGGCGGATTTCGGAGAGAAAAACGGCATCGGCTAAATTACCTTATTTAGACGCGTGTTGGACTAGGTTACCTTTGAACGCCTCAATCGCCGTTTGGTATAATCATTGATTGCAACGCCTGGATGGACACTTCGTTGCGATGTACGGAGAACCCATGTCTGATGATATGCCGGAAGACAAAGGACTGGCCTGTCAACATGTACAAGCTTGACTTCATGCAGGTCTTCCAAGCATTCCGCCTTTTGAGGTTGTGTGTGGTTGCTGGTACAGCGAGATCACCAAGCCCGTGTTGCTCACTATTGAACGGCCATGCAGGTTGGCGGAAGGGCGCATTAAAGCTTCAATGGCAGCTTCAAGCCATTGCCCATTTAGGAATGGACACGTTTGACGAAACTATCAAGTGTCTTTAGCGCCATCTGCCAAATCAAATATGTTGAGAAACGCTGCGACGTTCCGAAGGGATGCAGATATGTGGAATCATCCTTGGACACTGCTTTATGCCCGGATGAATAACCAACAGGTTTCTGCCTGGACCACACATGTCCCCATTTTATCGACAGGGTATATTATTGAGTCACAACTTAACTATGTCCTGGAACGGCCTACTTGACTACATATTTTAAGTCAAGATATCCCTGTGGTAACATGGGATATATGCTCCTCTTTTTTGAACTGTGAAATCAACAGCCGGGAGGATTGAGTCCGCAACCTACTGTGCTGGGTCGGAATATCAGCTGCTGGGAAATATCAACCTGACCAGCGTTACTCCGACTCTCTGCTAATATCTCGCATAACGGCATTTACCTTACCCCAGCCAGCATCTTATTCCTTCGAGGAATACAACTATGGCCAGAACGGAGCTCAAGATGATGTCATATTATCGAGAAACAAGCTGTACCTCCAGATACCCCAGATACCCCAGAATCTTCTCTCGTGGTGAGAGATCCTTGGCACCTGTAAGGATATATCTGATGGGGTTAACAACCCCCTTCACGTTATTTGTCTTGGTTGAGAAGCAATACCAGCAATTAAAAAGTGCAAGAAATCTCGAAGGCATGAATATACAGCAGGAATGGCCTACAACTTACAACTACCGCAAAACGAGAAAACAACGCTAGAACCATGCAACCAATACCATTGCTCAGCGGTTTATGCATGATTATGTTCCGACTCAATTATTGGACCGCAGGCCTGACGTCTCATCCTCAGTGTGATTGAAGCTACGAACTTGACGAGAAACGTCGAGGGCCTCAAGCAATCTTTCCACATTTTATAACACAAGATTTGTACACAGCCTTGCATAACACACCCAACAAAGTAATTGCAACCCACTAGTTCTATATTTATATTGAGCTCGCCAGTGCTGGGCAATTGGCTTTATCATGGACCCGTCACCCTCCGACGAGAACCCAGATTACAAGCAGCCGGGCGACCATGACCTAACCTCTGGAGACGTTGAGAATGAAACACTTGGTGATGACTATTGCTCAGATTTTGTGAATAGTCAGTATTGGCCCGTGCTAGATTTACCTCCTTTGACCAACGGATCTACCAGAGGCACAAACGAGGAGAGCTTTCCACAGGGACACCAGGCGGATGAGATATACGAATATCCTCCTCGTCACATTGAGGCTGGCGATACCGGGCCCCCAGGTACTGGAAGTAATTTGGAGGGTGTCTCTACATGGCAGGACATTGATATATGGAGAAACTTGACAACAATTCCCGTGAGTTCTGGTACGCCGCAATCCTCCCTTGACCAAATACATTCAAGATAAATGCCTAACCTACTCCGTGCTCCACAGGCTCCAACAGCACAGTAGGGAACTCTGGCGACTTAATTGAAGAGTGCAATCAATTAAGCAAGAGCGCCCCATCTCCTCCTTGGAATCATTTTGGAATACCGTCGGCGACTAACATGGCCTTTCCACAACCCATTCAACTCCTCCCAAGCCTTCCTAGACATAATCCAACCCTTTTTGCAGGTAATAATCGGCAGACCGCCGAAAGCAATGACAATAGGACACCTCATCCGTACGGCGTCAGTGAGCGGCGAGAAGAAACACTGTCGTTCCAAGGGGTGGTATCTCGGCCAAGTTGCTGGAGATGCATAATTTACAAAAAATCAGTACGAGTCTAGTTCTATATTGAGTTCCAGAGACCGAACTAATATCCTGTCATGAAGTGCCATACCGGAAATATGTAGCTTCGAAACACCGTAGTGTTACTATAATTATTATATAGAATACTGGAATTATATTAATCTACTAATTCTATAATATTATAGTAGCTTAATTATCTTTAGTATTCTAGTAAATAATAATATTATTATTATTATTATTCATTATACTCCTATGCAGTCAAGGACTATAAGGAGTTCCTATATTAAATATAGGAGCGAAAGGAAAGACAAGATTTTTAGCCTCCTATAGGCTTTAAATTTTTGGGAAGGGTATAGAATTAGAAGTAGGCTAATATAGCTAATTTAATAGTTAGAATTTTTAATAGTAGATCTATTAAGATACTATCTATTAGATTTTTTAGTTAAATCTTTAAAGATATTAACTAGTT